>NC_052629.1:24187500-24495000 GCF_016161935.1 Mauremys reevesii | reverse complement strand
TTGTCTCACCCTCTGGCACAATCATAACCAAACATCTTTGCACTTAATACACAACACAATGAAAAGGACATTTACATTTTCTTATTATATAAATGAAAAATGATGTGCTAAAGGATTTCTTTCAAGATTAGAATTAAGAGAAAAAGTAAATCCTCTATACGAAAAATGAACTTTTTCCCCCCTTATCTAAGGCCATGTCTAACTTTTCACATGATGTGACATCTGCAACTATTGCTAGTCAAAGACTCACCAGAGCCTGATTAATTGTTAGTCTAAGGGGATTTTTGTTGGTCACGGACCAATGAACTACAGGGAATTTCCATGGCTGTAATATACTACTGTGACAACACTGAACTCTGTTTTTATTACAGTGGCCACTCAAATAGAGAGTACTATAATATCAGATCTTTATGTTGCAGTGAAGAGTCAGGAAACCTTGGATTCAAACAGCACTTTTTTCAAGACTGAATATGATGCTAGGCTGATATTTCCTCTATGTGCCTCCCAAGGATTTTCTTTCTTAATTGAATTTAGACCAAATTAAACCAAATAACAACCACAACAAAACTGCACATACCTAGACAGAACTAGCAAAGTACTCCAGCACACTATCCACCAGCATTTTGTACCATAGTTTTAATGTTGGCCTTGGTGCCCATGTATGACTTGCAGGTGTTCCGGCAACAAATTTTTAGTTCATAATACACCCGATGCCAAGGGAGAAGGAAGAGATTGGGTCCAACTAGGATGGCTGCCCCTTGGTTACAAAATTCACTGAGTGGGAAAATCTGGTAGGCCTTGCTGCCATCAGTTTTTTCAGAGGCCGTCAATTTAAATGAGTTAATCCGGAAGGGACAGAAACAAAAATGGTGTTGATAGATTTTTAATAGGAGTTTTTTAAAAAAGAAAATCAGTAATATTTAGCTAAGTATTAGTACCCCCTACGTGTTCTCTCATAAGGAAGCTCACCTAATGATGCTTTCCCAAAACCTATTGGTTCACCCATAATAGCTTAATGTCTTCCAAAATCTACCTAGTAGGTCATGCAGGTGGGGCAGTGGAAGAAAGCAAAGAGTCAAATATAGTCAAAATCTTAAATGAATCAAACTGTACAATAAAATCTCTCTGGATAGTATTCCATGGTTGAATAATATGAATATAGCATAAGAATATACTATTCACCATCTGACCAGGATGGCAATGATGATTCTGAAATGCTCAGGGATATTAGAGAGGCTATAAAAATAGAAAACTCAATAATAATGGTGGATTTCAACTATCCCCACATTGACTAGGTGCATGTTACCTGAGGATGGGCTGCAGAGATAATTTCTAGACATCATAAATCTTGGAGTAGCTAGTCCTGGAACCCACAAGGGGAGAGACAATTCTTGATTTAATCTTAAATGAAGCACAGGACCTGGTCCAAGAGGCGAATATAGCTTAACAGCTCAGTAATAGCAACCATAACATAATTAAATGTAACATCCTTGTGGGGCGGAAACAGAAAAGAATCCCACCACAACAGCATTTAACTTCAGGAAAAAAATGAGAAAGCTAATTAAAATGGAAATTAAAAGGTATAGTCACAAAAAGTGAAGTGCGTGAAATCAGCATGAAAACTTTTAAAAAACACCATATTAGAGATTCAAATTAAATGTACACCTCAAAATAAAAAAAATGTAATAAGAGGATCAAACAAATGCCACTATTGCTAAACAATAAAATAAAAGAAGCAGTTAAAGGCAAAAAGGCATCCTTTAAAAACTGGAAGATAAATCCTACTGAGAAAAATTCAAAGGAATATAAACAATGGCAAGTCAAGTGTAAAAGTATAATTAGGCAGATCAAAAAAGAATTTGAAAAGCAACTAGCCAGACTCACAAACTAACTGCAATTTTTTTTTAAGTACATCAGAAGCGGGAAGCCTCCCCAACAATCAGTTGATGATCAAGGTGCTAAAGGAGCACTCAAGGAAGACAAGGACATTGCAGAGAAGCTAAATGAATTATTTGCATCAGTCTTCACTGCAGAAGATCTGAGGGAGGTTCCCACACCTGAGCCATTCTTTTTAGGTGACAAATCTGAGGAACTGTCCCAGATTAAGGAGACAATAGAGGTGGTTTTGGAATAAATTGATAAATTAAACAGTAATAGGTCACCAGGATCAGATTCACTCAAGAGTTCGGAAGGAACTAAAAAATGAAATTGCAGAACTACTAACTGCCCTATGTAACCTATCATTTAAATCAGCTTTTGTACCAGATGACTAGAGGATAGCTTTTACCCCTTGAAGAATTCTAATAGATTGGTGAGGCATGATTTCCCTTCACAAAAACCATGTTAAGTTTTTTCCCAACATCTGATGTTCATTTATGTGTCTGATAATTCTGTTCTTTACTATAGTTTCAACCAAATTGCCTGGTATTGAAGTTAGACTTGCTGCCAGGATCGCCTCTGGAGCCTTTTTTAAAAATTGGTGTCATGTAGACATGTGGACAAGGATGATCCGGGGGATACAGTGTACTAGGACTTTAAGAAAGCCTTTGACAAGGTTCCTCACCAAAGGTTCTTAGACAAAGTAAGTAGTCATGCAATAAGAGGGAAGCTGCTCTCATGGATCAGTGACTGGTTAAAAGACTGGAAACAAAGGGTAGGAATAAATGGTCGTTTTTCAAAATGAAGAGTGGTAAATAGTGGTGCCCTGCAGGGATCTGTAATGGCACCAGAGCTGTTCAACATATTCATAAATGATCTGGAAAAAGGAGTAAACAGTAATGTGGCAAAATTTGCAGATGATACAAAATTACTCAAAGCAGACTGTGAAAAGTTACAAAGGGATCTCACAAAACTGGGTGACTGGGCAACAAAATAACAGATTAAATTCAATATTGATAAAGGCAAAGTAATGCACATTGGAAAATCCCAACTCTACATACAAAATTATGTGATCTAAATTAGCTGGTACCATTCAAGAAAGAGATCTTGAAGTCATTGTGGATAGTTCTCTGAAAACATCTGCTCAATATGCAGCAGTAGTTAAAACATGAACAGAATGTTAGGAACCATTAGGAAAAGGACTTATATTAACACAGAAAATATCATAATGTCACTATATAAATCCATGGTATGCCCACTCCTGGATTACCACATGCAGTTTTGGTCACCCCATCTCAGAAAGGATATACTGGACATGGAAAAGTTCTGGGCTCAGGCTGCAGCCCGGAATCTGGAACCTTCCCACTTTAGTTCAAGTCAGCTGCCACAGGCCAGCCATTGTTGTCTAAATGCAGTGTAGACATACCCCAAGAACACTACAGTTTTTCCTCAGTTTAATCACTTGTCCTCCAAAACCAGAAAAGTACTTGGCTGCTTCTCTGATCACCTGCTGTGTAGCAAATCCACACACCTGACATAATGGTGTAGAGGTGCATCTTGAAAAATTATAGAAAAGAGCCAGAGATCCAAGGTACCACTGTCTATGTCCCTTCAGCTCCCACTTTCCCAAACTAGAAGGTTAATCCCAGTAACTGTTAGTATACTGCTCCTCCCACAGTAGACTACTGTGATCTGCAGCTAATCCCCATCTCCTTCCCTATAACTCAATGCCAATAGCAATTAGTTCTATAACATATCTACAAATATAGTTATATAAGCTTAGTCACTATCTGATTCTACCATAGGCCAAGATTTCTGGGCCCGGTAGATAACAATGTAACCGCATATCCACATGTACACATGGTACGGCTACACTACAAGTGAAGGTGCAATTGTAGTACAAGTAGGCATACCGGTGCTAGCTTTAATCAAACTACCATGGGTAATGTAGTAGTTCAGATGTGGTGGCACAGGCTAACAACCAAAGTATAAGCCTGCCGAAATCCTGGGCATCTACTCTGATTGCTAGACCGCGTTGAAGCCCAGGCCTCCGTGTCTACACCACTTTTGTTACCCGTGCTATCTAAATGAAAGACAGCAATGGTGCTTAAATTAGTAGATGTGCAGTGTAGACATACCCAAAAAGGAATACTTATGTAAACCTGAAGAGTTAAAAAGAGGATAGAAACAGATGGAAAACAACACAGAAAAATTTAGATAGACCAAAGCCCAGATATTATTCCGGGGTGGTAATGCCCTCCCCTGTGGCACTCCAACAACCAAACAGTTAAATATGGTTGAAAATAGCTTGAATGTTCTGTGAACCAAAACTGAGTTTAGCTGTTGAGATAGCTATGGATGTGATAGGTTCTCATTCACCCTCTAGGAATAATTCAGAAGTAGGGCTGCTGTACCACAAAATTAATTGAGAACAGGATTCTCTCATATTAATATAATCCCGTGTCCCTGTCAACAGGGAGATGGGACCTACCCAATGTACTGTGTCACATTCCCATCTGATTTTGTTTGCATTTGATGGACTAGACCAATGCTATCCACTGTACTTTCTACCATCGAGTTGTAAGCAGAGGATCTTTTTTGGCTCTTTAACTTCTGTGGGAGGGACAAGTCACTATTAGTAGGGAAAAGCAAGAGTGTTGGAAGTGTAGTCCTCCACTGAAGCCCCAAGTTAGAATCTGATGTCTCACATGACATAAAAGGGTTTTAGCAGCTCAAACAAAATTCTTCATTACAGCACAGCCAAAATCTTTCCATACATCCCGAGTGCTTGTGAATAGCGACAAAGTATTTAGCTATGAATACTCTCTGCAGGGTGCTTTTGCAAAAACTACTGGTGTATTACAAAATGTGGTCCCATTTTCAATATTTTTATCATCTTTGATTGCTTGTCAATGTCCATTTTATCTCTGGATGTGACCTTCCAGTAGAGAAGTAACTGTATTTATGTTGTTTCTCTTTTTGTTTTTTCCTCCATGGATTTGAACAAATCTGTTGTGGATTTTAATAAACTGTAATTTACGTCAGGGTATATGAAGATTCACCAGGTCCCTCTGTTTATTCTTTAGAATGAAGATTACAGCAGCTGACAGAGAGAGGACAGAGGAACAAGTACCAAGATGAGAAGCAAGCACCTCCTAAGGTTTTAAAAAAATTGAAATAAGGTCACAAATTTACATACTTCAAGCTGAGCCAGGTAACAGGTTAACACACCAGTAGCTGTAGCCTTGGATAGATGGCTGCCACCATTATTTAAAGGTTATTATCCACTAAAAGTACTTTGGCAACCAGCTGTGGGACAGGAATTTGCTCCTGCCTTACCACTGGTGGCCACTATCCTCCCTAGGCAAGAGATGAGCATTCTATCAGTGATCAGCAGGTTTTAAACCCATCTCTGCAAACAGAGATGCCACTCCGAGTGTGGCAGGGCCCTCCCTGAGGGACCACCCCAGACAAGTTTATGCCATGGAATAGCCAGGATTATAATTTACAAGTTCAGTGAATGAACATCCACAGTGGTTCTCAAACTTTTGTACTGGTGACCCTTTTCACATAGCAAGCCTCTGAGTGCAGCCCCCCCCCTATAAATTAAAAACACATTTTGATATATTTAACACCATTATAAATGCTGGAGGCAAAGCAGGATTTGGGGTAGAGGCTGACAGCTCACAACCCCCCATGTAATAACCTCCCGACCCCCAGTTTGAGAATCCCTGCTCGAACAGTCTTGCTTTCCAACACTTTGAAGGATGCATATATCCCACAGCTTTCGAAGAACGAGACAGACAAAATAGATGCTGTAATGATCTTACAATGATTTAACACTTGCTGGAGAACTTCTTCAATTTTATTGACCACAAAAGCTGCCTTTGCTTTGTTATCCTGATGCCAGCTGTTGCTGTAAAATAGTTTTTAGGAAAACCTGCTGGGGCTGTAAGAGGCAATACAGATGTTTACCTAATTTGATTAATTTCATTTAAAAAAACCCACCTAATCTAATGAAAGTAATGGATATTATTCTTTACTGATCAATGAGTAAAAGCAGGCTCAGAAAATGGTTATATAATCTCTATTAAAATAATTTTACTGGACAATATATTAGACACATAGCTGAATGTGCATAGTACTTTCATATATTTTATTTAGCTCATTACTGGCTCCTGGCATGAGGGAAGGGAGATGTAGGTTAAGCTGTGAATGCAGGCCAAAGTTCAAGGGGTTTCTAGCAGGTGGCAGGAACAATTGCTCTACTCAAGAGTTTCGGCTTAGTCCCTTTTTTACCATTTCTAGCATAATGCCCCTTAGTGGCTGCCCAAACGATAGCTAGTCTAAGGAGTTAAATTCTTCCAGTGTTCCAACGGTGTCTTTTTTCCTTGCAAATATACCTATCTATTTTTTTTTACCCTTTTTAAAAATGCTAAATCAAATTGCATTTAGAATTAGAATTTTTAGTTCTATTGTTAATTTAGAGGCTAATTGCAAAAACTTTCCCTGGCCTTTGAGACAATTCCAGACATACATATATGAATATGGTCAGCAGCAGCTGTAAAACAAAAAGTATTACTTGGCTAAATGAACATTCTCTTATAAACTGAAGACACACATAAGTCTGTTAAGAGCTTTAAATATCAAATTATTCATATGACAATAAAGAAATCATAAGGCTTTTAATACGGATGATAAATAAAGGCACCATATTTATTTACGATAGACTCAATAACTCTGCATGGAAAATACCTTTTGTATGCACTTTATTTTATGACAATATTATATGATACTGGTATTTGTGCATAATAATTCAGAAAACTACTCCAGTTACAAACACTCTGTATATATGATAACCTTTCCACTGTTTTCCACCATCATTATATATATATATATATATATATATATATATATATATATTCTGATTTTAAATAGAACTGCAAGTGATTCTGAAAACCAGATACTTTGAGAAGCACCTTAATAAATGTCATCTTATCAGTGAATCTGTCTAAATTTTTATATGCTAAATAGTTGCTGGCACTATAGTTTAATAAACCAACTTCTTTTGCATTGTGCTCTAATCTTTGACATTGTGAATTTGCCACAGGAATCTAAGAGCAAGCTAGAAAATCAAATTCAAAATACAAACATGGCTTGTTTGAAAATTCTTCCTCATAATTGTAGGATTATGCTATTTGGTTAAAATACAATGTTGCCCTACTGGTAAAAAATAAAAGAAAACCTGGAGAAGTAACACTCCAAATAACCTCTTGAAAGCAGAAATGTGACAAATAGGAGTAGGCTGTTAAAGCAGAGTGCAAGCCTGCCCCATAGCATCACAATGATCATGATCACACTGTTTATATCCGGGGGAGTAGGGAAATATAGGTGTCAAAGCTAGAACGGTAAGGAATAGAGAAAAATGTGAAATTATGCCAGTTAGTATATACTTTAACAGGCCTAGGAGTAGCACCAATGCTGCAAGCGGATAGCTAGAACAACAGTATCAGCATATTAAGAGGCTTGGGAAAACCATGCAGTCAAGTCAAGAAGAGGGTACCCTATATTCACAGGTAATTAGACTGATTCCAGGACACCTAGTCAGCTTTTGATAAGAAGTGACAGACATTCCATAAGGAGGTAAGAAATGGACATGTTTAGAGCGGACTTTAAAACAAGCATTTGCAGCTCACAGGGAGTCATTTTTTTTTGGCAAGAAAAAAAACCTATTTTCCTGGATAATCCTTTACTAGAGAATTTGTCGAGATGTCCCTTAAAATTATAGTCTTGATGGGTCCTTTGGTTGGCTGAGAAGTTCTTTTTGAGAGATAATTCTTTATTTTGTAAATGTCGCAAGAGGCAGTTGCTTCCAGTATTTTGAAGAGGGCACAGATAAGTGAACAAACAAATTAATGTCAGATACATTAATTAGATACAAAGTTCTTATTGGACTAGCCCCTGAAGTTAGCCCCTATTGTGATAACTGAGGCTACAAATTTACCCTCATTTTGAGATCAACTGTGACAAGTGAAAGTTCATAAAGTGTCACAATAATCTATAACAATAAATGTTGATGGGAAAAGTGCAAAAAGGGAGACTGAAAAACTGAATGAGTCCAAACAAAAAGGCCTATAGATATAATTCAAGGACTGTGTTAAGACCATACCCAGAAAACAAAAGAAGAGTGGAATCAGATATCAGTGAACTAAAGTTGGTGTGTTGAAAATTATGCCTAATTCATAGACAAAATAATGAAGGGTTAGACTATTCTGCCAATCACTCCCTTTTGGGGTCCTTAAAAGAAGAGATTTGGGGGATCAGATATGTACACTGATCAGCAAATGGGAAAGAGCAAACTTCACCATCAGGATGGCCACCCCTACCATCTTCTGGGATTCCAGGAGCCAGCATGATGCCACTATGCTTTTTTCACCCTAACCCTGAGAGATATCCTGACCAGACTACATCAGAGGGAAGGACCCAGATGTCACCACCACTTCCACCATATGCAGCTCAGTCCCAAACACTATTGTCACTGTTTTAGGGTAACTGCACGTGTATTCCCCTTCTGTGGTCCCTTGAGGGCACACACTTACGGTTTCTGGCTCCGAGATGTCATCTCTTTTGGGTGGTGACCCACTTCTCTCCCCTTTCTGAGTGAGGTTTTAAGGCTGCACAGCTCCCTGCCTTACACTGTGATATCCCTAGCAAGCCTGTCAGCACCTGTGCTTTGCTTTCTTTCCAAAGGCTATGAACAGCTCAGTGGTTTGAGCATTGGCCTGCTAAACCCAGGGTTGTGAGTTCAATCCTTGAGGGGGTCACTTAGGGATCTGGGGCAAAAATTGGTCCTGCTAGTGAAGGCAGGGGCTGGACTCGATGACCTTTTGAGGTCCCTTCCAGTTCTAGGAGATTGGCATATCTCCAATTATTACCTATTACCACCCAGCTCTTTCTAAGCAAACACATTTATTCTTAAGATAAAAGCATTACAGAGAAATCATACAAAAAATAAAAGATCCTATACCCATGCTAAAAGCTTACCAGGGGTCACCCATCAGTCTTTTGGGACATTAGTAGGCAAAAGTCTTTCCAACCCTTCGGCAAGTGTTGGGGCCTCCTTGAAGAGAAGGTCCTATTCCTTTGCTGAATCAGAAAGAGGGCCCTGGATCACTTTAAATGTAGCCTTTTTATTCCAAAAGCCCTTTCTTTGTCTGTTGGTCTCTGCAAGATTCAGTTTGAACGAATATATGCAAACTTCCCCAAGGGGTGGTACCTCTCTGGTGGTGTTTACAACCTGAGTGATTAACCTTAATCACCCCCTGTATTTACACCCTCCATGCTACTGTAACAATCTTTGTACAAAATATGCCTTGTAAGGTATCATATAAAAACTTATAACTTCCTGTTCAATAATATCATGGTGAAATGTATGCAGCAACATTATATATAAAGTTATGAAATCCTCCTGCATGTTCTTCTTAGCACATGTTCAAAACCACACAGCCCTGCGCAGGTAGAAGTATCATGAATGAAGAAATGTGCGTTTACCTCAACCTACATATAAGCAGTATCCAGGCTCCTCAAGACACCAGGGAAAGGAAATGGGAGGAGACAAGACAAATCTGCATTTCAGCGAACACAGATGAGAAGAAAGATCATGGAACCTCCATCACCAGACTCCATGTCGCCTTTTTTACTGTTTGAATAAACCTTGTTTTGAGGGGTAATCTTCAGAAGAATCCACTTGAAAGGGTGACTGGACTTAAAGGGGCAAACCCACTCCCACTCTCTCTCTCTTTCAACTAAGATGACAAAGGAACCATCCCTTTGACTCTGGGGGGAGATCCTGATCTGAGAATTTGGTCAGCTATGTTGCTGGGAAAAATGGTAAGGATTTTATCTTGTACCAAGTCTAGCTTATTAAGTTTTAGCTATTGGAAAAGCATTTTATCTTTATTTCTCTTGTAACCATTTTTGACATTAATACCTGATACCTGAATATCAACAGGCAACAGACCTTTAATATCTGAACAATCCAGGAGAAGGCTGACCAGCACGGAACACACATTTTGGGGAAAATTCAGGACTCAGAGGGTGTTGGGATCACCTTGAAAATAAGAAACCAAGGCTGGTGGAAACCTGACTGTGACTGGTGTGTGTGTTGCTGAGAATACAAGAGTCTGTAACAATAATGTTTTGAGATAGATTTCAGTTTGATAAGTAGTTTTAGGGGACATTTATTAAGATATACTTCTCTGAAATATTCTTAGCTCACACTTATGCACACCTAATAAGCCTAACATCTTTATGATGTCTAGTTCTGGGGGATATTGTGTTTGCAAGGGATGACGGCAGACATCCTTGATTTTTAAAATACTAAAATTCAGATCTCTGAAAACAAATCTGTAAAAAAGTGGATCTGTAATTTACATGGCTTTTTGTTTTTAAGGAAGTAAGACAATTTATCCTAGTTTATCCCTAGACTGGCATGAAGAAAATTTCTATAAATCCTAGAATTAGGTAAACCCTTAAAGCAGATTATAATCCCAAACAAAATTAACTTGAAACTTGCTTGAGTGGGAGAAAAGCCACATAAATTCCAGAGCCAAATCTGTTTTTAAAACGTGGCCGCTAATTTGGCACTTCATATATTGTGCGCACGCGCACACACACCGGAAAAAAACTAAAAAACTGAATTTTTGTATGTGACTATGGTAGACTCAACATCTACCTACCTGCCTGAGTACATGTGCAAATTCAGTGTTTACATATAAAACGTGTAATAAAAATGTGTCCTCCAAATTTTCAGTGTGCTGCAGAATTTTTTACTGAAATGCACAACCCATATTGTAGGTAGGAGAGTTAGAGGAGGAGGAGGAGGAACTGGAGGGTCTGGTAGCTGCTTCAGATCTATATAACTTGCTTAAGCAATTATAAAGACTTCAAGATTTAAAAAAATCCAAAAACTAAATTTGAGAGGACAACAAATATTTTAAGAGGCTGGCCAGGGCTTGAAAACACTTGAGACCTATTTATTTTGTTCTTAGGAGCTCTAGGACTTTATCAAAATGGAGAAGAATAAAGTGGATCACAAGATGCTAAAGCTATTGCCCTTATAGAAAGGTCTATTAAGTGTTCATGTCACAGCTTGGCATATTGAGGAAGAGCCACTCTGACTGTTGGATTTATTACAAGTTTTACAAAGTGTTTTTTTAAAGTAATTTTTTCTGTGAATAGCAGCACTGGTGTTTGGAACAGCCTGTGAAACAGAAGCAAAGGGTCCTGGCCTCTCTGTTTACAGTTATGCTGCCACTTCTCATGTTGCCTGTACAGTTCATAAGGGAATAATCCAAAATGTACCAATACATATTTTTAGTCTCAGAACTATGTTGTTCACACTATTATAGTTAAGGCTGTGCCAGGGTTTACAGTGTAAGCCCTATTTTCAGGGGTACAAAACTATAAAAATTCACTTTGGATTGAAATTTATATAAATTCTCAGGGTGAGAGAATTCTCTCCTCCCCCTTCAAAAAAAAAAGCATTCATCCATTTTAAAATTTGCTGAAGTGCCCAGCTGTCCTACTTGTAATTTCGTTTCACAGCAGTACAGGATATGGAGCTTTCCAATTTCATAGTTGTATATAGTCACAGAAAAATTGCAGAACAAAATACAGAATTTCCCACCCTGAGAGTTGGGTCTCTTGCTACTAGCACTGAACATTCCATAACAATTTCCCTTAAACAAACAAGTGACTAAAGAAAATTCCTTACAAAATTCCTGGGTTTCGAAAGGATTCCATTTGGACTCTTTCTTGTTCAATGATTATATCTGGTGGTTTGACAGGTTAGGGAGGAGGCACAGGCCACAATTTTTTCAGAATGTTAATTACATCCCCTCCATCATACATAACCCAGCCAGTGCTGCTGAATGCCTTACCCAGTGTTTCAAAGAGACTGGGACACAGATCAGAGCTAGCTCTCTGAAGCTCAATCCAAACAGATTAAAGGTATGCTGGCATTATATGGAAAACAGCCAGACAGTACTGTATAGATTACACATTCACTGAGGGCATGTATTTGCACTTTGATACCAGAGATAATCTGGGGATATTGTCAGATCTCCAGTTTCTCTTAATAGTATAGCAAGAGTGACCAGGGTCGCTCTCCTCCCATCTAAATCTGACAAGCAGATTGTGGTGATTTCGTTCAGAGGCATATCATACTTCCATGATCCAACCCTCTGTCATCTCAGGATTAGGTTACTGCAATAGGGCTGCAATTTAAGAACTTGAAAACAACGTGGTGCAGAACACAGGAGCTCATATGTTAAGTGGATTTTTTTGCTATGAGCTTGTGGCACCAGTGCTCCATGATCTATAATGGCTGCCTGTTAGCTTCCCAGCAGAATTCAGGGTGTTGATTTTAATCTACAAATCTTTAAATGGCTTGGGACTTGCCTATTTGGGAGACTGCCTCAGTTGGGATCAACATAAGCACTCATGCAATATTGTTTTCTAAGTTTAATAAATGAGAAAGCTGTTGGCAATGTATTCTCTGTCAGAGACCCTGAACTTTTTCCTCTGACCCTGGTCCAAGCTACTCTGAAAAGCAAGAGATCTGAGCCATGTTCCTTCAAAGCCCACATCTTTGCCCATGCTTTTGGGGAGGAAGGATTGTGTAGCCAAAGCTAATTTTTTTGGCCAGGGCAGGTTTTTCTCCTTCCATCTTTTGGAAGGCTTTGAAGTTTCCTCTTGTTTCTACTGGTATGATTTCATTTTTAAAATATGGCAAAGGAACCTATGAGCCTTAGATATTTATTTTTACATATAAAACATTTTAAAAGTGTCTATTATCAAAACAGATAATTTATAGGAGAGGTATAACTACTACTGGATTTATCTTCCAGAAACCTTATTTACAGGTAAGAATAATCCTTTCTGCTCAAGCTGCTCCAGCAATACAGAATCAAAGGGCTGTTATTGGTCAACAGTTCTGATTTAAGGTCAAGGAGGGTGAAAGTTTCACATTCCCTTGGGAAGATAAAGCTTTTTATTTCAAGTCCCATTGAGATAAAAGGTCTGACAAAAAGGAAAGCTGTGGGGATGAACCTATAGTACCAGGTCAAAGAACTATGTCATTAGTCCTAGGAAACTGAAGGAGTTGTCTGGTATATCGGCATTTCTGCAGCTGTATTCACTCATATATTTGAATACTTTGCAGACTCTTCTTTGAAACAGGAAAAACCCTTGATGCATCACAAACTATGCTGTAAGGTGGCATAAGGATTGAACTAACTGAAGCCAGCTCTTGACAATGAATCCTAGATAACATTGTATTGTAGATCTTTCATAGTGCAAACTGAGCCTGTGCAAATGACGATAGCATCACTATTCAGGAAACAGGTAGGGAATTATTTGAATGTTAGCCTGACAGAGGGATGCTAAAGTATCCTGAGAATGTTAGGAGAAATTCTAGGTCTAAGAGAGGAGGTGAAATGGAATAGAGAGTATTCAATTGGCATTAATAAAAAACAAATATACTTTGGGCCATTGAGATGTATGGTATAATTATGAATTTTGAAGATCAGCTGAGGCTAGAACATCATGTAGATAGATGTACTTTAGCTAGCAATCAAAGATGGCAGAAATGCAGCACTGTATGTTTTGCTGCTAAGACTAATACTGCAGGTTATTACCTCCAGTTATTTTTAGTTAATAAAATGGAGAACATCCCCAAATATCTGACAATAAAGGATTAGAACTATTGGAAGAATTTTCAAATGTTAAGACGGGAAGCTTCCCCTTTAATTCAGGAGTTTTTCTGTTGGCATAGCTACACCAGTTCCCTGAACAACATTAGCTATGCTGACAGAAGCACTCTGTTGGCACAGTTGTGTCCCTACTGCAAGTTTTGCTGGCACAGCTACGCCAGCTAGAGGGTGTGATTTCTGCATACCCTTTATTGACATAGCTACGACAACAAACCCCTTGTAGTGTAAACCTGGCCTCAATTTGAGAGGCGAAGAGGGAACTATGCCAAAGTGTTAGAATTATTATTATTAATACAGGATACTGCCACAACACCCATTTAACCATAAATTCATTTATTAAATTCAAAGACCAAATGGGTATTTATACAGCTGCTCCAAATGTGCCTTAAATGCCTAAGCTCTCATCACACACCTATAGCAATGTGCAGTTATAAGTATAGATCAGGAACTTACAACAGAACTACACCCAGGGATGTTCAAACCCATATTGGCTGGCTTCAACCTGGTCAAGCAGGTACTAGTAACAACCCCCTAAAGAATTCACCCTTTTACATCTCATCTATCAGACCCTACTGACTATTTGAGAAATTCTTTCTTTAAGCCAGCTAGAACCATCTTTGGTAACTGAGGCTTTTTCTTAAAGGACTTTTCCTCCTATATTATCAATTACCTTCCAGAAAAGCATATATTTTCTTTAGCCAAACTAATTTAACTCTTCAAATGCCCATCTAATCCTACAAACAATTTAGAGACAAGAATAAAAATGCCATGAACTAGTCTCAAAAGACAATTGATAGCATTCATCTATACATGGTGGCCTGACGACTCCTATGAAAAAAAGGCAACTGTGCTTCCCAGAGACGTATCATGGTGCGGGGATTCAACAGGACAAGGCTCTTGCTGGGATTTCTGACTTTCTACCCCATATATATGTCTGCAGCAGAGGTGAAAGTAAGCCGGTATGGTCCGGTACAGCGTACTGGCTTGTACCAGACTGGACCAGCTTCTCCGATGGTGATTTAAAGGGCCCAGGGCTCCAGCCGGTGCAGGGAGCCCTCAGCCCTTTAAATCACTGCGAGGGCTCTTGCAGCCGGGCTCAGGTGGGGATTTAAAGGGCCTGGTGCTCCGGCCCCTGCGGGGAGCCCCAGGGCCTTTAAAGCACTACCCGAGCCCCACTGCCAAAGCTCTGGCGGTGCTTTAAAGGGCCCAGGGCTCCCCGCAGTGGCAGGAGCCCCGGGCCCTTTGAATCCCCGCCTGAGTCCTGCCACCCCGGGGTAGCGGCAGCAGGGCTCCCGCAGTGATTTAAAGGGCCCAGAGCTCTGCAGCAGCCAGAGCCCTGGGCCCTTTAATTTGCCCCTGAGCCCCAGGGCTCCCAGCCGCCTCTGCAGCTGGTAGCTCCAGGGTAATTTAAAGGCCCCACCTCTTCCTGTTGAGGCCATGCCTCTTCCTGTTGAGGCCACGCCCCCACCCAGGACTCCGGCATACCGGTAAGTCCTTTAAGTTACTTTCACCCCTGGTCTGCAGTTATCAAATTCATAGCTTCCAAACATGACTTTGTTACAAAAGAGAAGATTCTCCAAGACGTGAGTGCTGAGGATTGACCTTTTCTCCTCCAAAATTAGATCTAACTCTGGAAAATCTTTCAGAGATTTAACCAAGTCCTCCTCAAATGGTTTTTCTTTCAATGGAATTGAAAGGATTTCTGCTTGGTAGAAAAGTCTATTTATCAGGAATAAAGCCATATGATACATCTCATAATTAGGCTAGGAACTATAGATTTTGAAAATATTCTGAAAAAAATTTAAGCCGGCCTCTGCTGCTAGGATACACTCTTGTAAAACATCATCTCTTTCCATGACAAAAGTAAGTCACATGGGGGGGGGGGGGAAGGAATGTTTAGGTCTCCTCTTGTTGAGCATTTAGAAGAAAATCCAAACTCTCCTTTTAAGACAGATTCTGTCTGTGATAACAAGGCATTGTTTTCAATGGAACTGAAAGCAGTTACAGGCGGTGTGGCTTTTTAAGGCAGTACTCTGGTACAGTGTAGTTGGTTTGAATGTAGTCAGATGAGTACTACATTGAGAAAGACTGAAGAGGTAGAGTCATTTGAAAAGGAATGACCAGGTTGAAGAGTTGCAACACCAAATGTATTTCAAAGGTTTCTTGGATGAACTATCAGCTCCAGTGATATTTTTAAGGAGAGAGACACTTCTCTTCACTCACTGTGAAAAAAGAATATGCTGAAAACGCTGCTTTAAAAGTGGTTTCATTTCCCTCCTTCTAAAAAAAAAAAGGGGGGGGGCAGAAATATCCTGAGAAAAAGGAGGCTAAAATTTTATGACGAGGCAGGCATTTTTAAAAAAAGTATTTTCTTTGCCTGCTGTAGAAGAAAGACTGTTCCTTGAAGAGAGTTTCAGAAAATAGAGGCTATCCTACACCCTTCTAGGGCATAAACAGAAACTGGTACATTTGGCAAATGTAAACACAATTCACATTAGACAAGGATATTCTTGTATTTTATATGTCTGTACATCTCACTGTGGAAAGTTCCCTGATGGAACTGAAAAAGTAAAAATTGTTCTCTGGTTTCTGATGCCTTCTTGCTTTTAGAGCAAAGCCAGTTTCAAAACAATAACATGCAGTCAGTCCCTAATAAACATATGATGTTTTTTAGTGTTTTGAACAGTAAACTGAAAACTCATTCAATACTAACTTTTAAAAAATATCCACAGAAGAGGCACAATAATTGCTTTTATCTGGGAATTTTACTATGTAGTGAAAGCTGTCCAAATACTTTGTTCAAAGGAGCAATTATAGTCCAGAAGCTATTTTCCATTAGTTTGCCAATAAATAAATTTTGGATAAGAGACTACAGGAAATATTTGATTTTACAAACTTGCAGAGAAAGTCCCAACAAACATTCATAGGCACAATATAATTTCAGACACTTTCACTAAAATTTCACCAGGGTTACCGAACACTCAAATCCTTTCAATTAATGTGGTTGCTTATGGTCAATCTCTAACAGGAAAACAGGAGCATCCTATGGAGTAAGTAAAAACAGCAGACTGCACCAAGACTATTAGCCATAGCGGGGATCACTTTTGGTAATAATATCAAGATTGTGTTTGCTAGTAAAAGATTCATAGCATTTAGAGTGCCAGTAAACTATAGATTGCCAGTGTCTTAAACACCTGTATCCCAGTGTTGGTGTAGTTTAAATGTTGATATCGGAATCTTTATGGGGAAGTTTCTAGCCTGAGTTTTTAATTGGATCGTGAATAGAAAAGTATAAACTTTTCATAGTTTATGCTCTCTCTTGGCTAGAAGTACACAAAATTCATTATACCTTGCCTGAATTTGCAATTCCACATTAGTTAAAACTAACTTGTAAACAGATTGCACTCCTTTTTACTCTGCAACAAACACAGCAATTGGAATTTTTTCTCTATTTAGTGCACATTGTTGACAAAGTCATGTTTTGATAAGTTCAAAAACAAGCAGCTAAACTGTAAATTATCTAAATAATGTAACTGACTCCTGATTATCTTAATATCCAAATTTTCAAACCTAAGCCTAAACAGTGTCCACAAAACACTTTTAATCACACAATCATGTAACTGCACACAGTATGTGAGCAGATGAGGTACTGGCCATATCAAGTCTGCTGATGAAGTGCTGTGCACACAACACTTATGTCAGTATAACTTATGTCACTCAGGGGAACGGAATATTCACACTCGTGAGCAACATACATTTTGCTGACATAGGCTATGTGACGTTGCACCCCATAATGCTTTATAGAAATATGCTTATGAGTGTGAATATAATGTAACTGGAATATGCTTCATGCAAAAGGTCTCTAGTGAGGTATCATACAAAGCTTATAATCTACGGAGTGTGTTCATCCTATTTGTATAAATGTATCATTCTTGTATCTGAAACTATAAATATGAAATATAACTCTGAGGGCCTATTGTAATTATGCAAAATGTGGGCCATTAATGGTGGCTTGGAATCTTGATGGCTCCCATTAACCAGGACAATTGGTTGTAAACAGCTCTATTTACTTTTAAGTCTTCCTGTATGCGTGTATGCTGCTAAGTGGGCAATGAAGTCTTACAGTGACATGTGAACATGTCACCTGAACCGGAATCCATCTTTAACCTGGTGCTTTTCCATTTAGAAGGAAGGGTGGGAACCCAGAGAGGGACAAAAGATTCCTGCCTTGTGCAAAAGATATATAAGGGTGTAGAACAGAACAAAGGAGGCTGCAGTCATGAGAAATCCCCTAGCTACCACCTGAGCTGGAACAAGGACCGTACCGGGAAAAGGATTGGGACCAGACTAGAAAGGAGACTAGTCTGTGAAAGAAGCTTATTGGAACATCTCTGAGGGTGAAGTTTCATCTGTAATCAGTTTCTTACTGTATTAGGCTTAGACTTGCGTGTTTTTGTTTTATTTTGCTTGGTAACTTACTTTGTCCTGTCTGTTATTACTTAGAACCACTTAAATTCCACTTTTTATATTTAATAAAATCACTTTTTAACTTTTTAATTAATAATAGCCCAGAGCAATTAATTAATACCTGGGGGACAAACAGCTGTGCATCTCTCTCTATCAGTATCATAGAGGGCGAACAATTTATGCGTTTACCCTGTATAAGCTTTATACAGAGTAAAACGGATTTATTTGGGGTTTGGATCCCATTGAGAACTGGGTGCTAGAGACAGGAGCACTTCTTAAGCTGTTTTCAGTTAAGTCTGCAGCTTGTGGGGGACGTAGTTCAAACCTGGGTCTGTGTTTGTAGCTGGCTAGCGTGTCTGGTGCAACAAGACAGGATACTGAAGTCCCAAGCTGACGGGAAAATGGGCTCAGAGGTATCTCAGCACATCAGGTGGCAGTCCCAAGGGGGTCTCTGTGACCCAACCCGTCACAGGCTATGTCTACGCTATAGCCTAATTCCCTTGTCCTCTTCCTTCCAGTTTGGAAATCTCAGCCGTAAGGAAATCTCAACCATTCTCCACTTTTTCACTGCTTATTTAGTCATTTACACCTGTGACTGTAGAAAAGTGGCAAATCAGAATGGTAGTACTACACCCTACTTTGCACAGGTGTAAATGACTATGTGAGATAGTGGAGAAACAGGCCCATAGCATTTAATTTTGCTCTTGCATCAAGGTAACTCACGGGTAACTCCATCAAAGACTAGTGTGAAACTGGTGAGAATAAAATCAGAAAGCAGTACTAGTTCTACAAAGGAATTTTCTAGCCAAAAAGGCAATTTTAATTTGAAATAAATCACACTATGCAGATATACCTTGAGATGTTCGTTTCTCATGGAAAACATTATGCAGTATTTTAGTCTTAGATTTATAGTGGCACTTGCATTTTTAGGATATGCAGCATGTGGTAAAATAGAGAAATACAACATTTGACAATAAAGTAAAGAAACTTATTTTTAAACCAGCTTTTAAGTGAATTAGCTACAGTAGAACCTCAGAGTTATGAACACCTTGGGAATGGAGGTTGTTTGTAACTCTGAAATATTTTTAACTCTGAGCAAAACATTACAGTTGTTCTTTCAAAAGTTTACAACTGAACATTGACTTAATACAGCTTTGAAACTTTACTATGCAGAATTAAAATGCTTCTTTCCTTTTTTTTTTAAAGTAGGTTATGTTTAACAGTACTGTACTTGCTTTTTTTGTTTGTTTGTTTCTGCTGCTGCCTGATTGCATACTTCCCGTTCCAAATGATATTTAGTGATATGCAATGGTTCTAGAAGTAAGCATTAGCTTGCCTGGAAACAGGATTTATTTCTATTTGCATGGTAAAGAGACATTCTGTTTGGTGTTGAAGAGAAAGATGCTAGGGTTTTTACGTGCAATGGTTAAACTTAGTCAGTTACATTGGGCAAGAAAACCTTAATGTAAACACTAGAAAAGGAAGAGAAAAAATGATCACTACTTAATCTGAGAGAACAACCTAAGTCATTTAAATTGAACTTCATTGTACAAGAAAAATTGCTGCACTCTTTTACTCTAGGTCCAACTTCCATTGAATTCATACCGTCAGCTTGGCGTAACTATACTATGTAACTTAGCTCAGGACTTATCTATGTAGTTCATTAGTCCAGACTTGAGGAATGTAAATTCTAATGCACACTAGCATGTGCCCACTAACTGGCCTCTGTAGACCCTGCTGGCAAGCATTAAAAGTTCCCTAGTCTAGTGCACATTAATGTAGTCCCAAAAAAGCCCTTAGTGGCACCTGGCCATGCTTTCAATAATTATTAGTATTAAGCATTCTGCTTATATTTAATGTTGGTATTTTCTCTAATTTTGTGTTATGTCACACAAACTTTGCTTTTATTTGACAACAACTGTAATTGGATAGAGTGACTTATACTAGATTTATCCACTATTGTATTCTGGAACACAAGTAATTATTATTTCTGTCCTCAGAGATAGACGCTGAATATTGGAATGGGCACTTGGTGACAAACAGGGATTCAATTTTCTCTGCAAATGGTACTGCCATGAAAGCTAACTGAGGCCAATGGGGCAAAAGGAGAGCCCAATGACAAAAACATGCCATGATGGTAAAACTTACACACACACACACACACACACACACACACACACACACACACACAGGCTCCAATGATTCTACATACCACTAAAGCACATACTTTAACTTTAATTTAATTAATTTCACTGAACTATTCATGTGCTCACTTTAAGCATTTGCTTAGTGCTTTCCAGGATTGTGGTCTAGAAATACTGTGTAAATATGTATTACATAGTTGACTAACAGCTCTAACAAAACGATGATAGCAATTTATTGATTATTTCAAAAAGAAATTGTATCAGAGTAATCAGAATATAAGATAACTTTGTAATACCTTGTAGTGGCGTCATATTTTTAAAATGCGACACTTTTCCTGATTTCTCCATTCAGAGAACACACAGAATTTTAAACCAGATGTTATTACACTTAGCTTCTTTAAGTGGTTCTGAAGATTCCTTCCTGCTTTCAGCTAGGGAAAAATTAATTATGGAGAACTAAATGGCACAAAAGTAATTCAACAACAGCATATCAGTTTTATAACTTTCTATTTTTCAAAACACTGCTGTTGAGCTCGGACACAGCATACAAGTCTCTGAAACCTTTAAATCAGATGCACCCTACTCTGTGCAGTCAGACAATCCCTGGAATCTATGAAACTGAAGTGGCATCCATACATTCTGAATCCACTGATCCAGCCCAGAAAATGGAAAGGAGGCAAGAGGCACCTGGCCACCAGGAGTCACAGCAAAAAACACTCTCCTCACTACAAAAGGAAACAGGATTTCAATCTTTTCATTTATGTTCCAGATACAGGATAAGTAACCTACAATAACTGTAAATCAAATAGAAAAACAAATATGACCCATTTCATTCCCACGCACCCCCAACATGGCCAACCTCGCCATAAACAAGTCTCCTTGAAAAACTGTGAATATGAATTTGTACGTTCTGTTGTTTTAAATGAAAGAACAGTTACCTACAAAATGAAAAAACAGTTACCTACCTTTCATAACTATTGTTCTTCGAGATGTGTTGCTCATGTTCATTTCCATTCCAGGTGCGTGCGTGCCCACATGCACAGTCATCGGAGACGTTTGCATCAGCAGTATCCGTAGGGTCAGCTGTGGCGCCCCCTTGAGTGCTGCGCTCATGCATTGTATATTAGGCACCGTTGATCCTATGCCCTCTTGGTTCCTTCTTACTGGCAATTCCAACAGAGGGGCAGGAGGATGGGTAATGGAATGGACATGAGCAACACATCTTGAAGATCAACAGTTATGAAAGGTAGGTAACCATTTTTTCTTCTTCAAGTGCTTGCTCATGTCAATTCCATTCTAGGTCACTCACAACTGGTATCCTCAGAGGTGGGCTGAGTTCATAGTCTAGAGGCTTGCAGTACTGCTCTCCTGAAGCCATCATCGTCCTGGGTCTACTGGGTAAGAGTGTAATGAGATGTGAACGTGTGGATGTATGAGCAGATTGCTGCCTTACAGATGTCCTGGATAGGTACTTGGGCCAGGAAAGCTGCCGAAGAGGCTTGCATCAACTTGCGGAATCGCTTGGTCCTTTCAACGTAGAAGGCTAGCGCCCTCCTGATGTCTAGAGAATGCAACCTATGCTCCCTCCTCCTCCAACAGATGCGGCTTGGGGAAAAAGACAGGTAAGTAAATGTCCTGGTCCAAATGAAACTGTGAGACCGCCATGGGCAGGAAAGTCGGGTGCGGTGCAGCTGGACCTTGTCTTTGTAAAAGATCGTATAGGGTGGTTCTGAGACCCTAATCTCAGAGACCCAGCAGGCAGATGTTATTACAACCAAGAATGCGAGCTTCCAGGAAAGGAGAAGGAGAGAGAAGGAAGCCAGAGGCTCCAAGGGGTTCCCGTGAGCCACAACAGCACAAGATTCAGGTCCCACAGAGGAACGGGGTCCCAGACAAGCAGGTAGAAGCACTCATATCCTGGGTGAAAACCGACCTACCCTCGAGTGGCGGATGGAAGGCCGAGATAACAGCCAAATGGACCTGGATAGTTGAAAGGGATAGGCCTTGGAGCTTCAGATGCAGAAGGTAGTCCAGGAACTGCAAGGTGGAGCCTGAAGATATTATGTCCAGCATTCCAGGGTCCGAGGTCAGCAGCGCCCAGGTGGAGGAGTGGAAGGGGTGCAGAGGGTAAAGGAAAGATCAGTGGGGGTGGATCCTGGGAAGTGACTAGGGCACCATCCTCAGGTGCATCCTCAAAATGCCTGCTTCTGGCTTCCTTGGCCTCTAGAAGAACCAGGCGGGGCAGAGGAACAGGAAGATGAGGGGTGCCAAGTGGGCACGCAAAGACGTTTAACCCTTTGTCTCTGTCCTTCTTCCTACAGGAGCTGGACTGGGGCACCCCAGGACCTCGACAGAAATGGAGGAGGTGGGGGATGAAATGGCTTTCTAGCTTGCTGAGGAGTATGTAGGCCCAAGGAACAGAGTGTGGCATGGGAGTCTTTAAGGCCATGGAGCCATGCGTCAGTCAGATCCAAGAAGAGCCCTGCTCCCTCAAATGGGAGGTGCTGAAGGGTAGTCTGCATCTCCTGGGACAGCCTGGAGGACTGTAACCAGGAGCTGCACCTCATGACCGCTACAGAGGCGCTTACCTTGGCCGTTGAATCCGTAGCATCTCAGGCCCTCTGGAGGCACCTCTTGCCACCGCTTTGCCCTCTTCCACCAAGGTGGTGAACTCCTGGGCTTGGTCCTGTGGAACGCCCTCCTTGAACTTACTGATGGAGTCCCACAGATTGAAGCTGTATCTGCCCGGCAGGGCCTGATGGTTAGACACTCAAAATTGCAGGATGCCAAACAAATTCCTGACAAACAAGTACCGCTTCTGGGCAACTTTATTTTTTGGTGTGCCGCTTGCATGGCTCTGCCTGTCCCTTTTGTTGATGGCTCACAGGACCAGGGACCCCTGGTGGAGGGTGGGAATACAGGTATTAAAATCCCTTAGCTGGGACACAGCACTTCTTTTCTGCCTTCTTGGAGGTAGGCGGAATGGAACAGGGGGTCTTCCACAAAGACTTAGCAATTTTTAGGACCCCTTGATGGATGGACAATGCAACCTGGGTCAGGGTGGAGGAGAGTATGACATTAAAGAGGTTGTCGGACTCCTCCGCTAACTCCTCGACCTCCAAGTTCAGGTTGGCAGCCACCCTTTTCAGGAGGGTCTGCTGCTCCTTGAAGTGATCGGGGGAGAAATGGGGGGGGAGCTCATTTGCAAGGGCGTGAAGATGACTGCACCACAGTGGGAGGGGTGGCTTACCCTTGCTTGTCTGGGGGTAGCTCCTTGGGAGTTGGGGCCTGCAGTGTTGTCCCCGTGTTAGATTTGGCAACGTACTCCAACTCCGGTGCCGGCTGTGCCTGGGACAGTTTGTCCAATGCAGCCTGGGAGGAACAGTGGGAGTATGGGACTGGCAAAACAGGTACACCCCATGGGTTCCAGTTTTGCCATTGAGTGGGCAAATGCCTGTGCTTCCACGCCACCGCCACCGGATTTGCGGACTGGTGATGATTCACCTTTTATCAGTGAGGGGCTGAACTTCCCTTCCAACTCGGACCATTGCCCTTCCAGTAATCAAGGTGGAGCTGTGGATGCCTGAGTCTGCTGACTGACCTTTGTTGGCGACCAGTAAGGAGAGGCTGAGGATCGGTGCCTGCTTGAAGAGCGGTACCAGGAAGCTGGAGACTGGTGCTGTGACTGGATATGATCCTGCACCGGGGGGGATCAACACCTGGGAGGTCGCCTAAGTGATGGTGATCTTCGCCGTGGTGATCTCTGGTGGGAGATTCAGGTGTCCCGTGCCTTGTATGTAGATGGAGATCTTGGCATCAGAGACCTGGGTCTTCTAACCAGGGAGCGAGGCTGTGGTGCTGGAGTCCTAAGCTGCAGTGATGGGGATCAATGCCTGCAGTCTGGGGACCAGGGATGCTCCACTGCTTTAGAGGACGGTCCCATAACCGGCTTGCCCTTAAATGCAGGGCCTTAGCCAGGTCCGTTGCCTGGCTTGGCATCTGCGGTGCCAGCGGCCTATTTGCTCTTTGACTGCTGGGCCCACTTTGGGCACAGCTGGCCCTACGAGGAGCCAGGACCCCCTGCTGCTCCCGGAAGTCAGAGGTGAATCCCTGGCTGAATCCGACCACAGTGGTACCCCTGAGCAGCTCCGGAGTGGGCACATGGCCTAACACGGGTCCTTTGCCCAAAACCCCCTTTTCCTGCAGTGCCAGAGGGTGCTTCGACTTCTTAAGCACTGGGAAAGGGTAACGGTGCCAGGTGGATTCCGGTGCTGGCAGAGCACTGCGCGTTGATGCTGAAGTACCAGGCATGGAGTCCGACTGAGAGGGCTCTGAGGCAGGACAAAGCGCAGCCTCCGTGAGGAGGGTCCTCAAGTGGATATCCCGCTCCTTCGAGTTCGAGGGTGAATGTTTTTGCAGATCCTGCACTTGTCCTTTCTGTGGGACTCCCTCAAATACTTTAAACAGATCTCGTGGGGGTCACTAATGGACATCGGCCAGCTGCATGATGAACATGGCTTAAAGCCTGGGGAATGGGGCATGCCCGGCTCTGAGGTGAAGTCCCAGCCAGGACTCTAACTCCTAAACTACAATTCTAACACAAAGGAGACAGAACAATGGACTGTAAGAACTGCTAACGCTCTTGCAATGCAAGACAGGGAGCTCTGACCAACCATCACGGGCACGAAGAAGGAACTGACAGGGCGTAGGGTCAGCAGTGCCTAATATACTAATACATGAGCACGGCCTTCAAGGGGGCGCCACAGGCGACCCTATGGATACTGCTAAGGCAAAAGTCTCTGACAACTGTGCAAGTGGGCACACACACACCTAGAATGGAATCAACATGAGCAAGCACTCTAAGAATAATGAATTTGTTTAAAATATAAAAAAACCACAGACCTCAAATAAAAGTCAATAGTCAAAATTCTAAAAAAGTATTCCTACAGTTTGAAATGAACTTTATTAAATGAGATTTGGAGCCGAAATTTTGTGAAACAAAATGTGTATATATGTATGTCCAGGCAAAGACAGGCTGTTGTATATTTCAAACATGAATACTGAATAAGCTCTAAGTGTAACTGAAACCCTTCAGCTGCATACTACAGTGGGGTGACTGGTTAAACATATGCTAATCATAAGTTATTACAAGGTCTTTGAAGATTTTGTGATAGCTCCATTTCACTCAATGGCCGAAAACGTTATTTCAACATCTTGCTGTAAATCTCATAAAATTTCATGTAGTAACTGTGTAATTACCATGTGTCACCATTGTTACTGCAATTTTTGACACTTTGACCTCTTTCAAAAATATGCATTGGTACTTAAGCCAAACCACCCATACTTATGAACTATACAAATTTAACACTTAATAGCAACAGGCTGAAAAGGACTGAAGAGAATCTGTTCACCTCACCCCCTATAGAGATGTTGAAGACTAAAATTAAAATCTATAATGAGGCAGTTAGAGCAGCTATGGTAGAGTGAAAAATGATTGCCGTCAAAATCCCAGGCTGCTGTTTGGTACAATTTATAGAATATTCTGCCCCTCACAGGAAAAAACAGAATGCTATTCTCAGGGGGGCGCTAACCCTCCTTCTAATGAGCTCTTAAATTATCTTTGTATGTAAAAAAGTAAGTAGGTAATATTCAAGCTAGCCATTCTACCTGTGAGGAACTGATGTAAGTTGTCAATATCTGTATAATACATATATATACAGTCTCTTTCTTGCTATGTTTTATTCATAATATTTTATAATGAATTTAGTCTTATGGAAGGTAAACAAGTGACAGCCCTGCAGACCACTATCTACAGAACAGATACAGACAAGGCAGTAGCTGACCAAGAGCCTGTCTGTATTCAGCAGCACACACTACTGAGGTGTGATTTCTAAAGTGCACTAACGTGTTGCACATTAAAAGTTCCTTAGTGCACTTCAACATAGTGCAGTATAAAGAGTACTACCTGAAGACACACTAAGTAACTTCCAGTGCACACCAGCAGGGTCAATATGGACCAATTAATGTGTAGCACATTAGCATACTTTAAGAATCAGAGGGGTAGCCGTGTTAGTCTGTATCTGTAAAAAGCAACGCGTCCTGTGTATTGGAGCATAAGCTTTCATGCGTCTGATGAAGTTGGTATTCACCCACGAAAGCTTATAATCCAATACATCTGTTAGTCGTTAAGGTGCCACAGGACTCATTGTTGCTTTTCAGCATACTTTAGAAATCACACACTCATTGTGTGCATTGCCCCACCGCGTGGACAAGCCCCAAATTTCACAATATTCAAAGTCCCTTGATCTGTGACTGCATTATTCCTAAATTATGTTGCAAGGTCTCAGGATCTTTGTAGCAGGCCCCAGCACAGAAGAGAAAAACCCATCCCATCACCAGCTTGATACAGCATGTCCCCTGCTGCTTCCATCTGTCCTACCACAGTTCAGAAACCTCATGTCCTTCCTTCTACCACAAGACAGCTCTATATTACCCTCCTCCAGAAGAAATGGCAACAGCCAAAGGATAAATAAAAGATACCTCAAAATCAGGCCTCAGGCAGCTGCAGTAAGAGAGGATTTGGGAGTAGAGGAGGGGAAGGCTTGCTGAAGGAGGTGCCCGAGTCAACTCAGCAGGGCAGCCATATACCCAGCTGCAGATTCTGGTGTACTTTACAATAGTGTACATTTGAGTAACTATTCATTTCAATTGAATTATTCTGACTTTCACCTATGGAGATCAGAATCTGGCCCATTAATACACATAACCTTGGGCCCATTTTATCCTGCCAATGTGTGTCAAATCTGTTCTGGGGGGAATCCACCTTTATAGATGAGTATGTTGCTCAATTACCCATACTCATCCCAAGCTTTGGTTTGCTGCTGACACTGCCGAGAACACTGCATAGTGGTATGTGCCAATTCTATCTTTCAACAAAGCCTTGGTGAGAAGCTCTGCATTAGTTTTAGTAATTAGCCATCTCTATCCAACCAACAGCACGTGATGTTTTTTCTGGTAATATATCTAAAGATTTTGTTTGCATCTGGTAAAACTAAACCCTGTTAATGGTTCTTTCCAAGGCTTTGTAGCCTCTATCAAGAAAACATTTGTTAACCTCTGTTGTCCTCCAACTGCAAGCCAATTTCAAGTTTATTAAATTGAAACGGGACTTTAAAGGAATCAGAGCAACTATGCACTTGCTTACATATACAAAATATAATTTCTTTGATTCAATATAATCTAGTTTTCATTACTGTCACAACGACACTGAAATTATTGTACCACAAATTTTAATTTAAATGCCTAGGTGAACTCATCTATGGCATCTAACATTTTTGCTTGTTACCTGACTTTATATATACAGCCACTGAATCATGAAGTTCTTTTAAACCCGCTTAATTCATTCACATAGCAGAGCTTTGCAACGCAATGGTTCCATTCTTATTGCACCTTGCTTTATGATGTACAAGAATGTTTTGTTTAAGAATATAGGAAATTTCATTCCTTATCAGCCAAATTCCATCTAACCTGGTATCTTCTCTAACAGAGGCTAGTACCAGATACTTCAAAAGAAGGTGCAAGAATTATGTACCAACATGCTCATAAGGAAAGTTATTTTTAATTCTGGTTAGATAGTGGTAGCTTTATGTTCTGAAGCATAAGGGTTTATATCTCTTATATATCAAATGTAACTGTACATGTCATTATCCACATAAATGTCTAATCTGTGTTTTCATCCTGCTAAAGATAATCAGTTATTATTTGTGCTTTGTTTTAAGATCTTTCCCTCCTCTCCCTCCCCGAAAAACTTTTAGTTCTCAGTATAAAGTGATACAGTACCCAAGGAAAATGGGTAGGGTGTGACAGCAAGTTCAAATAAGGGAGAAAAAGACAGAGGGCTACTAGGATGAGCAACCACTATGACTCAGCCAATGGGATTTCTGTCAGCTTCTTGAGAATCATACTGTTAGATTTTGGGGCTGCCTGAGAGCGTGTTTAAAGAGGAATTAAGAAATCAATCATAAGCATTTGAAGAGCCAGGATCACCTAGCGGATCAAATTTCTCTGTAACACTGCCACCCCTATTTTGATTCACACGTTTTCCTTAAATACACTAAATGAAGGAGCTCACATAATCCAGGAATTAACTAGTGAAGTAACACACTGATGAACAAATTGTAGAAGAAAAGCATCATTAGATAACAGAATAAAACCTGCTTGTCCACAAAAATAACACAGTCAAACCAACAAGAACAAAAGCAAAAGGTGGAAGAGAGCAGTGAAACAGAAAGAATGTATCAAATGTATACAAAAGGGAAAGCAGCGTGAGGGCAAGAAGCCAGACACATTACACATGACATAAGTAAATAAATCAAAGGAAGTGAGATTAAAACCAGAATTAACTGGAGGAGGGGGAGATCTATAGCACCTGCATAGAGGTGTCCACCCCATGGAGATTAATATCACACAGTCTATGAAAAATATGATTTGTAGTGGCTGAACAGAGATAGTATGAAAAAAAGTCACATTTCAAAATCAGACACAGGAAAAAAATCACTATCACCATATGATGAATTTCAATCTACAACAGCATCCATCAGAAAACACAACCGTATCTGTTTGTCAAAAACCTCTTGATAATTTGATTTTACATTGCAACTGATGCTTCAACTACCTCAGTTTAAAAAAAAAAAAAAGAGAGGAGGTTCAGCTTTCAAAATCATTTTACAAACAAATATTTACAGCTGAAATAATGCACATTAATATTGAAGAAATAATTTTCTAAATTAAGCTGTTTTTCACTTTTGAAAAACAAACTCATTTTCCAATGACTAATGAAGCATCACTGACTATCCATTCCTGATGACCTCTACTCATATGCACAGTCTGTGCGATGTCTTCTTTGACTGCTTGTTCAGGTTACGTTACCCCACATTGAAAGGTAAACATTCAGTAAAACTGGTTGAAAAAGGAACAACAAAAAGAAATTTTGGAAACTGGAAATTGTTTTCTATCCTACTTTGTTTTATTATTGTCCAGTGTTTTCCAAAATTTTCCACAGACATTTACAAAAACAAGAAACAGAAAAAAATTAAGAAATCCATGTTCAATCACTGATACGCCATTTGGCGGTCTCTTATTTCTCTGTGCTTCCATTACTACCCCATCTGTAAATGAAGAGAATAATGTTTTATATACTTTTCCCACCTGACACACGTATGTCTGACACTCACCTCCCAAGGCAAGTACTCTTCTCTCAGTTAAATCAGGGAAGAAGGGTTCGCAGAGGGCAGTGGAAGTGCTTCAAAGACATACTGAAAATACATGTTAGAAAGGGAGGCATCAACCCAACAAACTGGGAGGACTCGGCGCGGAGCAGAACACAGTGGCGCCACACCATACACCAGCCACAGCTCACTTTAAGGAGAAGAGAGGTGCTCATGAGACAGAGAAGCAACAAAGGAGGAAAGAAAAGGCACAACAGTCCAGCCAACAACTATGTATCCTCCAACATTACACCTATCACTTTTGTGGGAAAATCTGCAGGGCACAAATTGGGCTCCTCACCCACTTAAAAACCCATCAATGAACCCCCTCAGCAGACATCATCCTTGCATTGAGGGACAGCCAAAGAAGCGTACTTTGAGATCTATCACTGAAAAAACTATTTATTACTATTTATTTTTTAAACATGAGAAATTTCATCCCCAAAATGGGTATACTGCAAGATAATGAAAACAGTTTTACAGTGAAATGGCTCTTTCAAATGTGTTTACACTGCTTGTGATGTCATCCACTTTACACTATATTTAAGGGTAGGCCTGTAAGGGTAGGTCTAACAAAAAGTACTAGTTATGAAAACAATGATTTAGAAAGTAACATAAGGATACTGGGTCAGATCAGTATCTAGCCCAGTATCCTGTCTTCTGAGAGTGACTGGTGCCCAGATGCTTCAGAGGGAGCAAACAGAATAGGGCAATTTATTGAGTGATCCATCCCCTGTCATCTAGTCCCAGATTTTATCAGTCAGAGGTTTAGGGACACCCAGAGCATGGGGTTGCGTCCCTGACCATCTTGGCTAATAGCTATTGATGGACCTATAGTCCATGAACACATCTAATCCTTTTTTGAACCTGGTTATACTTTCAGCCTTCATGACATCCCCAGCAACAAATTCCACAGGTTGGCTGAGTTGTGTGAAGTACTTCCTTTTGTTTGTTTTAAACCTGCTGCCTATTAATTTCACTGGCTGACCCATGGTTCTTGCATTATGCGAAAGGGTAAATAACATTTCCTTATTCACTTTCACCACACCATTCATGATTTTATAGCCCACTATCATATCCCGCCTTAGTCATCTCTTTCCTAAAATGAACAGTCCCATTCTTTTTAATATCTCCTCATACGAAAACTGTTCTATACCGCTAATAATTTTTGTTGCTGTTCTTTGTACTTTTTCCAGTTCTAATATATCTTTTTTGAGATGGACTGACCAGAAGTACATGCAATGTTCAAGGTGTGGAAGTACCATGGAGTAATATAGTGGCATTATGATATTTTCTATTTTAATATCTATCCCTTTTCTAATGGCTCCTAACATTTTGTTAGTTTTTTTGATCCCTGCTGCATACTGAGCAGATGTTTTCAGAGAACAATCTGCAATCTTTTTTTTAAATGGCAACAGGTAATTTAGGCACCATCATTTTGTACGTACAGTTGGGGATTATGTTTTCCATAAACATAATGATTACTTTGCATTTATCAACCCTGAATTTCATCCTCCATTTTGTTGCCAAGTTACCTAGTTTTGTCAGATCCTTTTGTGACTCTTTGCAGTTAGCTTTGGACTTGAGTAATTTTGTATTGTCTGCAAACTTTGCCACCTCACTTTTTACCCCTTTCCCCAGATCATTTATGAATATGTTGAATAGCACTGCTCCCAGTACAACTCCTTGGGGGACCCTCCTATTTACCTCTTTCCACTATGAAAACTGACCATTTATTCTTTATTTCCTATCTTTTAACCAGTTACTGACCATGAAAGGACCTTCCCTCTTATTTTTACTTTCCTGAAGAGACTTTGGTAAGAACTTTGTTAAAGGCTTTCTGAATATCCAAGTTCACTATATCCACTGGATCACCCTTGTCACATTTGTTGACACCCTTGAAGAAATCTAATAGATTGGTGAGGCATGATTTCCCTTTACAAAAGCTGTGTTGACTCTTCCCCAACATTTCATGTTCATCTATGTCTGATAATTCTGTTCTTTACTATAGTTTCCACAATTTGCCTGGTACTGAAGTTAGGCTTACCGGCCTGTAATTACCAAGATCATCTCTAGAGCCCTTTTTAAAAAGATCAGTGTCACATTAGCTATTTGGTGCCGAGGCTGATTTAAGCAATAGGTTACACACCCCAGTTAGTAGTTCTGCAATTTCATATTTGAAAACTCTTGGATGAATTGCATCTAGCCCTGGTGATTTATTACTATTTAATTTACTAATTTGTTCCTAAACCTCCTCTCTACTCACACCTCAATCTGGGACAGTTCTTCAAATCTGTCAACTAAAAAGACTGGCTCTCTCTCACCAATGCAAAGAACTCATTTACATTCTCCACAATGGCCTTGTCTTCCTCGAGTGCTCTTTTACCACTATGACCATGCAGTGGCCCCATGGATTGTTTGGCAGGCTTCCTGCTTCTGATGTACTTAGTTTTTCTGTCTTTTGCTAGTTGTGCTTCAGAATTATTTTTTTTTTTGGCCTGCCTAATTATACTTTTACGAATGAACTGCTGGAGTTTATGTACTTTGGTAAGATACTTTCAATTTTTAAAGAATGTCTTTTGCCTCTTTTACCTTATTTGATAGGTACAGTACCAGTTTTTTGGTTCTCTTACCCTTTTTAAACAAAAAAAAATTGGGGTATATGTATAGTTTGATCCTCTATTATGGTGTTTTAAAAAAAATTCCATTCAGCTTGCAGGCATTTCACTTGTGACTGTTCCTTTTAATGTCTGTTTAATTAGCCTCCTCATTTTAGTGTAGTTACCTTTTTGAAGTTAAACGCTACCGTAGTGGGTTTCTTTGGTATTTCTCCCACCAAGGATTCTAGGGAGACTGATGTTAATCTTAAATATAAAAATAACTTGTTACAAATAACAAATGATTAAATAATTAAAAATGTAATTCTGGCAGACAGAGAATGCTGTCTGGCTGTGCACCACAGTCTGATTTCAGTCTCTGTGTACCAAACTCTTGTCTTAGTAAGGTGACCTTTGAGTCAGTTTGCTCCAGTTCTCTGCAGGCTATGTGGCCTTACATGACTGTTCCTTCTGTCTGCAAATCTTAAACTCAACCTCAGACAACCACACGATGAAAGGAAAACATCTTAGAGAGGTCAGTTTGAGCAAAATAAATGTGACTGGGTTAAATGATATTATTCCTGTTTTTTCTTTATATCTACAGGCTAGGGAGTAAAGATGGTCAGCATAGTGTACTAAACCAGCAAAGGCAGTCAGTGCTATATTAAAAAAGTACAGAAGACTTAGGAATGTCATTTTTATAATTGTACATGTTTGATTTGAATATTATCAGAGGAAACGTATATACAGGAGAACCGTATTAATTTATACAAATGATTGGAGGACCCATAGCTAGTTAGCTAGTAAGTGAAGAAACACAAAGCAAGACAATGTACCACAAAATGTACTTTGTTAATAACTGTAGTTTCTTGAGAGGGGTCTAAGGAATAAAGGAAGAAAGTGGAAGGGTACACCCAAAGCCATGAACTGCATCTGAGAATTAACCCGCTAATTTTATTCTACGGTAGATGTCTGGAGTTTCGAAGGTGCTCCTACAGCAACATTTGGACTATCATGGAAACTCAAACCATATGGCACTACCTGTCACTGTGCAACTCTAGAGAAAAACCTACCATATATACTCGTTCATTAGCCCATTAATTTATAAGCTGATCCCCCAAGATGGTTAGGTAAAAATAGCAAAAGCTGTATGACCCTTTCATAAGCCGACCCTATACTTCAGGGGTTGGCAAACTTTGGCTCTTGGCCCATTAGGGTAAGCCTCTAGCAGGCCTGGATGTTTTGTTTAACTGGAGCGTTCACAGGCACGGAGTCCCTCAGCTACCAGTGTCCACGGTTTGCCATTCCCAGCCAATGGGAATTCAATGATTCCATAGAATTCCATAGAGTTTAAAATCATCAAATATTGGTGTAGACCCGTTTATAAGTCGATCCGCGCTCTTTGATGCATCACTTTTTTTTACCAACAATATTCGGCTTATGAACAAGTATAAAACTAAATGGAAGGATAAACAAAAATAGATCTGTGACTAGGGTTTTTTATTTCAAAAGGGCTAACTTTAAAGAATTAAGGAAATTAGTTAGGGAAGTGGATTGGACTGAAGAACTTGTGGATCTAAAGGTGGAGGAAGCCTGGAATTATTTCAAGTCAAAGTTGCAGAAACAATCAGAAGCCTACATCCCAAGAAAGGGGAAAAAAATCATAGGCAGGAATAGTAGACCAAGGTGGATGAGCAAGCATCTCCAAGAGGTGATTAAGAAAATGCAGAACACCTAAAGGAATGGAAGATGGGAGTGATCAGCAAGGAAAGCTACCTTATTGAGGTCAGAACATGTAGGGATAAAGTTAGAAAGGCCAAAAGCCATGTAGAGTTGGACCTTGCAAAGGGAACTAAAATCAATAGTAAAAGGTTCTATAGCCATATAAATAAGAAGAAAACAAAGAAAGAAGAAGTGGGACTGCTAAACACTGAGGATGGAGTGGAGGTTAAGGATAATCTAGGCATGGCCCAATATCTAAACAAATACTTTGCCTTAGTCTTTAATGAGGCTAATGAGGAGCTTAGGGATAATGATAGGATGACAAATAGGAATGAGGATATGGAGGTAGATATTATCACATCTGAGGTAGAAGCCAAACTCAAACAGTTTAATGGGATTAAATCAGAGGGCCCAGATAATCTTTATCCAAGACTATTAAAGGAACTGGCACATGAAATTGCAAGCCCATTCGCAAGAATTTTTAATGAATCTGTAAACTCAGGGATTGTACCATATGACTGGAGAATTGCTAACACAGTTCCTATCTTTAAGAAAGGGAAAAAATGTGATCCAGGCAACTACAGGCCTGTCAGTTTGACATCTGTAGTATGCAAGGTCTTGGAAAAAAATGTGAAGGAAAAAGAAGTCAAGGACATTGAGGTCAATGGTAATTGGGACAAAATACAACATGTTTTTACAAAAGGTAGCTCATGCCAAACCAACCTGATCTCATTCTTTGAGAAGGTAACAGATTTTTTAGAGAAAGGAAATGCAGTGGATCAAATTTACCTCGATTTCAGTAAGGCATTTGATACGGTTCCACATTGGGAATTATTAGTTAAATTGGAAAAGATGGGGAGCAATATGAAAATTGAAAGGTGGATAAGGAACTGGTTAAAGGGGAGACTACAATGGGTCATACTGAAAGGTGAATTGTCAGGCTGGAGGGAGGTTACTAGTGGAGTTCCTCAGGGACCAATCTTATTTTATCTTTTTATTACTGACCTTGGCACAAAAAGTGGAAATGTACTAATAAAGTTTGCAGATGACACAAAGCTGGGAGGTATTGCTAATACAGAGAAGGACCGGGATATCACACAGGAAGATCTGGATGACCTTGTAAACTGGAGTAACAGTAATAGGATGAAATTTAATAGTGAAAAGAGCAAGGTCATGCATTTAGGGATTAATAACAAGAACTGTTGTTATAAGATGGGGAGGCATCAGTTGGAAGTAACAGAGGAGGAGAAGGACCTCGGAGTATTGGTTGATCACAGGATGACTATGAGCCGCCAATGTGATATGGCTGTGAAAAAAGCTAATGTGGTCTTGGGATGCATCAAGCGAGGTATTCCAGTTGAGATAAGGAGGTGTTAGTACCATTATACAAGGCACTGGTGAGACCTCATCTGGAATACTGTGTGCAGTTCTGGTCTCCCATGTTTCAGAAGGATGAATTCAAACTGGAACAGGTACAGAGAAGGGCTACTAGGATGATCTGAGGAATGGAAAACCTGTCTTCTGGAAGGATACTCAAAGAGCTTGGCTCGTTTAGCCTAACCGAAAGAAGGCTGAGGGGAGATATGATTGCTCTCTATAAATATATCAGAGGGATAAATACCAGGGAGGGAGAGGAATTATTTAAGCTCAGTACCAATGTGGACACAAGAACAAATGGATATAAACTGGCCATCAGGAAGTTGAGACTTGAAATTAGACAAAGGTTTCTAATCATCAGAGGAGTGAAGTTCTGGAACAGCCTTCCAAGGGGAGTAGTGGGGGCAAAAGACATATCTGGCTTCAAGACTAAGCTAGCCTAACCGAAAGAAGGCTGAGGGGAGATATGATTGCTCTCTATAAATATATCAGAGGGATAAATACCAGGGAGGGAGAGGAATTATTTAAGCTCAGTACCAATGTGGACACAAGAACAAATGGATATAAACTGGCCATCAGGAAGTTGAGACTTGAAATTAGACAAAGGTTTCTAATCATCAGAGGAGTGAAGTTCTGGAACAGCCTTCCAAGGGGAGTAGTGGGGGCAAAAGACATATCTGGCTTCAAGACTAAGCTTGGTAAGTTTATGGAGGGGATGGTATAATGGGATAGCCTAATTTTGGCAATTAATTCGTCTTTGACTACTAGCGGTAAATATGCCCATTGGCTTGTGATGGGATGTTAGATGGGGTGGGATCTGAATTACTACGGAGAATTCTTTCCAGGGTGTCTGGCTGGTGAGTCTTGCCCACATGCTCAGGGTTTAGCTGATCACCATATTTGGGGTCGGGAAGGAATTTTCCTCCAGGGCAGATTGGCAGAAGCCCTGGGGGATTTTCACCTTCCTCTGCAGCCTTGGGCACGGGTCACTTGCTGGAAAGTTTTCTGCACCTTGAAGTCTTTAAACCATGATTTGAGAACTTCAGTGGCTCAGACACAGGTTTGATACAGGAGTGGGTGGGTGAGATTCTGTGGCCTGCATTGTGCAGGAGGTCAGACTAGATGATCATAATGGTCCCTTCTGACCTTAAAGTCTATGGTATATTCCCTTCATGCATCTTTCGGGATCACCACTGAGAACAGGCTTTTTATTTCTTTATTTATTTGCAATTTATGTTTAGATAAAAGACTTAAGACTTTCTTTACTGCTTTCCATCGGTTACAGTTTGGTTACGTAGCAGATGAGGCCAAGTCAGACACAGAAGGACTGAGTAAAGTCTTGACTACTTCATGGTTTTTATGGCATCTATCGTATTCAGACCTCAGTGGTTCAGGAACCAAACTAGTGATCAATAATATCCAAAAGAGCTACAATACTATGAGTTCATTGTTTCATTTACACTCCCCCTCCCATATTATGTATATATATTCTCACAGCAAAACAATTCTCATAGCAAAATGACTGACCAAGTATTCTACAATCAGTTAAAAACATAGTAAAAGCATCCTGATTGTTTAATAATTAAATCACAGTGTTCTAATATAATGTGCTGCAAAGAGCTACAGGAAACACACTGAAGAGCCACTTATGGCTCCCGAGCCTCAGTCTGAGTCTCACTGGTATAGATAAAGTTTCCTGCATGTGAAATGGCAACCTGCGATTACAGTCCATTTATAGGTTTTGCTGGCAAGAGTTTCATGACTTCCTTGGAGACGTACTCCTTTCCTGATTCTGCAAAGCACTTAAAAACCTGCAAAGAAGGCAACATTCCAGACTGGAAGTGACCTATTCGTTTGAATACAGATATTACTCATCACTTCCAGTCCCACCTATTAGTAAGTTTGCCTGACACTGACCATTCTAATATCCTATTTTCAGTGGCTTACAGAGGTGCCAAACCTTAAACATTTGGGCTGACATTTTCCATTCGTAGATGTTATGTGCGGGGGAAAGGGGGTAAGGCGGGCTGGTAGGGGATATGAAAATTTTCATGCAAAATGGTTCAGCTGTTTCCAAGAATGAAGATAGAAAAAAATGTTTCAACCATGTTAAAAAATTCTGGTAACCATTTTAAAAAAAACCCTCTAAGTACCTCCGTGCTTTAGAGCAGGGACTTGAAATTTGGCCTGTGTGTCATGTTTGTGCATTTTACCATCTGCATGAAAAATCTGCCCAACTTTAACTGAGTTATGAGCCTTTGAAAACTGCAGTCTACACAAGCTCAGTGGAGACTTTACATTTTAGCACTACTATCTCTGACGATTCCATCATCACTAAGCTCTGGGCTGCTGTGAGGTCCAGCTCCAGACATGTGAACTGAGAGCATGGAGGCTGTCTGTCCTCTGCTCTCAATGACTCTCAGCTGGGCTCAGGCAGCATGGAGGAGGAAGCCCTCTAATGCAAACACAGAGGGGACAAGTGCCAGACCTGTAGGTGGATTGGGGAGCGGGGGCCCAGAATATTAGGGCAAAAAGCCAGGTGGAGGAGTGGAAGCTAGGATTGGAGGAACACAACTGAGACTGGCTGCACAAGTAGATGAGACTGGGAAATGGGAGCCAGTGGGGTTGGGGGAAGGAGGAGGAGACTGACATCAGATGAAGAGCTGGTTATAGACTGAGACTGGGTGAGAAGGGAGACTGAGACTAGTATTGAGAACTGAGAACCAGTGGAGCAGGGGAGGTGCAGGCTGAGAATTAGAATTGCAAAGATCCGAACAGTAACACCTCTGTCTTGCTCTTTGTTATTTAGGAGACCTGTTTCACTAATCCTTAGCACCAGTTTCAAATAACAATAGAAATCTGCAAATGTAGAATTGTCTCTCTCATTTCAGGATATCCAAGAGGACTTCCTAAAGTGCATTGCCCATGTGCTGTTGATGCCACGCAGAGTGCACGTTCTCAGGGTACTCCCTGCTCACCCAAGCACTCTGGGATAGCTGCTTATAGTCTCAGAAAATCTACCAATGCACACATGGTTTATGGCATGGTAGGAATGGGCATGCAAACATTCCTGTAATGGGAGCAACACTGTTGTGTGGAAACAAACTGAACTGTTAATTTGTAACCACTTAAGGTGACAGAGCCTTTTATTAGTTACCAAATCAAGTTCTAAAGAGTTGAGTGTAACGTAATGGGGTCTTAAACTAGCTAGATCAGAGCATCACACAGAAAGCTATTAAACGGCAGTTAAAATTGCTGACTTCCAAACAATTAGATATGAAATTATAGAACAAATTCCACACCACTAAAGTAATAGTGATAACAGTATAAAAAGTAATGCTATGAAAACACTAAAAGTCACCAATTCCCTGCCTCCCCCCTATTATTTAGGCCACATGACAGTTGACAGAATTGTCCAGAAAACGTTTTTAAATACTAAAAAAAAAGAAAGAAAAACGGTTACCTACCTTTTCGTAATGGTTGTTCTTTGAGATGTGTTGCTCGTGTCCATTCCATTCTAGGTGTGCATGCGCCCATGTGAACAGTCGTTGGAGACTTTTGTCTTAGTAGTATCCATAGGGTCGGCTATAGCTCCCCCTTGAGTATCATGCTCATGCATTGTATATTAGGCGCCACCGACTCTATGCCCTCTCAGTTCCTTCTTGCTGGCAACACTCACAGAGGAGTAGGAGGACAGGTAATGGAATGGACATGAGTAACATCTCGAAGAACAATAGTTACGAAAAGGTAGGTAATGTTTCTGTCTTCTTCAAGTGCTTGCTCATGTCGATGCCATTCTAGGTGACTCACAAGCAGTATCCTCAGAAATGGGCTCAGAATTCATAGTCTAGTGCAGGGGTGGCCAACCTGTGGCTCCAGAGCCGCGTGCGGCTCTTCAGACGTTAATATGCGGCTCCTTGTATAGGCACCAACTCCAGGGATGGAGCTACAGGAGCCAACTTTCCAATGTGCCGGGGGTGATCACTGCTCAACCTCTGGCTCTGCCACAGGCCCTGCCCCCTCCCCTGAGTCTGCAGTGCCCTTGCTCCTCCCCCTCCTCCCCAGAGCCTCCTGCACACCACAAAACAGCTGATCAGGAGGTGCAGGAACGGAGGGGGAGGTGCTGATTGGCAGGGCTGCCAGTAGGGGGGAGGCACTGGGAGCAGGGTGAGGGAGCTGATGGTGGGCTGCTGATGTATTACTTTGGCTCTTTGGAAATGTACATTGGTAAATTCTGGCTTATCAGGCTCAGGTTGGCCACCCCTGGTCTAGCGGCTTGCAGTACTGCTCCACCAAAGCCAGCATCGTTTCTAACCTTCTGGATAAATGCATAATGGGACGTGAATGTGTTAATGGATGACCCGGTGGCCACCCTACCGATGTCCTGGACACTGCACAATCTTTCATCCTATTGGCCACCACGACAAATAATTGCATTGACTTGCAGAATGGCTTGGTCCTTTCAACGTAGAAAGCTAGCACCTCTCCTGACACCTAGGGAATGCAATCTATGCTCCTCCTCTGACTTACGTGGCTTTGGGGAAAAAACAGGCAAGTAAATGTCCTGGCCCGTATGAAACTGTGAGACCACCTTGGGCAGGAAAGCCGGGTGTGGCCACAGCTGGACCTTGTTTTTGTAGAAGACCGTATAGGGCGGTTCCAAGGTAAGCGCTCTAATCTCACAGACCCGACAAACAGATGTTATTGCAACCAAGAACGTGACCTTCCAGGAAAGGAGGAGGGGAGAACAGGAAGCCAGAAGCTCGAAGAGGGGGGGTCCCGTGAGCTGCAACAGCATGAGATTCAGGTCCCACAGAGGGACAGTGTCCCTGACATGTGGAAAGAGGCACTCGAGGCCCCTGAGGAACCTGGCAGTCATGTCCTGGATAAAAACCGACCTACGCTTGAGCGGCGAATGGAAGGCCAAAATAGCAGCCAAGTGGACCTTGATAGATGAAAGGGACAGGCCTTAGAGGTTGAGATGCAGAAAGTAGTTCAGGATCAACTGCAGTGAGGCCTGCTCGGGCTGAATGCCTTTATCTGAGGTCCAACAAGTGAACTGCTTTCATTTGGCCAGGTAGGTCGCTCTGGTGGAGGGCTTTCTTCTGCCGAACAGGGCCTTCTGGACAGCAGCTGAGCACTCCTGCTCCTCTGCATTTAACAATGCAGCAGCCAAGCTGTGAGGTGCAGCACCGCCAGGTTCAGATGCAGAAGACTGCTGTGGTTTTGGGACAGCAGCTATGTTCCCTGTAAGCTGCACGGTTCGGTGGTTGCCCAGGAGAGATTCAAGTGCTGCACAACTGATTAGCAGAGCCATGCACATCCAGTTGGCAGTGTGTGTTCAGGTGCCCAACCCCGCTGCTTTTCAGCCATGTTGCTCCTGCAACTGCTCTTCGGGTCCTCCTGCTGGCTATGCAGAGCATGGGGGGCGGGAGAGGAGAGGATGCTGATGTCAGGGTATCGTCCCCTCACCCCCCATCTCCACAAAGCAGTGTAGAGGGGACAGGGCTCAGGACTTGTAGCAGCTCTAAGGTTTGAACAAACCTTCGGGTGAGTGAGTGCTTTAAAAAGACTGCACACTCCCCAGCAGCCAGCAAGTAAAATCTCTCTCTCTCACACACACACACACACACCCCTACCTCCCAACACTGTTATTGTTACTTCTTGGTACTTCTTGCAATGCACATATATTCTCTGTAATTTTATTCTTTCAAGGTGTGTTATTTTAGTTTTTTTAATGGTCTATGCATTTCATAATTTGTATTTCTTTCTTACAATTTAGTTCTGTGAGTAGTGAGTTCTAAAATGCCTAACTTTTCCTAGCTGAAATAATTATTCCTACTGGTAACTTTTAAAAAAATATATATTATATCGAGGTTTGTTGTTTCTACTGGTGGCACACATCTGCACATTACCTTGGTGCATATAACATTTATTCTGCATATGGGTGGCACATTTATTCTGCACCCTGGCCACCGAGCCCAGAGAGTCCCAGGCCATCTGGAGGGCACCTCTCGCCACTGCTTTGCGCTTGTCCACCAATGCGGCAAACTCCTGGGCTCAGTTCTGTGGGAGGCCCTCCTTAAACTTGTTGATGGAGTCCCACGGTTGAAGTTGTGCCTGCCTAGTAGGGCCTGATGGTTAGATACCTGAAATTGCAGGCTGGCTGTTGAACAAATTTTTCTGCCAAATAAGTCCAGTCTCTTGCCTTCTTTATTTTTCAGTGTGCCACTTGCCTGGCCCTCCCTGTCCATTTTGTTGATGACGGACACATCCAGGTGTCCTGCTGGAAGGTGGGTGTGCAGGTAACTCAAACCCCTTTGTGGAGATATAATATTTATTTTCCACCTTCTTGGAGGTAGGTGGAATGGAAGAGGGCGTCTGATACACAAACTTGGCAATTTTAAGGACTCCTGGGTGGACGGGCAATGCAACCTCGGGCCGGGGTGGAGGAGAGTATGACATTAAAGCAGTCATTGTACTGCTCTGCTTGATCTCCAAGTTCAGGTTGGCAGTCTGGCTTGGTGCTTGAAGTCATCCGGGGGGTTGTTTGTTTGCGAGGGGTCCACCACCGTTTCGTCCAGAGACAAAGATGACTGCCCAGCCAGAGGAGGGCAGTTTCCCCATGCTCATCTGGGGAAGGCTCCTTGGGCATCAGGGCCCGCGCTGTCGCCCCCACATCGGATTTGGCACCATGCTCCGACTCGGGTGCTGGCTGTGCCAAAAGCAGCTTGTCTGATGCGGCCTGTGAGGAATGGTGGGAGTACAGGACCAGCATAAGAGGTACACCCCAGGGGTTCCAGTACTGCCACGAGCAGGCCATTGCCCCTGCCTTCATGCCGTTGCCGCAGGATCCGCACTGGTCTCACAGGCCAGTAGTAATTCGCCTTTTATAGGTGAGGGGCTGAACTCCCCTTCAAGCTCAGACCATTGCCTTTCGGTGACCAGGGTGGAGACACACATGCCTGAGTCTGCTGACTGATCCTTGTCAGCAACTGGTAAAGAGAAGGCGAGGACCATGTTACCTGCCTGAAGAGCGGTACTGGGGAGCCAGAGAGCAGTGCCATGACTGCGAACGATCCCACAACGGGGAGTGATCGATGCCTGGGAGACCACCTAGGCGATGGTGATATCCACTTGAGGGCCCTCCTCATGGAGGCTGCGCTTTGTCCTACCTCAGCGCCTTCACAATCGGACTCCACGCCCAGCATCTTGGCATCAGCACAGAGCACACCACCGGCACCGGCAGCCACACGGCATCGTTCCCCCTCCCCAATGCCTAAGAAGTGGACAAAGGCGATGGGCCTGCTAGCACTGCAGAAGAAGGGGGCTTTGGGCAAAGGACCTGTGTCAGGTCACATGCCCACCCCGGAGCTGCGTGTAGCCCAGCCAGGGACCTGCCTCCAACTCCTGTGAATGGCAGGGAGTCCCGGCCCTAGTGGGTCACCTGTGCCCGAAGCAGGCCCAACGCCCAAAGAGCAAGTAGGTTGGCCAGCACTGCAGACACCAAGCCAGATGATACACTCAGCTAAGGCCCCGGCATTTATGGGCAAGCCAGTTATGGGACTGCCCTCTAAAGTAGCGGAGTGTCCCCCCTCCCCTGACTGTAGCTGTTGGTCCCCATCACCACCGCAACCTTGGTCCCTGGTTAGAAGACACGGGTCCTCGATGCCAAGGTCTCCATCTGCAAGACACAGGACACCTGAGTCATGACGCCAATCCCCCAAACACTTCAAACAGCTCTCATGGGGGTCACTAATGGGCATCAGCCAGCTGCATGATGAGCATGGGGAACGGGGCATGTCCTGCTCCGAGGCGAAGTCCCAGCTGGGACTCTAACTCCTAAACCACTACTCTAACACTTAACTTAAAGGTATAAGTAAGTACCTATCAACTAACAACAAAGAAGACAGAACAATGGACTGTAAGAACCACTAATGCTCTTCCGACAAGGCGCTCCAATCTACTGTCACGGGCGGTAAGAAGGAACCGAGAGGGTATAGGATCGGCAGTGCCTAATATACCAATGCATGAGCGTGGCACTCAAGGGGGAGCTACAGCTGACCCTACGATGACTGTGCACGTGGGCACGTGCATACCTAGAATGGAATCAACATGAGCAAGCACTCGAGGAACCCTTAAATATTAAGGAGCCTCAGTACTTTCAACTGCATTTGTTGACATTTGGGCATTCTTATGTTGCTAAAATCTTGTGCAACATTTTGAAGTTTGTCCCTTACATGGCTCAAATGTGTGAAAAGCAGCAAAAGAGGAGTGTGGGAGGAAGAGGCAGGAAATAATTTACGTTACAAGCATCTAGATCCTTAGATAAGCATGAGACCACAAAATTACCTAGTGTATTTTCAATAATCATCTCTGGTCTCTATACAGAACCAGGGATGATTGAAACTGTTGTTGACCTGGAAGAAGTAACAGAGAATTCAGCATTCAGTACTGAAGAGCAATTTATACGAAAATGAAGTTGAATGTGTAATGAGACATATTTCTGTCAACATATGAAACAAAAGTGTCCTCTTCATTTCCTCTTATTAAAATAATTATGACAACCTATGTTAGTCTTTTTTCAAGCCTGGCATTTTCACAAGGTGACCAATCCTTTTAAGAATAAGGTTAAATAATAATAGAAACATACTTCTGATATGCACAAGTCATTTGACATTAAGCTTACTTGCTTTCAGAAACAACAGCAGTTAGGAGTTTGTGCACTGAGTGTAATTGAAGTGATTTAACTTCTTATTTTAACAAGAGGGTAATTAGAGCTCTCTGCTAAGCTGACATACATGTAACAAAACCAGGTCAAGCCACAGTATACTGACAAGCTTCTCTGTGTTACGTAACTCAACCAGAACTAGGTTTGTTTCTAGTTTTCCAACTTTGCTGTCAATTGCTAACTATAAAACTGCAAATCAGATGTAGTCCAGTGTGAAATTTTCCCACAGCTGTCAAATAATAAACTTGCGAAGCTCTGAAAAGAGAATTTAGTTCACTAACCACAATATACATTCAATTTTACTTCCTGCATGACCAGCACATCTACGTGAGCTGCTTGTGCAAAGCCTTTGGGGAGTTAATAGGACACATTTAAGAACACAGTGTTAATCCAGTTATCCTCTATGCTGCTAATTATCCATATAGGCAGTTACAGTGGTGACACAAGTTAATTATCATCCTGTAGCAGGAGTTATAATACCATAAGTCAATTTCCTCACTGTAATGCATGACACTAACACTGCATGATGTCATGGCTAAACAGAAATTATCTGGTGTCAGCACTGTATATTCCACTGATTTTCACTGCTGTTCTCCCCAATATGATTCACTTTCATTATTTATGAGACCTGTCTCACTAACCCTCAGCAACAGTTCCAAATAATGATAGGAATCTGTCAGTGTAGAATTGTATTGCTCAAAACAATAACCACAGTTCCTGGAAATGTCAATATGTCAATTGAGGGTAGCACGTCTCTCAATAAACCAACATTTTGTAAAAACAAAAGAAAAATCTAAAAAAAAAATAATCATGCATGGAAAAAAGAAATTTAATTCCACTAACTTCCTCTATAGCAACCTGGAACAGCGAAGTTCATTGTTCCTGCCAGTAGGTGGAGACAAAAACAAACATGCTCATATTACTTCCAATAATCTTTCTACAGCAATTCAATATCCAGTTATTTAATATTCATATAGCGCCACTGCTGTAATGTAAAGAAGTGGCAAATGACACCCTTTATAAAGGGCAGAAACAACCCTCAAAATGAGCTTGTAGAACAAAAGAGATCAAGCCACCACAGAGATCAACTTCTAAGGAACTCGCAGAAGTTAATCTCCTATTTTTGCAGCACATTGAAGTAACTATCAGGAGTTAAAAATGAATTACTAGCAATGGGAAGTGAGGAAGTTATGTGAAAAACTGCAACACATTCTTTCCAGAAGCATCTGCCTGACGATCATATCCCACTTATGATGGAAAAAACTACAAAAGCTGCAAATGCCATGGAGGAGCCACACAAAGTCCATAAAAGCTTCACCCCAAGACTCAAGAAGTGACAAATGTGCAGAAAGAATGGATTACTGCAGTGTCACTAGACCATGCCAGAGAACGATTTTTTTGCCTAGCCTGGGTACTGTTAAGTTTGTTCTAAACCTGAAGAATGACATCTCTGTACAGGAAGCTGTGGAAAGCTGTTACAAAATATATTTTTCACGGAAAAGAGACATCTGAGAAATTATAAATGCTTTTTTACCCAGTCCTACTATAGATATGTCTCAACACTTGCATAGCAGTTTAAATTTATGTCAAATAAAATAAATATCTCAGGGTAAAATTTTCAAAATTTCCTAAGCTCCTTAATCGCTTAAGTCCCATTTTTCACTTTTGAAATTCTACCCTAAATCAACAAAAGTAAAACTATTCAAAATACAGGCCACCATCCATTCGTTCTTACAAATGTAGCTCTTTACACTGTAATTATGTGCTTGTAAAGCAGATTTTCATCTTTAATTTTCAGTTTCTCTGTGAATGTCCCGTGTAAGCATTCTCTCACACATACCAAAGCTAATCACACACACAACTTTTATTCCTGTTTAACTACGCATTTCTGAAAACATCATTCGTTTAGAATAGCTTGACTATAGCTGCATGTTCTGATTGGCTAGGCATGGATCCAAATTAATCATAAGCATTTGAGTTCCATAAAACATGTTAGCTAAGGGAGGGGGGAAATCTATTTCTTTTTTTAAAAAGAGTTTCCAAAATAAAAACTGCATGTGGTCAACAGGAAAAATGTTCTTTATGAACTGTCAATCAGCAAAGTTCTTATATTCTGTACACTACACTATTTTTCTTGCTTGGGCAGAGATTAGGATGAAAACAGTTTTACAACTAATGTGAAAAAATCCAAGTTTTTTAAGATGTGGCAATCTGTTTTAATGAGTTGAGAAAGCCTACACTGACAGCATTTTCAAACTTCGCTTAAATCATTAGAAAATCCATGATGGCTATTTCTGTAGGATTTTTAGTAAATCTTCTACCTTCAAAATAACTGCTATAATGAACAACACTGAAAAAGCCAATGTAAAGAAAGCATTGAAACCTCAACAAATCTAGATTATATGCATGAGGATAAGAACATAGTTATAAGTAATCATAATATTTAAGTACATCAGTAATTGGAAGCCTACAAGAAAAATCAATGAATCGACCTATGATGTGTACAAGTAGTCAGGTAAAGCAGAAATTGAAACAAAAGAGATATATTAAAGCACATATTTTGTATAGAGCCATAATGGGTATAGGAACCATGCAAAAAAGTTCTTCTGAGACTGTAAGCACTTTGGGAAAGGAACCTCACCTGCTACAAGCACAAAAATAGGTCCTCAGTTGTGACATAACTAACTAACTATAAAGTAATAACATTGCATGACCAACATGTGCACCAACTCTCATCTCCAACTTGGTCTTTCAGCTTCTCCCTTTATGTTCATGCACCACAGACTGATGCCAATACAACAGACCAAGGAGTGGACATCTCTGCCCGTACCCTTCGACCAAGACTTGGAAGGAAGGGTAGGTTCCAGACCCACTCTTGCTTCTGCACCTATACTAAGAGACTGGGGTTCTCTTTCTTTTGGGGACAGCTGTGTGAAGCTACCCACACTACAGTAACCTTAGCAAAACCAATAAAGAAAATAAAGAAATAAAGAAAACAGATCTAAAAAGGAACTGTTTGCTTAGCATATCTAGATTTACATTTCTCGCAAACAAAACTGCATTCTCATTTTTTTTCTTCTGTAAGTAAACTAATAGCGTGTATCCCCTGAAAACAATCCTCTCTCTAACCACTCTGGTCAGTCTATCATCACTACTTGCTATCTAAACACGAATTCCCTTTGCTGTGTCTAGAGATCTCCCTTACCAAGGCCACCTGATCCGGAGCTTCTACCCTCACTTTCCAGCCCAGTTTTCCCCAGTTATGAGTGCACGCACACGTTTGGATATGCTGTTTTCTCTAAGAGATAGACCACTGAAGATCATTTTAATTATGATTAATAGCAGTCTTTCAAAGGCTTAGCCACTTAGCTCAGATGCTAACTTTCACAGACCATCTTGTCTGGGTGGATTTAATTTTGGTCAAGTCTCATGTTTTAACTCCCTTAAGCAGGAGAGCAGGGGATCCATTTGCCCTGAGCTACGGAATTATGGATCGAGATCCAGACCCTCTGTCATACATAGTCTTGGCATATTCCAGCTGTGACCTGCCACAGAAGCCATGGAACCCTTTCAGAGAAATAAAGCTATTAGGAGACACATATACAGGTCACTTGGATGCAGTGTTCTGTATTCAAGGGCCTAAAAGAACCAAACCTCTCTTCATACAAGGTTACTGTATTTACTGTTTCTAATTTAAAATTAATTCATTTTTTCTAGCCGAAAACTGGTTATAATTAATAGTGGTTTAATTTTGTTGTTATAATGAGTTGCCACTTACTTAGAGATCCACCCCAGTTATGGCATTCTCACAGTATATGTGGTTTTGAGGTTGTACATCCTGCTCCAGTAAGATGTTCACCAGTCAGCATGACCTTTCTTTTCTATATCTGAACAGCCCTAAGATGCATTCATACGGAAGGCTCGGTATGAAGTTAAAAAACAAATGTTCAAAGCTTTGTTATACAGGTGGCCTTGCTGGCTCGGCAACTTGAGTGGCACTCACCTCTGAGAGGTGCCCAAGTTTAAGAAGGGTAAAGTCAACGTCTACTGACTCTTCAAAACAAGGTAAGCCCGTCCTTTGGTCAGGAAGAAACTCAAGACACTTGGGTTCAAAGACCACCTTAGCTCTGACTGGAGTTCGTCTGATTTGTCTCAAGTACAGCAGCTGAGTTCTTCTAGGGATAAGAGTATTTCTTGCATTCATCTTCAGTTGTGCCTAAGTAAGATGCAGACATTCTGATAGACCCTGTAAAAAGAGAAGTCAGGCCAAGAGGTGTGTATCTGATCATGCCTTCATAAAGGTGTCCTGCCTGAAGGAGCGATCCAGTGGTCCTTTTACTTGGGGTGACAGAAATCTGCAATGCCATATGGCAGTTATAACCAGCTCATGATATATTGGGCTGCATACACAGAGATATCACATCGAGTGGAGAGTTATTAGCCAATACAGAGGCCTTTGTTTTAAGTAGACAAGGTAACAAGCATCCAACTCAGTCCATTATATACGAGTGCTTGTAAATGTAATAAAAAGTTGAAGACAGACTGGCATAAATTGGATTGTTTCAACTGTATTAAAATATTTTCAAGGCTCCTGATGAAGTCAAAGGTGACATAACAATAAAATGAAAGATTCTAAAAATTAAGATAAATGTTTACAGTTGAAATCTCCATAATCTGTTTTGATTAACTGTATTGGGATTATGTTGCTACCTCTTTTGGGGCACTGCTTACCCAAGGGACAGTAGGAGAAGGGGACCAGAAGAAGCAAGCCTCAACATTGTAGCTTCTGCTGCCTTCATTTTCTCATGGGAGCCTGAACATCATGAAACTGTTGCATCTTCATTCTCCTGATCCTGAAAGATGTCCTGACTGGACAGAGGAAACTAGATGCTATCATCAACTCTATTGGCTCCAGCTAAATGCTGAAATACATTTAGGATGTGAGCCTTAGGTTTTGGCTTTCACCCGGATCCTCAGGTGTCATTTTTAATCTTCCCACCTTCTCTCCTCTTTCCTATCTACCTCTTCCTGCCTTCTGTCTAATAAGAGTTTGACTTAGCTGGCAAAGACAGATCCACCTTTAGCAGCACAGTTGTAGGCAAGCTAAACGCAATGCCTTAAACAGTTTGATACTGGTAAAAGTTTGCCAGGTCTCTGAGTACATGATAATACCACATGCTGGGCCTGTGTTTCTCCGGCAGTGAGACTGAACGTGAAAGTCAGCACCAGAGACAGAAGCTCCATTTTCTCTCTTTGCTATTCTCTTCATTCCCCTTTTGTGTGACTTTGTTCTATCTTAAAGGAAACAGGATCAGACCTTAGCAACAATAGCTCAAGATATCTCCACTAACTTTTTCTCATTTTCCCCAATAAAAACCAGTAATAACATCATTAATACCATCTAAAAAGACTTTCAAGAAGCTATACAACTAAAAGGCAAGGAAATAAGAGAAATTGTTGAAGTGAGAAGTTTCAAATGCTTTAACTATTTTCTTTTTCCTAGGTCTTTAATAAAAGATAAGAAAATAATTTAATGATGTTTTTTACAAAAGAAGTAAGCCACTATACCCCAAATTACTGGACTTAAATATTGCCAGGTTGAACATGGGTTTTATTAACATTTCTCCCTTGCTGGTCTCACACACCCCCTTAGTAACACAACATCCCTCTCTGTATATCCCTGTGATGTGATCACACCTGGAATATTATATTAATTTCTCAGCATCACAATACCATAAAGATACTATACTAATAACGAGTTCAGAGAACAACAACAACAACAAATGAACAAGAGACTGAAAGGCTTACTTAGAGGTACATTTAAAAAAAGCTACTAAATAATTTATACGGTATTTAATTTATATATAAATATAGGAGAAATACGATTGCCTACTAACATTTGAAGGATATAAATCCCAAGAATTGAGAAGTATTATTTGGGAAGTGAAAAGTGATGCAACTAGGAACAATGGGATGAAGATAGAAAAAGGAATATTTTGGATGAATAAAAAAAAATCCTCCAAACTTTGAGATTTGGAAAGCTGTGACAATCTCCCAAGAGAAACAACATAATGCCTGTTGCTTAGGACATTTAAAAACTAGACTGGATAGAACAAGTGCTGCTTTTCACTTCCAGGACTAATAGGTCTCTTTCCATCTCTAACTTCTATGATCCTCTGATCAGAAGATAAGGATTAATGAGTAAATGATTTATCAGTAACAGTCCTCGCTACAGGGGACAATAGGGAAATACCTAGTAGCGTAGGTGAGGAACAGTCAGAGATAAAGGAATAAGAAAGGTTAATGAACTTGAGAAATTAAATTGCACCAAAAACCAAAAAACTGATGATGAGATCTCAGAGATCTGAAGTAATTAAAACTTGAAAATAGTTGAGATTTCAAAAATGTCTGACTATTTATTAAAAACCACCAATGTGAGGACTTGAAAGTGCTGAATGTTGTACTCTTCTTTAAAACAGGAACTACGGGTAATGTTGAGAATTATAGTTCACTGGGCTTTATTCCAATCAATAATAGGAAAAATAGTTGAGAAAATCATTAAAGACATAAAGAAACCTACATGAGTCTAACAGAATAGGGAGAAACAATCACAGATATTTTAGAGCTTAAATTCTGCCTCTCTCACTTGTTCACACTAACACACACACACACACACACACACACACACACACTCATCAGCCATAATTTCTGTTTTCTCCCCACAGCCTGAAGCCCAAATCAGAGTAGAAGGGTTAGGTTAGGTACTCCCCCATCAAGTGCAGAAATATTAAGGAGCCACTCCACAGCAGTTACTGAAGTAGCCTCCATGGGACCTTATATAGCCCTTCTGCAGTGTAGCAGTCAATGTTTTGACAGCAAATAAGATCTCTGGATTTTTTGTCCTCCATTTCTACATTTTTATATACATAATAATATGGCTGGAAGTGTTTTTTATTTGTTTCTAAGAACTTCTTCATTTTACAATGAACCCTATGAATCCTGGCTGGATAAATCATCTATTTAAAATAAAATCTATGTCTACTGTCGTCAGATGCTCCCGGTGTGGTGCTCTGCTCTGTTCAATGTTGATATCAATTGGCTGCGTGCGTGTGTTCCCTCTGTGAGCTGTCCCAGCTCTGCGCAGATAGCTGACACAACAGACCCTGAGAGAACCCCCAATGACCACAGACTCTAGTAAGATACAAAGGCACATTGGCCAGGTTTATTGTTGAAGAGAGAAACAGTCTCCAGCTTTCCTTGGCATAGCTAGTACATATGTGCTCCCTGACAATGGACTCAGCTCAGTCAGTGGCGGGACTTTCCACTGCCCCCTAGGCTGAACAAAGACATCCACTCAGAGGTGCATTCTTATACAGAGGTACAAACAAGTTACACATCACTCCGGACTTACTGAGGTGCAACCCCTCTACATAGCAAGGTACAACCCCTCTACGTAGTAAGGTGCCGCCTCTCACCTTGTACATGTTGGTTCAAACAAAACAACTCTATCCATCATAGTACCCTTTTGGCCCTGTCATTGGGATGGGTCAGCCTGTTCCTTGTTATCTGTGTGGAATGTACAAGTATGCAAATGGGCTGATATCTGGTGCCCAGTACCTTTTAGGTATGTCTCTTTTTGCAGCATCAGCCGTTTCCTTGCCAGCTTCTGTGAGCAGGGCCTGCCTCTGGCTCACAGCTTAACTTTGCTTTACGTTAGCAAAGTCTTGACTATTACTTTAGTTCAGGCCTTAGGCCTCATACCGGGCCTCTGATACCAAGATTTATATCTCAGGGCCTCCTCTTACTACATCTACTAATTCAGATACCTTTTGGGGGGCATATTAAAATGAAAATTGTACTAACTATATCAGGGACTTTCTTTACACTATGGAATAGGGTTTTAAATGTGTCAAACAAGTCTTTTCACTTTGGATTGGACGAGAGTGAAGCAGAAGGTGGAGTCGAGACTCAGAACAGATTTACAGATAAATATATTGGCAATAGTTTCACTGAACTGCAGGGGCTGTGTTACTTATTATATCACAAACACCAAACCCCCAGAATGAAGACAAATAGAGTTAAAGTTCGCTCTCGTGTGCTAATTACATATGTATGTGTAGAGAACATTTATAGTTTAAACATCATTTTTATATATTATCAATCCCAAATGCACTTATTGTAAGACAATCATAACTTAATTAAAGCTATTGAGAGGTCAATAATGTTTATAGTAAGATAAGTCGCATGAGGTCATGTAGGGTACAATCAATTAAAATGCACAGTGATTTGTTAAATGGAAAATCTGAACAAGCAGCCTGTTATCAACCAAAGGTTTTCATGTGCGTTAAAAGGTTCATTTAAGTATTTTTGTTATTTATGAGCACAGAAGTAATAGTTATATCAGATATTCATAGGTGACTTAGATGATTGATACCAATTTCTCTTCATAATATGACCAGCAAATAAAAAACACAGCAGTTGTAATATAAAGAAATAACATGTGACAAGGTTTCCTAAAACATTTCTATTTTGGACCTCACAAGCTAAATTGCTTTTGCTGGCCCTTTCCACCTCTCAGCATGGTTGACAGACAAATTGATCGAAACATTGGAAAATAATATGCTTGCAAAATTTCTCTGGGTGAGTTTTCAGTCTTTTGAATTTTTCATACAAGAACAAAATGAAAGATTGCCTCCTTGATTTTTCCTCCATTATGCGTCCCGATCTTATGTACTACAGGAACATACAATACTTCAAACAGCAGCAATGCATTGTAAACAAAATGTATAACATTTTTCATAGAACACCCAAGCTGTGTGAAGTTAAAAGACTGGGTAGCAGGCATCTTTGCCCTGCAGATTATGTTGTTCAATTATAATGAATTCATACATTTGAAGTTGCCTTAGGGCCTCTCATTAGACTTAGGGGTGTTTATTACAGGAAATATTGCTTGTATCATTTAAGAAGCAAGAAGGCTAGATGATTTGATTAGAAATGTTGACAGTTGAGGTGCGTAAAAAATGTGTCATTCACCCACATTTTTCCAACTTTAATATTAGGATCCTTCATTTTTAATGAATTCTTTAACCCTTTCTGCTTCGAAGACACGTACATCAATATGAAACTCTCCACAGTATTTATGGCATATTCTGCTATTAGCGCTGCACATTCTTCACTTTGAACTGGTATTCTGAAGCTAACCAATACTACTTCCCTGACAGCTAGAACAAAATATAAATGCTGCATTTCAATCATAATTTTTATATATTATACACACACTAAATATCAAAGCAGCTCCATACAATCATCTAACTATTGTAAGTGGTTCTACTTTCTGTAATTTAGATACCATAGACCCTCAGGCTCTTATAGAATTTTTAAATTAACTTCTATTACATTATAGCAAAGACAGAATCCTCATACATTTAAATTTACACCTCATGAAAATTCTTATTAACTAAATTATTTTCCTCTGTACTGGCAGGTCAAGAATCAATGAATAGTCAATCTCTTTTGGCCCAAATTAAACAAATCATAAAAGATAGTATAAGTTTTCAGCATTGCAAATTAAATTTAAGAGGTAATATCTGCCAGATTTAAAAAAAACCACCAGAACTCAGACTGAAGAAAAATAATTCTCTCTGCAGTATTTTTGTTTTACTTAGCTGGCTGCACCAGTTTTGTTTGTTTAGTAAGTTCACTACAACATTTCAACAAATAAAGACACATTGTATAGCTTCCCAGAGGTAACATATAGCAGATTTAATTTACATACAATTTGAGAACTGATCTGTAAATATGATATACATGATATGTGATGCTGGGGGGGGGAAGGGGGGAGTCAGATTAAACAGTAACCTGTCTGGATGTTGTCTGCACTAGATCCACAGACACTTGGTAGCTAAAATATTTTAACATACTCTATCTATAAAAAAAACTAGTTTTAAATATTATCAAGATTTTGATAGCATGTAATGAAAGGAAAATTCAAAGTTAAGACTGATAGCCTTTAACTCACACGGCTCTTTAACAACAAGAAGACATAATCATGAATTAATAATTGAGTGTCAGTGTTAATTTTATTTTTACTGGTCTCAGTCCACCACATTATTATTTAAAGCACAATTTACTTTTGTTAAAAATAGGATATAAAATAATGCAATAAAATGTGTATAATTTACCAAGACAACAGATAGACATATCGTCCTTCCTTGTCACTTGCTTACTGCTGTGTGCATACTTCCTTATACTCATACACTTGTTTTTTTCCTGTGTCATACTTAGTCACCTACATAAAATAAAAAAAAAAAAATCAGATGAGCCAAATTGGTCCGTTGTTTAAAAGAGACAAACTGGTCTTACATGTAAATAGGTAGCTAGATTTTTTTTAAAAAATCATATTACTGGGAGATACTCCTGAGGAAATAATGGCACTTCTACATTTCTGAATTTCCAACCTCATCCGAACCCACCTGGGGAAAAAAAAAAGATGTCATCTAGTGGATTCATATGTTTCCATTTTAATTCTGCCTTTTTTTTTTTTTTTTGCTACTGAGCCATGTTTCTATGGGAAGATGTCTTTCCCAAACCATACTATACTTGTGTGGGGGGGCGGGTTTTGCAGACAAATAACCATATAAATATAACATCTCTATGGGAGCCATCTTGGCTGCAATTGGTGGATATATATTTACTAAATGTCTTTACATTTACCATTTTGACTGTAACACATACAATCACAATCCCAGAGAAATTTCTCAGATCACGGTCAGTAGCCACTTCTCCAAATGTTAGCTGTATCACCCTTTCTGCAAAGTACCACAAAACTTTTGCATCACACTTAATGAACCAACTGACAACCAAATTTCATTCTGCTACCAAAAGTCACTTCTCCCCCTCTACACAAAAGACCTGAAACCTAGTTTTAATTCTTGTTTTTGCATTTCTGAAATTTATAGTTCATTAAACTATTTCTTTCATAAAATAAAATGAATCCAAAAATTAGACTTTGTATGTTAAGTTTCAGTCTGGTACAAGTTTTGGCATGTTACTGTATAAGTCCCAGAAAAAAGGGAATTTAATTAAAGCCCTAACATGACCTTAACTATATTGGAACAAATAACGACTTAGGACTAGGTTCTAAGTTTTGCATTTACAGAGTATATCTGAAGTATTTAGTAGACACATCCTTAAGAATAACTGATTCAGTGTTTTCCTCTAAATCCCAATGAACTCTGTATCCTTCATGACTTTCCTGAATGAGCTATCCCAACAAACACAAATACCTAGAAGAAGGAAGAAGCACAAATGTTAGCTTTGTTCTGAGCTAGAAACTTCCCCACCCTGTCATGACAATACCAAAATGGCAGATCTGGCATGATTTGAATGTTTCAGCATGTTTTTACAATAATCATCTCTAATGTAGTTAGTAACAAAGTCACCATCATACTCAAGCCCACAAATGCTTGTTAATTTTGTCATGTTCAAACATTAGCTACATTTTTAAAACAGATTTTTTATATAGAATCAATAATATTTAGATTTAATCTAAATCTTTAACAGTTTGAAAGCAATTAATCTACATTTAAAGATGTTTGCCTCTGTGTAAAGATAATTCACCACTTAATAGTTTGTTTTTTTTAACTGGAAAGCTGCTTTCTATCTTAGAATATCTATAGAACTAACAGTAGCATTCTTAAGTTAGGAGTGACAAATACTAGAAAACCTCTACAATTTGGCTTCCATATCTCTGAATTGGTATTTCAGTGACAGATGTTTGTTGCGGCAAAAACCTCTGTCAGAACAAAATTAGGTGATCTATCATTTTAAGATATGGTCTTCATATACTGTTTACTCGAAGATATCACTTGCCTCAAGCCAATTTTGACCAAGAACATTTTGTGATATGGAAGTGATTTGTATATCATCATTTTTGTGATAAATGTAGCTCTTGAACACAAAATAACCTACCATTCCACAGTATTACAGTTAAAACTCCAACACCAGTAAATCTGTACTACTGCTTTTATTACTACAAAGATACTGTATCTAGACTTCAATGTATTTTTCTTTTTTATTTGCTGAATGAGGTTGCCCATTTGCCTGGTTTCAGACCTGAGGACTTGTTTTTTACGCCATGGTTTGGTCCAGCCTCAGAAATGTTTCTCCAGGTTAGAGGGACCCTGTTGGAACGTGAACACTGCTCCCCACAAATATACAACATCTCCCCTCCCCGCCCCCTGCAATGTACATACATTTTGCTTTCCAATGCCTCTGATTGGGGCAAAGGGCAACTACAAAGCACTACAGCCACATACATAGAACAGCTACCCTGGGTCAGACCAAAGATCCATCTAGACCCAGTGTCCTGTCTTCTGACAGTGGCCAATACCAGGTGCTTCAGAGGGAATGAACAGAAGAGGTAATCATCAAGTGATCAATCCCCTGTCGCCCATTTCCAGCTTCTGGTAAACAGAGGGTAGGGATACCATCCCTGCCCATCCTGGCTAATAGCCATTGATGGACCTATCCTCCATGAATTTATCTAGTTCTTTTTTGAACTCTATTATAATCTTGGCCTTTATGACATCATCTGGCAAGGAGTTCCACAGATTGACTGTGCGTTGTGTGAAGAAATACTTCCTTTTGTTTGTTTTAAACCTGCTGCCTATTAATTTCGTTTGGTGATCCCTAATTCATGTGTTATAAGGAGTAAATAACACTTCCTTATTTACTTTCTCCACACCAGTCATGATTTTATAGACCTCTATAATATCTTCCCTTAGTCGTTTCTTTTCCAAGCTGAAACACATTAAAACAATAGTTCTAAGAGGAATGAACTGCCCACAATCTTCTCACTGAGGTATTAACTCAGAAACCTAATGCTCTCCCATTAACTACTTTCAACTTTGAACATTTTAGCAGAAACATCCAGCTATTCTAGTATTATGGATGGAGCTTTGAAATCTTAACACAATTTGAGCTGTAAAGGGTGAGATGAGCCAGAGAACAAGGAAGCAACACCAAGTAAGGCAAAGAAAGTAGGCAAAGACATAGAAAGTAGATGGACAGGATGGAGACAAAACAAATGACAGAAAGCAAACAGATAAAGAAAAAGGCGAGAGGAGCAAAACAAAATATCTCAATCTTGACTTCGATGGACTGTCTTTAAGTGTTTGAGAGTGGATGAGTCAGACTTTGACACACACCCCCTTTGGAGGCTAATTAACAGTGACACCTGCCCACTAGTAAATTAACTGAGGCCATTAACAGTTATACAGGCCATTGAATAACCATAATATAGTAATAAATTCTGGTCACTATTAGCCCTAGATTAGGCTAAAAATAATGAACGAGAGATAAGGGGTTCTGAGTGATTCTCAAACATATTACTAAGGCAACCCACTAACTGCATTTTTTTTTTGCACCCCAGCCTTACATATATGCACCCTTACTCAACCCTAATCCCAGCCTGATGGGGAGGATAGGCACGGGTGGGGAGAGAAGAAATTGGAGCAAGAGAGTGCCCTGTACTCAGCCTGCAGTGATGACTCCGTCATATGGGGCTGGGCCTGTCTTAACGCTCCAGGTTTGCAACCTGGTGTAATGACGGAGGGCTAGTCCAAATTTGAGGGAGTGGTGTTGCGATCTGGTGCACAGGATCACAGTGCCACTCAAATTTGGCCTGGCTGCTCCTCTGCCTATTAATTTCATTTGGTGCCAGGCCCCACAGAAAGGGAGCCTCCCTTGCGGGGTGGGCATGAGTATGAGAAGGAGGCTTGTACTCCACACCATCCCCTTCCCGAGGGCCTCCCCTCCATGCTTGGGGAAGTGAAGAGCCCTGTGGCCCATGAAGAACTGTTTTCAGGACTCACCAGGGGATTGGGACCAGTTGTTTGGGAAACATTGATCTAATTGGGAAACTTCTTGGACCAAGAGCTGATGGATCCCGTAAGTACAAGTACCAGGATGCACCCTTTACATACCTTCGACATCTTTCCTCCGCTCATCAACATTGCCTCCAACTTGCATCTAGTTCATTCTAGACGTCCCAGGCTTGGCCAGACAATGTTCATACCTGACACTGTCCAAATATGATTAAATAGATGAACGCAAGCTCACAATGATTAAAATACAGTTCAGCCTACTTCAGTATCTTCTCCAGAGGGGTCATATGCACAGTCAATAAGAGGAATGACAAAATAGAGGCTTCTGGAAGGATTCCTTGAGGCAGAAGATCAATTTCTCAAATCACCCCGTGATATCTGAGAAGAAAGCACTGTGCCCATCTAAAGAAGGATCTATCCACCACAATGTACTATTATCAACCCAAGCCAGAAACCGCAAGCAGGTCAGTAAAACTTTATTGTCAGAGTCGAGAATTGTTGACAGATCTAAGAGGATAGGCATGCGCACCTGACCACTGCTCATGAGTGGATGATTCATAGACTCTAGGACTGGAAGGGAACTCAAGAGGTCATTGAGTCCAGTCCTCTGTCCTCATGGCAGGACCAAATACTGTCTAGACCATCCCTGATAGACATTTATCTAACCTACTCTTAAATATCTCCAGAGATGGAGATTCCACAACCTCCCTAGGCAATTTATTCCAGTGTTTAACCACCCTGACAGTTAGGAACTTTTTCCTAATGTCCAACCTAAATCTCCTTTGCTGCAGTTTAAGCCCATTGCTTCTTGTTCTATCATTAGAGGCGAAGGTGAACAAGTTTTCTCCCTCCTCCTGATGACATCCTTTTAGATACCTGAAAACTGCTATCATGTCCCCTCTCAGTCTTCTCTTTTCCAAACTAAACAAACCCAATTCTTTCAGCCTTCCTTCATTGGTCATGTTCTCAAGACCTGTAATCATTCTTGTTGCTCTTCTCTGGACCCTCTCCAATTTCTCCACATCCTTCTTGAAATGCGGTGCCCAGAACTGGACACAATACTCCAGTTGAGGCCTAACCAGCGCAGAGTAGAGCGGAAGAATGACTTCTCGTGTCTTGCTCACAACACACCTGTTAATGCATCCCAGAATCACGTTTGCTTTTTTTGCAACAGCATCACACTGTTGACTCATATTTAGCTTGTGGTCCACTATAACCCCTAGATCCCTTTCTGCCGTACTCCTTCCTAGACAGTCTCTTCCCATTCTGTATGTGTGAAACTGATTGTTCCTTCCTAAGTGGAGCACTTTGCATTTGTCTTTATTAAACTTCATCCTGTTTACCTCAGACCAATTCTCCAATTTGTCCAGATCATTTTGAATTATGACCCTATCCTCCAAAGCAGTTGCAATCCTTCCCAGTTTGGTATCATCTGTAAACTTAATAAGCGTACTTTCTATGCCAACATCTAAGTCGTTGATGAAGATATTGAACAGAGCCGGTCCCAAAACAGACCCCTGCGGAACCCCACTTGTTATACCTTTCCAGCAGGATTGGGAACCATTAATAACTACTCTGAGTACGGTTATCCAGCCAATTATGCACCCACCATATAGTAGCCCCATCTAAATTGTATTTGCCTAGTTTATCGATAAGAATATCATGCGAGATCGTATCAAATGCCTTACTCAAGTCTAGGTATACCACATCCACTGTTTCTCCTTTATTCACAAGACTCGTTATCCTATCAAAGAAAGCTATCAGATTGGTTTGACATGATTTATTCTTTACAAATCCATGCTGGCTATTCCCTATCACCTTACCACCTTCCAAGTGTGTGCAGATGATTTCCTTAATTACTTGCTCCATTATCTTCCGTGGCACGGAAGTTAAACTAACTGGTCTGTAGTTTCCTGGGTTGTTTTTATTTCCCTTTTTATAGATGGGCACTATGATAATCAACTAACAAGAACAGTGCTGTCTGCATGCCATATGGAGACCATGGCCAGCTTGAAAAACCACCAAGGAAATCTAAGAATTCCAAATAATTGTTGTTTACCTGCCACAACCTTCTGAACTTTCCCCAAAACAGAAGATGAGAAATAGGGTGCTGCAAAATCTTGTTTTTATACATAGTTACTGCTACGGTGAACCAGAATACTCTTAAGAAAAGTTGGGAACATATACTCAAAAGACTTTATGCTCCATTCTTAAGAGTAGCTCAAAAATACAACGCCACGTCAGCATGGCCAGAGATATCAAAATCAAACTCAAATGACACATTTAAATTATACTGTAACTACAGTTTCACAGCCCTGTAATCAGTTCCAAGAAAAGGTTAAAGAATATCTGCAGTAAACAGCTCAGCATTGTGTTCCTTTCACAATTCCTTACTGTTTTCCATAAAGTCATTATGAGCACGCTACAGTTCAACTCAGAACTGTCTTCACAAGACAACTATTCCTTTTTTTCTACTGAATTCATGAATCCAAAAATATGTCAGTTTCTTGTATGCATGCATGTTTGAGAAAATGTAGAAAATCTAGATTACTTTAATGTTTCATGAGTTCAGTGCATGAAGTGCAAGTTTCATGAAATTGCTAATTTCATCCAGCTGTATGTGTGTGTGTATATATACATTTGTGAAATGTAATGATATCAGAACTCTCCTATAATTTCAGATAAATGGATGGTACAGAGGATTATTATTTATTATTTGTATTACCATAGCACTAAGGAGCCATAGTCATGGACCGGGACCCTATTGTATTAGGCACTGTCCAGCTACACCGAAAAGACAGGAGACGCTTGATATAGTTTTAATCAGGCTGCAACTTTATTATTAGATGACTGGGATTACCTGGCAGATAAAAGAATACAGTTCAGGTAACTCCGCGATCATTTCAATATCTACCCAGGGGCTTCTGCCAGCTCCCCCCTCCTTTTCCATGCAGGTCCCCCCAGCCAACCCATTGTTCGGACCCACTCTACTTTTTGCAGCAGCTGCTGAGCCTCTCTCTCACCCCCTGCCCATAAAGCTCTATACCCCTTCCCCCAGCAAGTTGGACAAAGCCCCTTTACCCCCATTTAGGGTGTGGTCATTGAATAAACAGCACTAATAGATGGATCCTGCCCCAAGGAGGCAGTGCAGTTCATATCTAGGTCATCAGTTCATATATGACCCAGGACGGTAATGATAAAACATTACAGGCCACCAAACAGTTGTCAGTATGAAGTCACTTGATGCTGAGAGTCCAATTCCTAAAAGGGAATATCCTCAAGATGTAACACACACACTCACAGGAGCATAACTGCATGAAAACTTGGTTCTCCTCGCTCATCTAGGAGTTGGTCCCTCCCACTGTGTAACTAAGACTAGATATACAACACATAATAAGCCAGGCTTCAAAAATTCCTTTGCTTTCAGATCTGCAAGACGAAAGATGCCCACAGAGCCCAGCTTAGTGTTATCTCCTGCTGACCTCCTCCTGCTCTCCACATCTGCAAGGGAAGGGCTATGTGTCCCTCCCATCCCTTCTACATTAGAGAGACTGTCCTTACTCATTATTCTTGCAGGGATTAAGCATTTACCCTTGCAAGGTAACATGTATGCTTTATCTTCCACATTGGCCGGTACTGAATACTGCTCCCCATTGCCTGCCCCGCTAGTTAACAGAGAAAAGATGGTATCCCATTAGAGAGAGTTGCAGTCAGTCTCAGCCAGCAGGCAACCTAGAAGGGAGGAGGGGCAAGCAGGGAAAGTGCTTCATCTCAGCAAGGATGTAAAGTCCGGTGAGATTTCAGGGGAACTACAAAAGAGGGGGATCTTTCAGGAAGAAGAGTTTGGCAAGGAACAGTTTGGAAAAAGGGAAGACGGCAGAGAAATGGATCTACATTTGGTCAGTTTTGTTAGCATTTTGTTTAAACATTCCTTCTAGAACTGCACTGAGATATACTGCCCTTGGCCATCCTATTCCTGTTCTGTAAATAAAATGTTTTGTAGCCTTCACCGGTGCCTTTATCACCTTTCATCATCAAGCAATATGATATCTGAATTAACCATAACTAGGAATTGTACTTGACGGTAAACTTCTTTGTTTTTTTTATTCTTGGAGTTAGCAAAATATGTGTTTATGTAACATACTGGGAATGAGAGTAGCTTGTGGTTAACACAAAGCCTAAATAAACTCAGGGCAAGATGCTTAACTGGACCATATTTTCTTTAATATTCAGAGTTAAGAAAAAAACATAACTTTACTTATTTGGGCAATTCAATCTTAATGATTTCGTATTACTCCTGATCGATATCTACAAATCCTCATAAGAGGAACCTTCCCTTTAACATCCACACAAACGCACTGATATAAACTTTTCATAATTTAAATGCAGAAGTCACAAGTGTATCCATATAAATTAGAGACTAATGCTGTGCAAGTGATGGCAAATTATAGTCCTAGATATCAAGCCACAAGCTAACACAGTATAGGAAGTATATACACATGCTATTTCCATAGGGAACGGGAGGCTTAAATTTCGTTTGATGGGAAATAGAAGAACTTTAACCATGAACTGTAATTTAAAAAAAAAAAGACACGCTCTAGCAGTAGACAATTTTATTTTTCCATGCCATTCCATGACACTATGCAACACCACCAGTTGGCCTACAGCGACACAACCCATCAAAAGAATATTAAGAATGTGCATGATAAACTGTTGTCAACAGATTCCATCTGTTTTTAAATTTTGTCAAAAGGCCCATATTATACAGTTCATTACAAATATTACTAACTCTTAGACAATGACTCTGTAAAGTGTATAATGTGGCTAATGAAGTAGAAAGTTTAAACAACAAATCATTTACAAGTTTTCTGTACAGTCTTTCTAATGGAGGGAGTTTATAATCATAAACAAATGTAATCACTTATGTTAAGCAATCCATGGACCTAGTCAATGTAGCACAAACAGCCATTATGCAAAAATTATGACATTAAGGAAACAGAATAACTATTGCAGACACTGCAATTTGCTGTGCTCATATTTGTTGCATTGAATCTAATAAGTGAAAGACAAACAGTGTCTTTCTTTTCCCCTCAAATAATATCTTCCACAAAATATCAGGAGCATATTCAACTTGGGCTGAGATTTGCTGTCCTGAATTAGACATGACAGCAGCAACACAGACAACGGGGATCCTGTAGTGGACATTGGATCTTATAGTACTGTGCATTAATGGGCACCATGGTGAACATAATGTGTCAGGAATGGTCACAATAAAGATGTTCAACTGATTAATGTGGCACTAGACCAATACTTAATAATTTATATAATTTGTATTGAACTTTAAAACTGTTATTGTTACAACAGGCAAGAATAAAATACACAAGCAATTTAATACTAGTTTACACACGGCAAGAAAAGAGTATAAATAGCAATTAAGATTCTGTTAGCTTTACACAACATTGTTTATGATTTACAGGGATGAATTAATGTGAAGCAAAACTACACATCTAAACTGCACTACAAGAAAATACTATTTTAAGACTTTACAAATATATTATTTTGAAGTTAGTGTTCTGTATCATTCCATTCATATTCAGATCAGCTAGATGTTTTTAAATATTAATCCTACAATATCATGTACTTCTGCAAAATGAATAGATTTTTTTTAAAAAATGAGCTATATTTTATTAAAGTTTACAGTTTTTTAAAATATTTTAAATTGCCAAAGTAATGCAGTAATATTACAGTACTAAAAATAAGTCATTCTGCATTCATTCAAGTAATCCTTGTTTTTATACAAAGAATTAAGCCTCACTTCCTGAAACATTATATTCTAAGGTTCACTGGTATTGGTCAAGAATATCCTATGCTATCCTATCAGGATGATTAATGAAGGCACCTTTTTCACAGAATGTCAGACTCTGCCTTTTTAACAACTGACCTTTCATAGAATACTACTGAACTCATAATTCCACTTTTGTTCAGTTTCTTATTAGTGGAGTTAAAATTAATACTTATGGGAATGATGGCTAAGGTGATGCACAGTAAATCTTATAGCACATCAACCTTCTACACTGACTACCCAAGGAATACTACCTGCATTTGTCTATTTCAATAGCATAAGTATTCTGCTAAAACTCTGTGTCCTTTTAAAAGACAAAGTAGGTCAATATTCAACCCCTGTTCAAGTACAAAGCTGTACATATGTGGAAAGACTTTCAAAGTTCGTAAGTGCTAATGAAATGGTTAGCACCAACTGTACACTAAAGAATTTTTTAATCTTATAAAACTGTTTGAAACTTTCATAGTGACAAATATGATGTGTAATACTAAACATTCTACAACCCACATTAACTTGAGGGGTAACATTTTAACCACCCATCTAGAAAACCCAGTAACCTAAGGCCATCTACTCTCAGGTACGGCTGCACACAAAATCTTGATCCTCTCAATCCCCACTAATTCTACTAAACCCCATCTTCCTGAAATGGAGTGATGGATGTGGAGTCAGAAGAATATGCTGAAAATTATTTCTAGCTAGTCATTTATACAGCATGCTTCCTTATATTATCTAAACTCCCATTAAAAACCTGATCCAAGCATGTGCTTGGATCAAATTGTTTTATAAAGTTCTAAGGGAGGAGCAAACCATTGTTTAAAATGCAGCCATCAATTTACTACTAATATAAACTACTGGCAAATACAAGCTGCAAACCTCCTGGTTTTGAGACCTGAGTGAGTGACACCTCCAATACCTTAAACAAGGGTTTAAAGAAGGGGAAAAACCTCTATTATAATTCTCTTCGTCTGCGGTAGCTGTGACATGACACCCTTGCAGAGAAACCACGATGTCTGCAGTTCAGGTTTCTTAGTCTCACAAGGTAATTTGATGAAAAATTAAACCACCACCATGCCGTTTTTTGAAGTCAACTATTTAGGGGAGGCTGGGTGGCCCTGGTGGATAGAGCACTGGACTAGAATTCCGGAAACCCAGGGGGGGGGGGTCTATCTCCAGCTCAGCCACTGAATTGCTATGTGACCTAGGGCAAGTCACTTCACTATGTGCCTCACTTTCCACTAGCAAACATTTGTATTGTTTGTTCAAATTTAAGACCTTCAAATGAGAAACTGTCTTACCAGGTGTTTGTACAATGAGGCACTGCTGTTTATTATTTTTACTACAGCTACAAATATTTGCAGCAGTTAAAGGTCTTGAAGAATTAGAAGTAGGCCTTTCAATGGTAGCTCTTAAAAGAAAATCTGCAAGTTAACAGAAGGAAAGGTTAGAGTTTAACATGTTTACTTAAGAAAGAGAAAAAACATGTAGGAAACCCTAAAAGGTCATTAAGAACATGCCATCTTGTCTTTGAAAAATTTACAAGTATGCGAAAATATTAACAATGACACCAACATTTTATTTTTTATGCATTGTCATTTTTTACACTAACTGTGGCACCCATAAGTACCAAAGTGGAAGTTATCTGGGGATAGAGGGACACTTCATAACTTAAAAATTTTGTCGTCTTTCTGTCTCCTCTAACATTAAAAGTTACAGGGCATGAATCTTACTGCTGACATGTGAAGACCAGAACATATTCTGGCAGCAACTGATGTAAAAGCAAATACCACTCACCTGTCCCAGTGAGTGGGGGAACTTGACAGAGCTGCTGGAGAAAGGGGACAGTCCCTGCAGCAAGGGAGGGGACACTCACTGACCAAGAATAGGTAGTTCCTCCACTCTGGAAGTCACTGGCATCCACTGACCAATTGGAGAGGAAGGGTGCTGATTGGCCAGCACTCCCCAGCTTCCAGAATTTAACCTGGAGTGGTGGCCATGTGGATCCTCTTTTAGCTCCTTTCCAGCTGATTCACCCTACTCACCCTGAACTAGGAATGGGAACCTGGCCTGATAGATGCAGGTATTCCAGCTCATCAGTCGTTTGGGAGTCAGGAATGAATTTATTCTCTCATTGGTCAACTGGGGGAAGACCAGGGAGTTTTTCATCTCCCTTGCAGCACCTTCAAGCCATAGGGGGTTAAGTTGGAAGGTGCTTGGTACCTAACTGAGGTACTTGTGTTAAGTTGTTAATTCATCGCAACTTGCGACTGTTTCCATTGCTATGAAAAGGATAAAATGAACAGTTCCCAAAAGACCTGGGATTTGGTGACAGGCGTTGGACTAATAGGCTAGGATGAGACCTTGCACCCTTCACAGCGGGCGGTCAGGCCTTGTGGCCCTCAGAGGCCAAGATCTCCACCCTTTTGCACCCTCTGTCCCCCTATGAGGGGCAGGGGGTTGGGGGTGAAGGGTGCTGGGACTCAGAGAGAGCTGAGTCCTGGGATTAAGCTGAGGAGAGTCTACTCCCCACTATGGGTTATATGGTAAGGATCTGTGTAACTCCCCACAGTGGAACCAATTCAGTGCCTGGTATAGGAAAGTATGGATGATGAGTGTTAAAGTATAATAAAAGTTGCAGCCTGACACTTAATTCCATGCATGTATCTGTCTTCATTTCGCTGCACCAGCAATTCCGGTAATATAAGCAGACCATATTGAATGTTTCCCCACACATTCTGTGAAGCCAGTTACTTAATGTTCATGACTAAAAACAGCTGCAACCTTGGCTGAATAGCTTTGTAAATACTTCAGTCCACTTTCAAACACATTGGAATGGTGTACTTTGCCAGAAATGCTCATAAGTGTATTCATATATGAAATATACTTTGAAACACATAGTCAAAGCTATAATCAACCGACATGGAGATGGACGGTCATGTGTTTTAGACAGTTTAGGATTTTGGTCTCAGGATGAAGTCAGGTTCTGGGACACACAAGAGGAGGTATGTTGTGTTCTCTCCTCCCACATACACTCACTTAAAGAGAATCTAGTTATACACGCCCCCCACACACACATTTATGTACACACTCATCAACAATGGTAGCTTTTCCACACAAAAACTGAAAATATTTTCATTCTGTAAGTTTACAGAGAAACAAATTTTCAGTTTTTTAAAAAGGGAGTTGGTTTGGGAACTTGAGAATCATAAGAATTGTCATAACTAGGGGGGCAAGGATCAGCATTCACATCTCACTCCCCATCAGTACCCTGCCCAAGCCGGAGAAGCTAATGCTCCAACCAGAGGGCCAAATTCGGTGATGAATCCTGGTCACGTGCCACATACGCTCAGAAGAACATCACAACGAAAGCTCTCTATCTGCATTCTACAAAGTTTTCTATAAGCTGTTGGCTCCCTGTGCTACTAGATTTCTAACAGGAGTGGTGGAGAAACCAGCAGAGTTTCAATCAGCATTTCCAGGAAAAGACAACCTTCGTATAAATGTATAAAATTTATCAACAAAGGATAATCTTCCCATTTAAAAAGGGCTCTGAACACAGTTTGAACAGACAACTGCTATATTTAGTACTGATTCAACACACAAACTCTGGTCTCCACCTTATCCAGATGCAAGTGAAATGATTTAACAAAGCAAAACAAAAGGGGAGAAGACACTAAAGGGCACCATTTCTACAGATCTTTTCGTGTGTAGATAACAGTATCTTCTAGACAGTTTTACTGAGCCCGGATATGAAGCAGAGGTTCTAAACAGGCTCAAAAGAAACAAATAATCCTAGGAGTCCCCATTTTTCTCTGAAACTCAAAATGTGTGTATTCCTAACTTATTATCTGTACCACAAAAGTGTGCAACTGTTTTAACGTTCCATGTCAACGGAACATAATTAGAGATTATTTCAATATCTGCTGCTGCTAGCCTGAAACCTCACTTTGCTTTCTAGGACTGTCAATGGCCAGAAGGGAAATTACATCATGCAGTACTACCTGTTTTTTGTATCTATAGGCCAGATTCTGCCATCCTTATTCACCTTTAGTAACTTACTCCTTAAGTAGTCCCATTACAATCAATAAATGAGACTACTCAATGATTAAGGTACTAAAGTTGAGTAAGGATGACAGAACCTGTCCCTTACTTATTTCAAGAGGTCTAACCACTTTAGCATCTAAGTAACTATGCATTTCAGGGGGGAAAGACAACAAAAGAAAAAGCCTTTCCTGACAAAGTTTCTTCAACAACAAATAAAGTGGGAGGCATGCCATTTTAACTTTGGGGTTAAATGGATATTATTAAAATAAATGTGGTACTGCATGTCTATATGTTTTGAGTTCTTTACTTCTCTAATTATCCTATCATTATTTCAAGAAAATGTTTAAAAACATTCCTCTTGGGAGAGGAGTAAAAGACAGGAACTCCATCATGTAAGTTGTACCTGCCCATGAATCAAGGAAAACTAAGCTTCTCCAGTCCTTAATATACCATTTTCCCCTGCTAATCATATCCTCAAGATGTTACCATGATATAACAATTTTTCAGTTTGGCTACACGTACAACGGGAACTATTCTATCCAATTTCAATCTCAGGTTGTTTGGACAGAACCTATTTAAGTCAGTTGTATGAGAAAATCCCCAAAGATAGTGGCTACTAGAAAAGCATGGCTATTTAAAAATTCTATTTAAATACTTTAAATACGAGATATAGCAATAATTTGAAAAAAAATGATAGTAAAGGAAAACGGCTATGCCCCAATTAATAACTCACAAGGATATCTTTAAAAGTTCAGGAATTGCAGCAGACTGTAAATCTCCATAAAAGTTATTTTTGACAGTATCTAAAATTAAGGTATGTAAGTTAGAGTTAAACTAGGACCAAACTATCTTATTTGTTACCAATTCTAAATAAACTGGGGAACCCCATCATATGTTTAGAGGACAGGTATTTAAGACTTTGATGCTCAGTGGTCATAGGAAACTCAACATGGAGGTTTCTGGAAAGATGACAGCTCTAGAATTAATCTAAGGGCTAGTCTACACTGGCAACATATCTCCCAGAACTAGTGTACTGTCTACACTGGTGCTTTACAGCGCTGAAACTTGCTGAGCTCAGGAGGGTGTTTTTTCCACACACCCTGAGCAAGAAAGTTGCAGGGCTGTAAATTGCCAGTGTAGACAAGCCTTAATATAACTTTGAAACTTCCTGGGTTTTAGAGCCTAGATTTCTTGTATGGGACTTAGTCTGAAGCTGGAATTCGCTGACCCACAGAAATACTGGTCCCTCCAACTTACACTGATTCCAACATACCTGATTTATGAAAAACTGAAATCTTTATCTCCTCTGAGGATCAAAGACTAATATTGAACTCAGTGAAATGGGTGCTTTGGAAGGATGGGCTTACAAAACAATAACAAGAGCTACTTACATTTTATTAATATGTTTCTTAATTTGTTGAGGTCCCGGAACAATATACATGTTACACTTATAAATGTACATTTTATGGTGGATTACTAAATTTAATTCAATCTAAAATATGATAAAAAGGATATAGCTCTAATAGAAGATAATAAATGTTACCAAATTGTGCACTCTCCTTCCTTCTCTTTTTCCTCTGATTTCTTTTTCTCCTCGTCAGTTATGCTGATTTTTAAACCTTTTTAAGTTTCTTTGATTTTCCTATAGTCTGTTGGTGTTTTAAGTTATCTGTGTACTTTTGGATTCTGTTAAATTTATGATAGTAATTGTAAATTTCTTTCTTCCTCTTTTCTGTTCTTATTGCTTACTTACTATTGTTACAAGCAGTATGAAAAATAAAAACATTTTATACAAAAAAATATTTTCCAGCAGCAGACAGGAAACAAGCCACTGAAAGACATGCTGTCATAACTTAGAGGATATCCTCTCTTTCACATTGAGAAATAAATCCTAAAACCCAGAGGGTATCTGCATAAATGAAGAGCAGCTGAACAACCTCAGACTCACAAGCAATATTTTCTTGCTCACAGAGAACACATGTGACCTACAAGAGTTGATAGAGGATCCCAACCATGACCAACAGAAATTGCAACTAACAATGAATCTGAGTAAAATGAAGATCTGGCTTAGCAGACAAGCAGAAGACAGTCAGATCATCAGAAACAGTAAAACTGAAAAAAAAATGTTTTATGTAAAATACATCCACCTTGGGTAGCTGTTCAAACCTCAGGAAAGAAGTGAAAGAAAACTAGGCCAGGTTTCAGTGGATTCAAAGGAAAAGGAGGGACAGGACAGACCAAGATGGAACTCTGAATAAAACTCTAGCTTACCAGACCTAGGCTTTTAATAGACATTTTAAACACATAAAAGCCATCAGCTAATTTTATGTCTTACTCAATAAACTTCCCTTTTGGGGCTCTCCTTTAATCTTTAAACTGGGGTTTCACTCTCTAGCACTTGGAATTAGATCAGATTTTTTGCAGAAGGGAGGGGCATAAGACAACTCCTCTGGAAAACTAGCCAGGAGGAGTGCTTCCAAAAATATTAAGGTACCTAGTGTTAAATTAGTTTAATATAACTTAATTCCCTTTGGTGACCGAGCCTTTCCAGCATATATATAATTTGAACTTTCATAATTTTGAAATCTTCTCCCAAATGTAGCCTCCCTGAGAAGAGCAGAGTTCTAAGAATTATACATTTAAAGTGCAACCATGTGGATCAAAGCATATTAGAGCGTTTACTAAAACACCACGTACTGTAGGACCCTACTGCCTAACGCCACATCCACTAACAATGGATGTCCATACCTTTATAAATTAATAATGTAATCATCACTTGGCTCTCTTGCCGATTTCTGATAAGCAGTATGATATCTTTCTCTCCTTCACATGGTTTTTTGTGGATTACACCGTGAGTGACTCGGGGGAAAGAGTTCTCTCACTTGATTGGCTTCATTCCATCTGGCTACAGGAGAACTTAAGGATTTCTTAGAGGAGAATAAAGGATCTGAAAACTGTCCATCTTCTTATCAATTTCATTGCATTTAAATAGAAGTTCAAGGCCCTTCATGTGTTTACTGCATGCTACTGGACCTCCATAGGTTGTTTGAGTTTTGGACAATATAAAAACAAAACAATTTCCTGTGATTTGTGAAACAAGGAGTTGACTTGAGGAAGAAATGACAGATCAGTGCAAAAACTAAACCAACAACCCCCCCCCCAACAAAAACAAACAAACAAAAAAAACCCTTGATCATCATGGAATATGCAGTATTATAGTTATATGGAAGAGGCCCTAAATCAGATCCTTCTGGTGATTTTGTTTGCAATTAAAGAAACAGAAAAAAGGAAAAAGGAAAAATAAAAATGTCCATTGATCTAAGTAGTGCCAAAGGGGCTTAGGTCAGCATTTGTAGCATGCATTTCAAACTCCAAGTAGGAAATTTGGGGAGTTTTAGGCGTTTTATGAAGGCAGTTCTCAGGAATCTGATTCTGTGTGGTTGGCAAGAGACGTATCCAGGTTTCTTACAGCCTACTACACTGAAAACGATACAAATATGTTTACTCAGGGTATTTGCTTTAGCACCTGAGCAATGCTATCCTACAGGAAGTATGGGGTGTACTTAATTTTCACTACCCAAGTGGCAAAATATTAACCAAATTTACTTTAAGCTGAAGTAGCTCTTTCTCTGCCAGGAGAATACAAGACCTTGTCAGAGTAACCAAGCCCAATTAACTGACACTCAGATTCCAGACTGCTAAGCACAGAAGCTAGGGTTGGGCTGGGCTATCGGTCTCTGTGATACAAAAATCCTTGCAACTATCTGTTGGTTCTATTTGCATCTAGTTCATTTTGAGCTTTAAAGGCCAAAGCCACCAGAAAAAAAACGTATTTTCTTCACACTCCTGGTTAGCAAGGGAGACACCAAAAGGGTCCAGGGTCTGGAAGTGGAATGGTTTTGATATTTCTTGATGGAAATAAGAGGTATGCCACCTTCAGGTCTAATGACACAAAAATCCAGGGGAAGACTGTTGCTGGAATAGATTTTTATGTTGGTCTGGCAATGCACAATCACAAAATGACCATAGAATGACAAACTGAAGTAACAGACCGCTAAAAGTCATGGAGAAACAAATGACAGTAAGAACAATTGACCAAAATAGCCTAGGAAAATGAAGGTTTTTAAATAAACCTCTCTAAATTTCAAGTTTCAACTGTTGGCTGTATTTCTTCTCATTTTGAACTGGTGAAGAGGAACAGAAGAAAATCCACTTTCTTCTCTTCAACATTTTTTTCAAAGCACAAGCTATCAACATTTAAACAACCCATCGTTGGAAGTATTCAGAGAAGGAACTCTACGAAAGCACAAATACATGAATAATATTCTTTTCCTAATTAAAAATCTATTAACTTCAATATCACCATTACAAAAGCTGATTACAATGTTAAACCTGCCAAATATGTCTAAATCAATTGGGGAAAATTCAGCCTGACTGCTGTTAAGAGAAGAGATGATTGATTACAACATTTCATATTTGTAGTCTGAGACATGATAAAGTATCTGGAAGTTAAGTTGCAATTTCAAAACAGCTTTGATCACCAGCAAACACTTATTTTAATGACCAGAGATGTGATTGTGAATGTATCAACACAAAGATTATGTACTTGAGAGTCTGGAAATTCAAACCCTAAAAATTAATAAAAAATACTTCAAAATCAATTTTGAGCTTTTTCTCTGACAGATGATCACTTGTTTGAGTACTTCTTTCAGATATGTACTTGAAACTAGCATTTTTGTTTTCTCCACTAGTTAATATTTTTTCAACAATTCAAGAAAATTAGATTATTCTGAGATTACATATTAAATGTGATTTTTCTCTTCCATTTGGATCTCTACATAGTTTTATGTAATTAAACCAATTATGAGATCTCGTCCTAGAAAATCCCACATTCAACATATCCAATTTCTTTGCCAAAAAAAACCCTTTTTACAGTATAAGAACTGCACATACATGGTTAATGAATACTCCAATATGGAATAATCTCAACATCAAAACGAAAGAGAGTCATCTTCAATCCACAGGGGATTAGTATGGACATTTAAAATATTTAGAAATATTGGAAATAATAAATATAGATAAAAAGCAGATGGTCTTATCTTTCTAAAATAATATATATTTAAATAAAGCTATAGTTGTCTTTGTAATAAAGCTAAACTCATGTTTTCTTCTAATCTGATCTTTAAATCATCTTGCATTTTACCTGGCCATTCTTTTCTGTGATTGGGTTAATCCAGGGTAGAGTCATATCAGACAGAATGGCAATCACTATAGATGAAGAATTTGTGCCCTGTACACCAAACCTTATCTTTTGTCAAACTTCCGCTACTCTAAGAATTTTTAGAGATGCAACTGAATTTGTATTTGTTTCAAAACATAAAATATGTTAAGTTTTTGCCTAACTGAAAAACCAACTATTATGCCACTGTAACCAAGACACAAGAGATTATTTCCTGAGACTCATCAACTATGCGGAATGATGGCAATACCAATCCATCAAGAGACGAAAGCCAGGAAGTCGAAGACAAAAGGCCACAGCTAAACACACCCACAAGGGCAAGTCTCCCTCTGGCATAATGACTGGAGAGTTAAAACAGAACAGGTTAGGAATGGTACATCTTAAGAACATAGAAAGAAAAGGGTAATACTGTTTGCAGGTCTTGGCAACAAAAAGCTACAATGCTTAGAGAAATTACAGTTATGGAAGTTCTTGAACTAAATTCTACAAGACACAGAAGAACAACTATATTGCAGGAGGGGGGAAGTCCTTACTTCCTGCTGCTTACCAACCTAAATACTGTCATGATGAGAGGTGCTATGCATCTATCTAAACATATGAAAAGAGTCAAAGAGGTGTAAGTATTTAGGTCTGTGTAGGCTGTAGCCATCATTCCACTCAAAGAAAAAAAAAAGTTGGTTTCCAAGGATTACCTGGACTGGAAGTTCAAAAAAAGAGTGGAAGTTTGTAAAAGTATCGACTTATTTCTAGATATCTCCCTCAGCAATCCTGTACTTTCAGATATCCAGATTCTAATTTTCACTTCAGCAACATTAAAATGGATCTCTAATCTTGCCCTTTACCAGGAGGGTTATACTGAGAACTAGAAAAGTACTACTACCCACATGCATGCTGAAAGCCTCATGTTAATTACTGCATCTACTTGCATCCAACGAAGTGGGCATTCACCCATGAAAGCTCATGCTCCAAAACGTCTGTTAGTCTATAAGGTGCCACAGGATTCTTTGCTGATGTTAATTACTGTTTCATATGAAGAAGCTTTTGGAAACAATGGATGGAAACTGGATAGAAATATGTTTTTTTCTTTATTGACTTAAGTCACATGGCTGACCATTTACTATATACTATTATTACCAGAATCTCTGCAGTGGCCTTCCATTTTTTGATATTGTAGTTATAAATTAATGTATTTTACATTTTATATGTACACATTTTCTGTCATTTGTTTAAAAATACTTAGTAATGAACAGTGTGATCATGCAACTTTACTTCTAATTATGCCAAAGGCATCAAGAGACCAGGATAAGTGCCTTTTTATATAAGTCATAACAAACAAAATATAGCAAACGTCAAGAGATGTATTCTAATATTAAGTCCAGATTTTAAAACAATATTGTTTATATAAATAATTTAGACACTGAAGAAAGATCTTTGCCATTGATTTTAACAGGACTTGGCCATATGTAAATTAAATGGAATGTTTACAGGTCTAAGCAGATGAAGTATTTGGGTAACTTGAACCACTAGTTCAACTGAATTTGTTTCAAGGTGGAAAGACTAGACATAATGAAGCTGAACAGGTAGGATTGAGACCTTAAGGAAACCTCAAGGTGTTCCCTGCTCAGGGTGAACTGTAAATATCCTATCGCACTATTCAACAGACTGGGGGTTTTCCTTGCTGTGCTGGCCACAATTTCAGTTCTCCACAGTGCTATGCAGCATGTTGTTTGTTGGTTGGTTGCTGCCCTCCAACTCACAAGTGGCTGCATTTCAGTAATGCTATGTGTACCATATGTACAGTATAGTTCAGCACCTGGGGATACTGAAGGATGAAAGATGCTATATAAAATATATTACTACATGTCCAACAATATCAGTAATTTCCAAATAATCCTTGAGTGTTTTATTTTCAGTATAACTTTTTGTTGCAACTAACTTTATTGGAAAAGTAACATCAGACTTTGATTTTCAATAAGTGATACATTTATCTCACTTTACTTGAAATAACAATCACACATTTATTAATTATTTTTACTCTAGTAAAATTTGCTAGTTTCCCAAAGAAAAAGTCCTTGACCAAAATATCAGAGGATATTAAACTGCAAAGTGATCTACTGATGCAAATCATTAAATCTATTTGCATTTGCTTACTGAACCCTATCACAGAAATTAAACTACATAGAGTGGGAGAAAGAGCTGGTTGTGCATGGTTAAAAGGAGACATCTTGGAGGATCCAAGCTCTATATCATTAATTTTCTCACTTCCCCTCATTAACAAGTAAAATGTTTTTACTGCTTGAAAAGTTTTAATAAATAGGAAAAAGCAGTGCAGCTGACATACGTTTTTAATGTAATATACAAGAGCTTTTAATATTTTTACATACATTAATGAAAAAGCTAAAAATGTAAAAAAGGATACATTTCTGAAAAAAGGCAAAAGAAATAATATTTGGACAATTATGGGATACCTTTCAGAATTTTAACCCTTTAATTTCTGGCACTTACCGTGTTGTGGTTGATCAATTAATATTCAACTGAAATCAACAGAACTACATAGGTGCCAACTAATTCACAAGCAGTTAAGCAATTAATTAAGTACAAGTATATCCTCACATTCAGTTCTGTTCTTCAATAAACTTCTATTTATTATGGAGAACTATGGCATATATCTTACATAAAGTGAATACACTTGCTATACAGAAATGTTAAGACACACAAGTTTCACAATTCTCAGAATAATTACAGTTAATTCAAACACAGGTTGTACGTAAACTTTGCAAGTTGGACTGAAAACCTACAATTCATATGTGGTCTACCAGAGCAGCAGCAGCTGCAACGGGGTTAAGCAATCTCAATGGGCCTCCACAAATTCAGTTCCTGACAAAGCAATCAAGACAAAACACTTTTCCCCACTTTGTTAGAAGATCGGACAGATAGAGTTATAATCTTCTGTAAAAGATTCCATCTTTGCTGCAACAGAAATCATAGCTTTCTGGAAGCCCAAGATGCACAGGTAAACTCCATGAACCAACTGATATTCCTTGAATTTTACTATGAGTCAATCTCAAAAATTCTGGCAGATTGGGTAAGCATTCAAATCTTCAGATGTTTATCTGAATCTTTTTAGACCAATTCATCCTGTATTACAAAAAACCCATTATCACTCATCTCATATCCTGCTCTGTCTTGATTTTAATGATCCATCTGAGATAGGCTTGCCAACGATCTAACTGCAGAAACCCAGACACCCTTTCCCCGCCCCTTTCCCAAGGCCTTGCCCCTTTTCTGAGACCCCAACTCCATTTATTCCAGCCCCCCTCCCTCTTCACTTGCTCTCCCCCACCCTTACTCACTTTCACTAGGCTGGGTCAGGAGATTGGGGTGTGGGCTCTGGGGTGGAGGGTGGAGTTAACGGGTGAGCCTGGGCAGGGGGTTGGAGTGTGGAAGGGGGTTCGGGGTGAAGGCTCTTGGAGGGAGTTTGGGTGCAAGAGGAGGCTGGGCACAGGGGGTCAGGGTGGAAGAGGAGGTTCGAGGTGCGGGCTCCAGCCAGGCGGCATTTACCTCAGGCGGCTCCCAGAAGTGGCGGCATGTGCAGCAGTGGCTCCTAGACTCGTGGGTGGCCAGGGGATCTGCACGCTGTCCTGGCCTGCAAGCACTACCCCCACAGCTCCCATTGGGCCAACTGGAGCTGCAGAGTCGATGCTTGGGGCGAGGGCAGCGAGCAGAGACCTCCTGGACACACCTCCACCTAGGAGCTGGTGACGGACATGCTGGCCGCTTCCAGCAGTGGCACGGAGCCAGGGCAGGTAGGGACCCTACCTTAGCCCTGCTATGTTGCTGGACTTCTAGTGGCCTACAATCTCCTGGATTGGCTTTAGTAGCTTCTGGAGATTGAGCCTGATTACGGCAGACTCCCGGCCAAACCGGGAGAGTTGGCAACCCTAATCTGAAAAAATAAAAAATACTGGTGAGCTCTAGGTAAAAACAGAGCAAACAAGCTGCACAAGGGGGGTCATTATTTTCGTGATGCTGAACTGGATGATTAGCCCATCCTGTGACTACCAACTCTGTGCAGAGCCCAAAATCATAGGTACACTCAAAGCAGTCAGCTATATTGTTTGTGCCTGACAGCAGTGCTGTATTTCTTGGGAGGCCACCCAAAATCTAGCAGGCTTCAACAGCAGATGTACATCTTAGGGTTTTACATATCTCCCATTACAATAGTATCTAAGTGCTCAATGATTTCCACAGAGACGTCACACAGTGTACTCTTCAGCAATAAAAGCTTTCCTTGGTGTGAAACTCAATCCTCCCATTGGACAGGACTGCCTGAGAGGGGTAGGAGGGGCAGTTTGGCTAGGGACTCCTGTTTAGAGGGCCCTCAAACCTTCTGTGAAGAGGCTTTGCAACATGGTGTGTGGGGTTGCAATGTCAATCACTGAAATTTAGCCTGGCAGCCCCTTGGTCATGCTGGAAGGGTAAATGGGCCAAACCTGAGTGGCACTGCGACCCCATGTGCCAGGCTGCAACACCGGAACAGCGAACCGGGGCCAGCCCCACATGACAGAAGTCACTGCTGCAGGCTTGCTCAGCAACCTACCTCCACCTCAATGGTAATTTTTTTTTGATAGTGTGAGGGGCCTCAGTTTCAGGCTTTGCCCTAAGCCCCCCAAAACCTCTGTGCAGTACTACCCTTGCAGATGGTAGCAGTCAGGTGGCTTGGCTAGGGGTTTCGTGATACCTATGTTCCACAGTCTACTGCATACTCCCCGAAACAGCTCTGAACTTTTAAAACATGCAAAGTGCACTTTGTGCCAGAGGTAATGGGAAAGCCCCAGAAAGAAAGCTACTAAAAATGTCAAGCTGCAGTAGGAAAGGATATTGACTGTCCCTGCCAGATGACAGAGAAGTGTAATCCTTATAACTGTGCACCCCCTTTCCTATCTCCTCCAGAGAGGATGTTGTATGGGAGTAGAAATTGTGCTACATTTATCTGCCACTAGAATGAGGACCAGAGTGTTCCCTCTAATAAGGACCTGCAATAGATGGTAGTGGTATATTGCAGGGCATTGGTGATAAGAGAGACGGATTCTTTCTTGAAGAGTTTGGTTTGAGCATAGACAAAGTTTCATGCTGGTTCTTATTTTGCTTAAACTATTATTTGCATCCTTATTAAAGATCTATTTCTTCTATAATGGAAAAACACATCTTTGCTCTATTTTTGAGTAGGCACCTGCATAAGTTATATCACATACTACAGTCCATGATTGTTTTTGCCAACCTAAAATATCACAGCTGTAAAATGCAAGTACTTGTTTGTCATAACACTTCTTGGTTTGGAAGTCATAACCAACTATCTGTCTATATGTTTATAAACATGAACAGCTTTCTGTGCTAGTAAAGTTATTTGCTCTTATACAGATTTTCTTTAAAAAAAATTTCTATTACAATGTGAAGTGCTATAGCAATTTGAAATTAATATTTAATTGGAGACAAATATTTTTAGCACAAAAATTAAACTTATTGTTTTAAGTTTCAAATTTAGGATTTTTCAGATATCCTTCAAAGGCTTTTGCCTCAAATTTAAGGGTAAGAACATAACTGTAAAAACTTGTGATGAGTGGCTTCTATCTGAATCTCGTAGTGCTGCCTTTATGACTTATGGATGGTCATGCAACAGAGCTGTAACAATATAGGAAAAGATAGCACATCAAAAAAATTCATGCCATTGATTATAATGGAGTTACACAGGATTTACATCAGTTTAAATGAAAGCAAAATGTGGCTTTCACCAATCATGCAAAAGAAAGGTATTTGCTATCCACACAAGCCAGCACAGCTTATCTTGAAAATCATTTCAACTAACATAGGAAGAAAATGTAGTTGAGACAGACTGGATTTGTACCATCTGGAAGGCCTTAACAGGGTCTGTAAACTTTCTACAGGCTTTGGGGGTTAATTTTGTTTAAGTTTTTGAAATGTTATTTCCAATAAAAAGTTTTCTTATCTTGATGTAGGTATAAACAATCCTATTGCATCTCCACAAGAAACTATGAAGAGAAAAACTAGCCCAGTTTATTTTTAATAAAAGGAGGGCTATGCTATATAATAACTCTTCCTGCCACATCCATTGAATCTGCTGAAATAAAGATTGATGCCTGGATATTTCTAGACACTTCTAGCAGAAGAGGCAATATTTCTTTTCTTTAACAAAAACTCAGGGTTTTTTTTTTTTTTAGTATTTTGTAATAATTTGAGGAAAAAGTAAAGGCTTCTCCTTCCTATCCACCCATTAGAAATCTGCATGTTTTAATTTCTGACATAAAAAGACATACAAGCCAAGGAGATATATTGGATAATCTGGTGCCACAAGCTAAAAGACATTCTGAAATACAAGCTTTAGAAAGATGCATGACATACCACTGCTACACATACTCCTTTTGGGTTATTATTCTACACAGACATCCAGAGTATATTTTCCCATCTCTGGTGCTTAATCACAAAACAGATTTATATACTGGGATTATGAGGGGTTGAAAAACGTAGATTTACAATGAATGTTTAAAGATTACCTCACCCCATTTATTGTTAGTATTCTCCCATATACTGCCCATTTGTCTCACTTTCTTGATACCATATTACCATAGAACATTTAGTTCCAACAGAAGGATGGAATAATGGAATCTTTGTAAAAAAAAAATTTTTAAAGCCAGTCTGAACTAGCCAGCAGAACAGTGCTCCATGAGTTTCAGTTACCGTATAATACAAAGGAAGCATTTTTAGCCGCTGAAAAAAGTAACACAGGCAACTTTGTAATCCATGAAAAATAAATGTCAAAAGTTGGTTCACAAACTTGTATCCCCAACCCAGCGGCACACTAGGTTTCCACTGTCCCACCTGACTGGATTTGTCTTTGAAGACATCTTTGGAACAAACTGAATGCTTGCTTCACTAGCTGAAGGTTTAACTGCTGTTCATTCAGGAGTGCTGAAGTCTCCCCAGTGCCACAAAGAAAGAGATTTGGAGTGATAGGGCTTTCTAAATGCTTCATCTACACTAACCAGCTAGGGAGGGTAAGATGACTTTCTAGAGAAAGGCACAGGATAAGAAGCCTTAAAAGTAATAACATGGATTCCACCAGGAACAGGCATAACTGGAAGATTTATAATCCCATGGCTATTTTTCTTAAACACAACGCAACTATTCAACTTTGCCAATGGGCTGCTGAAAATAAAAGCAAGTATCACCCCAAAAAAACCACTGAACCTTCAAAAGTACTCTGGTGCTTTTAAGAATGAATTACTGCAGGAGCACAAAACACATGGTTACTCTTAAAGAATCTTAGATAGTATTTGGGAGGCAATATGGGGTAGTAGACAGAGCACTAGACTGGGACACAAGAGATCTCTACCACTTACCAGCTCCATGATCTTGGACAAGACATTTCCCTTCTCCATGCCTCAATTTTCCCAATTGCAAAATGGAGATGATGTTATTGATCCTTTTATAAAGCATTTTGAGATCTACTGATAAAAAACACTCTATAAGAGTTAGATATTATCATTATAATTGTATTATTCCAATATTTTCTGAAGTTAGTCTTACATTAACCAAATGAAGTACAGACTATGAAAACCTTACATCTGACAATCGTAGTTTACTCTCAGTCATTTGTTAGACTTCATAATATATTAGTAAGTGCTCTGTCACGTACTACATAAAAATAATGTCATATTTGGCCCTGCATCTGTCCCACTCAGGGTAATATTTTAGCACTGAATTTTGTGGAACCAGGAACAGATCCTTTTAGAAGACAAACTTCACTACAGCACCCTGGTATAAATCTTAGCTGAAAAGATGATACACCCTATTAGGGTCTGTGGCTTTTATAGGGTGTATGCATTAAAATTAGCATGAACTAGTAAGGTTCAAGTGTGGTTTTGTGAAAACAATGGTTGTCGTTAAAAGGTCAACAGTATTTGCAGCACTTAGATGTCTGAAATACCTTTTTGCTATGTTTAAACAGGAAATAACTATAGAAACTATGTGGTATCTATACGAAAATGCTGAGTTCTATGACTGATCACTTATGCATGGGTCACACAGTGGCTAAATATAAAATGGACATTTAAGTTTAGAATCTAAACCATGGTATCTATGGTGTACTTACAGTGAAAATTATACATCAGGACTGAATGTGTACAGCTAATGTACCATCCAATCACTTTCTTCCTAAATTATTTTAAGTACCATATATCTTTCTGCTTCTATACCTGCTTAATTTTTTTATTGGCAAATTTAAATTATATATTTTCCTTGTGGAATCTAGCGGCTGTAGCTGACTGATTTAATCAGGTATTAGTATTAATAATGATGTGTGAAAAATGTACTAATAGCAAAATCTCACCACAATGTCACAGGATAAATATTGTTACTATACAAAGTAATGCACACAGATAAGCTACTGCATCAACAGGCTATAAGAATATTTATGTATTGTGGTTTGTGTGTTATCAAACATAATTACAGAAATGAATCATACATAAATCACACAAACATGTACATACATATGTGTGTCCACACACAAACACAAACACAAACACACACACACACACACACACAAGCATCACTAATAGCTTACCCACAAACTGACTATTTTTATGCTCCTTATAAACTGGAATCCTGAAGTTTGGTATTCATTGATTATGGACCACGCAATGCACGACAAATCTCAAATATGAACTTTTCACCTAAGATTACCAGAAACCTATCAAGTCATTTTTCAATCATTTAAGTGCCCTTTAATGTATAAAGGGCTATGTGGCCTCCAATTTGGAGAAAATAAAGTTATAGAAGATTACCAGTTTGAGATTATAACTCAGTATTCTGAGTACCAAATGTTGCCCAAAAGGCAGACTGCTATTAACATTATATTTATAATGTATCTATGTATACACAGGGCTGGTCTACACTAGGGAGTGGGGGGGAATCGATCTAAGATATGCAACTTCAGCTACGTGAATAGCGTAGCTGAAGTCGGAAGTATCTTAGATCGATTTACCTCTCGTCCTCACAGAGCGGGATCAACGTCCGCGGCTCCCCCTGTCGACTCCGCTACCGCCATTTGCGCTGGTGGAGTTCCGGAGTCGACGGGAGCACTTTCGGGGATCAATACATCGCGTCTAGCTGAGACGTGATATATCGATCCCCGAGAAATTGATCGCTACCCACCAATACGGCGGGTAGTCTAGACGTACCCACATACACACACATGATAGGGTCAATGTGTTCACAAAATACTTTTGAGAACCTACAGTATACTGGATGAGGTGTTTAGTAAACAAGTTTTATTATTTCAATAATGTATTTAATATACTTCTCTATGGTAAGGTTTTGAATTAGTAAAAAGTTCATGGCATAAAGTAACATTTCAGCTTGAAATAGATAACTGATTAGATGATAATTATGGAGCTAATATTAAATGAAGTTCTGCAGAACCTTCATAAGGAAACACAAAAATAAGTGAAATTCAGAGTTGTACAGATCACTACAAAGCCAAAATTCACGTCAGGTTCATCTAAAGATTGGCTAAAGATAACAAATCAGGGCCTAGTTTTTGATGTACCTGAGCCAACGCATGGCTTAGGGTGTAAACAAGGGTCCACATAGTGGCTTCATGTAGATTCATTGCAAAACCATGCCAAACTTGGCAGGTTTCTGCTGTGTTTTGCTTTAAGTTCTTGGAATCATTCATCCCCAGATATCAGAGTGAAACTCAGGGTATGTGAAGCTTCATAAACATCAGGCAAAAATATGTTCCCACCAGTCCCTACAAATGCAAGCCTCAGAGATTGGTACAGCTCTGGTTGTGAAGCAGATTTATAAGCCTGGATGGGAAAAAAAGTCTATGGTTCACTAAGGGTTCACAAAGGTTTTTTGAACAGTTAACATTGTATTCATTCAAAAATATTTAATCAATTTAGATAAGCTAACAGTGGAATATTCAAAATAAAATGGGGAAAATGTATTAAAAATAAAATTAATCACTGTTAAAGAAAAGTTTCACCCACATAAAGTTAAGAAACCACAGTTGACACCCTGAAGGAAGGACTGGGTTGCCTAATTGTCAAAGGTGATGTTACAGGTGCTCAGCACCTCTAGGGGTGGGAGGTACGAGGGGGAAAATCAGACCAGGGATTTATTATAAAATAGAGAACACAATATGTTGGTATGTTTCTAGGTGGTTTAAAAACAATTATCACAGCACAAAAGTCTGCTAAAGGATCAGTTCCTGCAGATCTTACCAACAAGCAAGACTCTAGTTGATTCACTGGGAGTTATGCACATGTAAACTCTTCAGACTGGGTCAAAAATGACAATTCTTTGAGCCTGCTTAATTATTACAATGAAGCCTCACCAAATTTGGGACTGACTCAAGGTAGGGTGAGGCTAGATAGGTTAGACAATGGCAAGGTAGGTCTCTTACATAAGTCAACATTAACAGAATGAAGCTGAACCAGGGAATATAGAATTTAGAATGTAACAGATACTTACCTACAGCTAAATTGAATGGCTGAAACAACAGAACCTAAGATCACAAATCATTATTTTCAGTGTAAGCAATTTAAAAAAAAACAAACAACTAAGAACTATACATAACTGAAAATCAGTTCCTCTTTCACTTTCCTGACATGTCCTGAGTTCAGTGGTTCTTGGCTTTCCCCTGCAACCACTCTTGATATAGTATTATGAATATTTCTAGGACTTTGGTAAATGTAGCTCCCTGACTTGGATGGTGAGGTCTATCAGGTATTGCAGGGAAAACCCCCAGAACCCTGAAGTTAAGTCCTAGGAAGTGAACACGATATATCTTTTTAAATTCATCTTTAATGTAGGAAAGACAAACCACGTTGTGGCTTTTGGTGACAGTACATTTTCAAGATTGGCCATGAGTGTTTGGGCAGAGAAAAATTGGTGCCTCTATCTGACAAATTGTTTTTCAGTGATGCTAACTTTTAACAGCTACCACTGAGTTCAGCTGGGGTACCCGTGTTACAATTTTGAAAGTTCTGGCTGATGCTTCTAGAATGCAACACCTCCAAGAAACACTATCCTATGGCAAATTATATCTTGCCTTATTGATGCCTTCCCCCTGTTAATTTATGATCTAAAAATTGTTTGCTAGTGTACAGTAATTTTACAGGAAGGTTGAAATGAGGGTGGGGAGTAGTGGTATTCTTCCAAACTCTGCCCCTCGAAATAAGCTCCACCCATGAGAGTCATCAAAATGAGACTCTTCTCTTAATAGGTTGTGCAGATTTTCTAAGTATGATTGTATATGTTTGCTTCTCCCTTACTGGGTTTTGAATATACCTGTAGGCTCTGATAGAATTCTTGACCTTGGCTGCTTCTTGGACTCTTTGGAGAAAAAAATGAGTGGTGGTACTCTCCGAAATGACAGCAAAATGAGACTTCATTCATAATATGTTGCATCTTGCACAGAATGAAATGGTTAACAATGTTGACATTTAAATCACCAGCATCACTGAGTATCTGATTTAATACTTGGCAGACGAATGGAGCAATTTACACATCTCGGACCTACTGTTCCAGGCTCTCAGCAGACTCACATAAACCTCTCTGCATTCGTTACACACTTATGACATTTTTGAGGTTTTCTTTGCAACCATGAGAGAGAGAGAGAGAGAGAGAGAGAGAGAGAGAATCTCACACACACACGCTGAGATTTTGGAGTACGAGTTAGGAACTGGGGAGATGCTGGTATGTCATACTGCCAGGTACTGATCCAGTCATAAAAATGTCTAACTTTTAAAATTGCCATTTCACCTACACCAGACCTCTCCTGCTGATTAGAAACATAGGGATTACTAAAATGGACCATTCATATGGTCTATCTAATACACTATCCTGTCTTCAACAGCAACAGTGGCAAACAAGAGGCTCTAATTTAAGTAGCAAGAAGCCCCAGAGTAGGCAGGTGTGGGATCATCTGCCGCACAGAAGATTATATTCTTAACAACCAGTAGATAAATACTTGGTTAGTCCATGAATCATGAGGTTTCAGATCCATTCTATTTTATAAGTATTTACTAAACATTCTGGATATTCTTGTTATTCATATAAAAAAGTACACTCCCCCTTTGAATCATACTAAGCTCTTGCCCTCAGCAAGATCCTGTGATAATGAGTTCCACAGTCCAATTATGTGTTACGTGAAAGAGTATTTCCTTTTATTAGTTTTGAATTTGCTGCCTTTCAATGTTACTGAATGTCCCTTTGTTCTTCTATTACAAGCAAGAGTAAGGAATTTACTCTTTAACTCCTATTGTGCTAAAGTAAATGTGCACATCTTTTCCCATGCGTATTGTGATGCTAATAAATGTATCCACTTTGAATGTATTAAAATTAAACCTACCACGGTCCTGGCTTTGGTTCTCAGGCAAGTACAGTCCCTCTGCCCTGACTGCTCAGGGTTTGTGTGAATTCTGACAGCACACACTGTTCCTCTCCTCACCCAGAGCCACAGTCAGAGAAGAATTTACATACACAGATCTCTTCCTACTTGCACACTGAAATGCCATCATGGAACTATTTCTCTACTCCAATCACTGCAGAGCCTCTCTGTGGGACTGGCATCTACACTGTCAAAGAGGTGAAGAGGGCTAGCTGGGGGCAGGACCAAGAACATACATCATCCCCTTTCCAGGACCATGAACATTCTCCTGAGAAGACAAAGTCCCAGACTCTCTGGGGGTCCCAGTGGCTGCCCTGGCCAAAGAGAATCTCAGCCAGTGGGTCCAGATCTGATGTGGAGGCACAAGACCACTGAAGGCATGCCTACAGGAAATTCAGAATGTGTGACAGCAGTTCGTGTAGACATAGCCAAGATGACTTTGATCTAAGATAGAGCTATGGGCTAGCCCTGCCCACCTGAGACCCTGGGTACATACGAGTGGCCACTGCCCATGCTGCCACAGCTTCACTGCTATAGTTACACGAGGGGGAAATTCCCCTCCTCCATGTTATCTTGTTGAGGCAACAGGACACCAGGATACAATGCTTTCCATGTTCTTTTCCTATGGAAAGCCTGAGAAGATAATCTAGAAAAAAATGTTACAAGCTTGCAAAAAATAGGCAGGACAAAATACAGTGTGCTATGTACTTGCACACCATAACCACAGCCAAGCTTGCCACCTTGACATTAATGGTGATGAAACAACCAGCAAAGAAGCTGAGAATTTATCTGTGTTGTTGCACTCATCTTCCTATCCTATTCAGAAAACAAAACAAAAAAAAAACCCAACAAACCTTGGGCCAAATTCTGCCTACCTTATTAAAATGAGTAGTACTATAGTGAGTACAGGCAAATGAGATTTGACACCTTGAATTAACTTTTTAAATTTTTTTTTCCATGTTAAAATTTATCAATGTTTTTAAACATACCAAAAATTAATAAAAATGGCACAACATATTTTATGGTTATAGCTGTTTGTCCTGTGGTGTATGTTAAAATGCTAGTATAGTCTGGAACTCTACTCAACCAATCAGATTGTAGGCTTTTTATTTTCCATTTTATATACACAATCATAAATGAATAGCAATGAATGCCACATTATTAATGACCCAGAAGGCTCAGCATGTACAACCATATTTTCCAATCACACACTGGCAGCTTTTTCACACCATAAGTTTACTTCAAGGCATATTATATTGCTTTCCTTTATTTTACTAAAATCCAACAGCTGCAACCTTAAGACACTGCATTAACAAATTTGCAGGCTACATAACCAGGACTGCATGTTAAATGGTCTAGTAGCTAGGTGCCCCTCGAACAATTTTCATGGAGCGAACAAGGGAATTCCGTTAAGAATCTATGTTATTGAAACACAGGAAAACTGTCTCCCTTCTTTGCCATCCTAACTACTAAGCTGAAAGTCTGTCCCATCTTCTTTCTAAAATACATTCTACTGCAAATATTTAGCATAGCGAATTATGAGGACAGGTTTTGTTATTGTTAAATGAAGTCACAAGTGCACCTCTCTATTAACTACAATGAAAATTTACCTTTCCAGCTGAGGAACAGGAAGGTAAGAAATATCAAAACTGACAATCACCACAGATTTACAACGCAAACAAAAACAAATACTAATTTCATGGTTTTACCAGGTTATTAAAGACAGATTTATAAAAACAAATATCAGTAAACCCAACACAAATCAGCAACAAGTTTTTCCTAAAGACACAAGTGAACAGAATTAAACACATATTTCACTCAATGGGGCTTTCCCTCCTCCCCCAACCCCTGCCAAAAGAGGAATCATACAAAAAACGAGAGTCAGTACCCTAAAATAAAAATTGCAAAGTATTACAAAGGTAATAAGGCAAACAAGCTATCTGATACCACTACAAAGAATTATATATTATATTTGTTCTCTCTTTTTTTATCCAGAAGGAAAATTCATTATTTTAAACTAAAAGTATGAATTGTAAATATGCAGGTGTGGTAGAAACGCACCATTTTATTAAATTAAAAAACAGACTTTATTCTACATGCATCTTGTTCCACTTTACAAATATGAAATAGATGTATTTCAACTAACTTCAGTAATCCCCTAATTGTGTTTATTGTAAACATACAGTGTTCCAGAAACATTTACATGTTCTGTATACTTAAAACTCTGCCCCTCATAGTATTGCTAAAACTTTCGCTGAAAATAGAGTATTACACATTTACAATGTATGATTTTCAAGCACTAAAAATTTAGCTATTTCTAAACCCAATTTCTATAGACATGTCAAACTGCTCATCCTGACAGAAGATTTTGGATACAATTCTTACTACACAGACACCATTTTATATCAGAGCTATTCCACTGAATTCAACAGAATATGTCTGTAACTTCATGTTTAGATTGAAGAATAAAAAAGACAAAACTGTTTGAGTTAGTGTATCTAATATATTACTAAGCAAACAATATTTTCATGTTTGAATATATTTTAAAGTCACCATTCAGGTAAACAAGAATAATTTCAGCCAAACAAAATATTTTTGAAAATTGATAAGCACTTGAAGACAAAAACTCAAATAAAAATGACTCTTCCCCTACAATAAAAAAATGTTTATTATAGAGAAACTGTGTAATGGCCTCTGATCCTTGTATACCCACAACACTCTCAACAGTCTTAAAAAAAAAATCTAACATTTAGCTCTGTTTCACTTACAGACAGACTTCTAGCAAAAACTTATTGAGAATTAGTCTTTGCTTTGTTGTTTCTTCTTTTAATCTGCCTTTTAGCTTTTGTCCTTAAATTTTACTATGAGCCATCACAGAATAGGTTGTAATCTCAGGTGATTAATTGCACAGCATTTTACAAGCTGTAAAACAGAGTAAGATCCCCACATACAAATTGTACCATTGCATAGGCATTCTTAACAGATTTTCTAAGCTTCCAGATTGGTTTGACAGACTGCAAGTATTTATATATATTTCAAAGGTTTACTTATTTTTTGATGTAAAAAAGCTAAAATCTATATTGATTGTAACATGCAATTCTACATGAAAAATCTCAATGACTGTGGAGTAGAATACCAATATTTATTACCACACTTGTGTTCATTATGGTTCTCTCTGACAGGGGTCCATTAAAATCAATTTTTATGTTTCTTATGTATTTTTTTCATCTAATGCTCTTGCCATTGTGTTTATTATCCAGTTAAGAGAAACACTGGGCACTGTTGTTTTGTTTTTATTTTGTTCTGTCAAAAATAATGAGACCAGAGACTTTAACAACTATTCACTATCAATGAGTGGAGGAGATTAAATGTTACATTTCAGCAAAAGCATCTAAGGACAGCTTTAAAATTTTTAGAACTTTACCGTCAGGAAAATATATCCCTCCTCCTTCCTTGCCTCCCCACTTTTTTTTTAAATTTATTTAAAGTAAGAGGTTCTTCAGAGGAAGTAACCATAAGAAAGAAATTTTGCTTGCCATTTCTCACCCACCAGAGCCAGTAGTATGTGAGCTAAACACTCTGTTCAAAAATAAATGTATATAGTTCTTTCAATATCAAAATCTCAAAGTGCTTTGTAAAAGTGGTAATTACTAAAGACTCAAAACACTTATGAGATAGGGAAGCTTTCTTAATCCTTATTTTATATGTGAGAAATCTAAACCAGAGAGATGAAGTGATTTGTCCAACATCACAAAGGAAATCAGAGAGCTGGGAAGAGAACCCAGATATTCTGACTCCCAGCCCTGTTTTTTTCAATCATTCTTCCCCAACTAGTAGGACAATGTGCTGACTGAACAAAGGGAAATACATTTAAATTATAACAGAGGAGGACTCGACCAACTCCTCACAGGAGAAGTTAGTCACCATATAAAGTGGAAACATTTAAAAAAAATAACACATACACTGTACAACATGTTGGGTTCATAGTCTTGATGCCTTATTCTGAAGTTACAACTTATAGACTAGTTCATGGTCTACAGTCTGTTTTGCCTTCCACATAAATTCAATATTAAAAAGGTGCACAAGAAAACTGGAATGCTTAGAATGCCAGGCCAGAGAAGATGTTATTTTTGCCAAGCGTGAACTGACATTGATAAACATGTTGGGGGGGGCGGGAGGGTTGTCTGAATTAGAGACAAATAAAAATGTATTCTGGTTTTCAATTTCAAACTACTATATGTATTGTGCATACACATGATTACAGGAATAATATTACACAAATATAAAAATGTATAAGCATAATAAAAATAGCAAAACACAAAAATAGGGGGCATACACAAATCAAAGGAGCATTTCAAAACTGAAAGAAATACAGAAAAAAATAAAACGAAGTTAGGAAGAGAAAAAAGTGAACCAAACCCAGTCACTTCAGGAAAACAGACACCACACACATGTGGGTGAAAGTAAAGGCTGCAACTTTATTAACTGACTGAACTACTCAGCAATAATGATCCCACACTGCAAGACACAGGGTACTGACATACCTTCTCTAGTCCCATGTTGGATTTATCCAGGAAGTGACTCCAATAGCCAAAGGAAACCCGCTCTGGATCCCAATCAAAGTTATTACAAACACGTAAAACAAGTCAAGCACTCAAAAGTCATAATATACCAGAATTAAAACTGTCTGTTCAAATCTAATTCTTTGTGCATATGCATTATGATACAATCCTTTGTTATATGACCACATACTATTTCCCCCCCACATGGATGGTCAACAAAGTTTGAACTGAGGACTTGAGTCGCATACTAATTCTATCATTTGAACTAAAACAGTAACAGGCAGTAGTAGTAGGGCTATCATCTTTTATATGTACCAGCTCCTTGAAGGGGACCCAACATGCACTTTGCCATTGGGTTACACACCTACTTGTGAGTCAGCAATAAAATGTTGGGTATTAGGATTCCTGAGTCCTATTCCTAGCTCTGAGATAGTAGCATGGTCCAAGATGGGACAGTGGTCTAATCTGTGACTATAGCAGCAGCATAGCCAAGCACATTTTGCACATTTGTTTTGTGAGGCAGCACTACTAAGGGGATAAGACTTAGGCACGTCATATTAGAGACCTGGTTTTATTCCCAGATAAGGGTATACTACCTCATTCAGTAATAAGAACTCTGGACTGCAGAAATACTAACAGCAGTCTATAGAAGAGGTGAGCCTAGACATCATCACCTTCTAGATACAGGCCCTCTCTGTGAAGAGGTCCCTCTCTGTGTCTGTCTCTCTCCAACTTTATGTTTTACTTCAACAAAACAAGTAGGGATGCCAATTTTGGTTGGACATATTCCTGGAGTTTTCTTCATATGACATAATCTTTAATTAAAGATTAATCTTTAATTCCTGGAGACTCCAGACCAGCCCTGGATGGTTGGCAATCCTAGAAACAAGCCTAGATACAATTTTCAAGTTTCACTGTTTCTCCAAAGATAGTAATAAAGGCTGAGTAGAAACTGCCCACATAATTTAAACAAGTGCTCAAAATTTTAGAATTTGCTTGAAATAGCATTAAAGGTAGAACAGACATTCAGAGATAAACATGGATGGGGTAGTAAATCAATTTCTTGGAGCTGCCATTCCTTTGGGGTAACTCAATATTAATTTTGATTTTAAAATAGAAATTATTTTATTTCCAAATATACAGCTAATATAAATAATTAAGCATAGTTACTTTTTTACCAGTGGTTTGAATCTGAGAATTCTGCATTCAGCACCATGTACTTATGCACAAAATCAACAGGACACAAAAGTACCTGTTTTGTGACAGAGCATTTTCCTTAAATTGTATTTCATGTACACCTGTTCCACATCCAGATATTTCAATTCTTCCCACAGGGCTGTTCAGCATTACATGCATCTTCTTACATTGAGTTTTTCCATCTTTTAAAGCAACCTGTTCACAAGAGAATAATAAAATTGTAAAATGTGTGTATATTTTCCCCAAGGAGCCTGCATCTCAACAATCTGTAACTTTAAGCATATTTTGTGCAGTTTTGCAAAAATAATTTCTTTGAGGGCTTAAACAGAGAAAAATCCTAGTATGCAAAAACAAGAATACACACTACTTAAATGTACCCAAATTATATACTGTATTTTTGTCACTCATCCTACACCTCAGTAGTGGTAATTCAGTCTGTTATGAGAAGTCAACATTAAATAGCATCTACATTAAAATAATAAAAAATGTTAAATAATTCAGCACTGATCTCTTAAAGAAAATCACATAGAATAGCAGTTTTATGGTTGATTTGTTAGTGAACACCTAAAGAAAAAGTTTTTTTACATTGATTTCAAAGAGATTATTATGACAATAAAGCATATTCACTGGTTTACAGTAGCAATATTATGTGAATAATAACTGCAGAAGCACATATGGAATGGCTGTGTTGGAAAAAATCAATCACTGCTTAGTAAAGGACACACATTTTTCATTCCTATCATTAACAGTCAACTTTTTATGGCTACCAATAGAGTGTACTTCCAAATATGTGCCAAACATTTTTCAGTTTTCTTCAGGACCAACAATAACATTATACATTTCCTCTAAACCATATTCATCTTTGTTGGATTACAAAAATATTTTTAATCAATAGGCATTTAGAGTGTACTATTTACATTTTAGTGTAACTAAATTAGATATAAGTACTATAGTGTTGCATATTATTATTAATCATTCTGCCACGTGGTAGCACCTAAGAGCCCACTGTACATACATAGAACAAAAAGATGATCTCTGCCCCAAACAGCTTACAACCTAAGTGTAGCAAGAATAAGGTAAGAATAAGACTGACAACAAAACACAGGTAGATACAAGAGACAGGAGAAACATGAGGAAATAACGAGACAAAACTGGTCAGAGTGATAAGCACTGGGCTTTATTGTGCCTTTCTTCAAAACACTTAAACCAGCAATGAGAGGAAATTGCAAGATTCATGATGATGTAGATACCTGAAAAAAAGTGATGCCAAGAAGGACTAAAGTAATAGTGGTGACTGCAATTTATTCACAAGTGTAAACATACATATGCATATGCTTATATAAACACAGATACATAGACACAACCACACACACACAAAAGTATGGATACATATAAATTCCATTCATACTTCATTAGTTAGCTCCCCAAAAATCAAAAGGCTGCCTTAAAAATTCTGATTAAAATACCATGAGGTTCTTTTTATTTGACTTGTGGCCTTTGAACATCTGATGTTCACATGTCCAAGCTTTGCTGTGTAACTATGAGAGCTATAACTCCCTTTTATTTTTTAAAGAAAGCTGAGAGTCTCATGTAATCACAGAACTCATATAGTGGTTTTCTTAAAGCCCCAACTCTTTATCACTAGATTTGGCAACACTGAAACCTGGGCCTGTCATATTTTCCCCCAACACTGGGAGTATAATGGAATGAAGCTCTGCTCTGCTTTACCTACACTCCAAGGGCACAAGATCCAGTAAGGACCTTTAAGTCAGTGATGGAAGTTAGTGATGCCTTTCATCATCCCTAAGTCATGCCAGGACTGGCATCAAGAGTTAGGGAGCCAGAAGTAGCTCCCTGCCACTTTCCCCTCTCATATGTGCCAAGCAGAATCATGATGCAGAGAAAATCTGCCCCACAATATTCAGTTTCAGGCACCTTAGTACCAAGAAATGTTGAAAATCTGAAAAAACGGTTACCTACCTTTCATAGCTGTTGTTCTTTGAGATGTGTTGCTCATATCCTTTCCATTCTAGGTGTTCATGCGCCCATGTGCACAGTTGTCAGAGATTTTAGCCTTAGCGGTATCTGTAGGGTTGGCTGTGGCGCCCCCTTGAGTGCCATGCTCATGCATCAGTATATTAGGCGCCGCCGACCCTACACCCTCTCAGTTCCTTCTTGCCGGCAGGGGCGGCTCCCAACCCCAGCACGCCAAGTGGGAGGTCCACCGGAGCCGCGGGACCAGCGACGGGCAGAGCACCTCCCACGGCATGCCACAACCAGGAACTCAACCTTCCAGGACAGGAGAAGGAGAGAACAGGAAGCCAAAGGCTCGAAAGGAGGACCTGGTAGCTGCGGCAGCACCAGGTTCAAGTCCCATTGAGGAATGAGGTCCTTGATGTGCGGGTAGAGGCTCTCAAGGCCCTTGAGGAATCTGGGCATCGTGTCCTGGGTGAAAACCGGCCTGCCCTCGAACGGTGGATGGAAGGCCGAGATGGCCGCCAAGTGGACCTTGATCAATGAAAGGGACAAGCCCTGGAGCTTGAGACGCAGAAGGTAGTCTAAAATCAGCTACAACAAGGCTCTCTTGGGCCAGATGCCTTTATCCAAGATCCAACAGGTGAACCACTTCCACTTGACCAGGAAGGTCACTCTGGTAGAGGGCTTTCTACTTACCAACAGGATCTGTTGGACATCGACCGAGCATTGTTGCTCCTTCTCATTCAATCACGTAGCAGCCAAGCTGTCAGGTGCAGCGACGCCAGGCACAGCACCGCCAGGCTTGGATGCAGAAGACTGCTGTGGTTTTAGGACAGCAAGTCTGGCCTGAGCAGCAGCTGGAACAGAGTCGCCTCCAAAACTTGCTGTACCAGTGCTGGTGCAACCAAGTCAGTGCTATGAGGATCACCTTTGCACTGTGCTGCTTGATCGTCATGAGACCCTGCGAAGCAACAGCACTGGAGGAAAGGCATACACAAGAGCCCCCAACCATGTAGAGTAGAAAAGCATCTGACAGGGATCCTGACAGGGATGCCCCTCACTGACCAAAAGATGTGGCATTTCCTGTTCTGCCTAGATGCAAACAGGTCCACCTGGGGAGTTCCCTACTTGTGGAAGATGGAGCTGATCACCTCCAGATGTCACCAGGTGACCCAACAATCTCAGGCATGTGTGGGCAGTGGTTGAGCGGCTGGACTCACATGCACAAGATGAGGTCCACCATGGTTTGGAACCAAGTCTCGAGGAGGAAGGCTCTGGCCTGAGTGGAGCTGAGAATCACTCTGATGAATTCTACACATTGCACTGGGTCAAGGTTGACTTTTGCTCTTTATTATCAGCCCCCGATTGTGACACATGGAACAGACCAGATCAAGATGCCTCTGCACCTGATCATGGCACCGGCCCTTTATCAACCAGTCGCCGAGGTACGGGTAAATTTGGACTCCCCGATATCAGAATGGCTCTGAGGCCCCCTTTTGCCTTTGGAATTAGGAAGTAACGGGAGTAGAACCTTCTTCCTTCCATGTTCCAAGGGACCTCCTCCACTGCGCCCAAGCACAAGCTCCTGAACAAGGAGCTGCACGTGAGAAGGGTCCCTGAAGAGGGACGGGGAAGGGGGGTGGGAGGGAGTGTTCGGCAATGAACCATAGGATATAGCCCGAAGAGACTGTATCGAGCACCCAACAATCTGAGGGGATACAGGACATGGCCGACCGGAAAGGGCAGAGGCAGTTGAGGGATGGATCCAGTAGATTCACTGGGACGTTGTCCTCGGGCGCACCCTCACAACAGCTGCTTTTGACCTCCCTGGTTTCTGGGAGGGTCAGATTATGCAGCCAGTCGGAAAGACAACAGATATTGTGGCTTATGCCCCTTGTCTTTGTCCTTCCTCCTGTAGGAACCTGCTCTGGGAGTTCCCCAGGACCTAGATTGCAGAGGGGGGAGCAGGAGAAGGACAGAAAGGCTTCCTGGACCATTGAGGGGTATGAAGGGGTATGGAGAGTGGCTTGGAAGTCTTTACGGTCATGGAGCCTTGATTCCGTCCGCTCGGAGAAGAGCCCCTACCCTCGAAAGGGAGGCCCTGGATCATGGCCTGCATCTCTTGGGACAACCCAGAGGACCGCAGCCAAGAGCTGTGTCTCATAGCAGCCACAGATGTGACAACCCTGGCCACCGAGTTAGTAGTGTCTCAGGCTAGTTGAAGAGGAGCAAACTCCTGGACACGATCCTGCAGGAGGGCCTCTTTAAACTTATTCAAGGAGTCCCACAGATTAAAATTATACCTACCAAGTAGGGCCTGGTGATTAGAGTAACGGAATTGAAGACAAGCAGTCAAATAAACTTTTCTGCCAAATAAATCTAGTCATTTGGCATCTTTGTTCTTCGGCGTGCTGCTAACTTGGCCCCGTTTGTCCCTTTCGTTCACTGCGGACACGACCAGTGATGCCACAAGGAGATGCGTATACATATACTCAAATTCCTTTGCAGTGACGGAATATTTATTTTCCACCTTTTTAGAGGTTGGCAGAATAGAGGAGGGGGTTTGCCATAACAACTTGGCAATCTTAAGCACCCCAGGTGGACAGGCAATGCAACCCGAGCAGGAGTGGTGGCCGAAATCACATTGAAGAGGTCGTCGGCCTCCTCTGTGATCTCCTCGATTTGCAGGCTTAGGTTCTCAGCCACCCTTTTAAGGAGGGCCTGATGCTCCTTAAAGTTGTCCACGGGACTGCTGGAGTGGGAGAGCCCGGCCACCGCCTCATCCAGGGATGACGAGGAGAACTGTAGCACTTGAGGAAGAGTAGGCTCCCCTCTTTGTCAGGGGAGGGCTCCCTAAGTGTCGAGGTCTGGTGTGCTGCTCCCACATCTGGCTCGGTACCGTGCTCTGACTGCGGCGCCGACAGTGCCGTGGCTGGCTTCTCCGAGGCAGCAAGGGAAGGCTGGGAATACGTATCCAGCATCACCAGCACCCCCCATTGGCTCCAGTACAGCCACTGGGTGGGCCACGGTTGCTGCTGTAATGGCACTGTGGCCAGTGCTGCGTTGGTCTCCCGCATAGGCGGAGAGTTCCCTTTCAGGGCAAAGGGCAAAACTCCTGGTCCAACCTGGACCACTGTCCCTCCAGCGACTCTGGTGGAGGTGTCAAGGCCTGATTTTGTCTGCTTACTCTGGTGAGCAACTGGCAAGGTGAAGGCAAGTGGTGATGCCTGCTGGAGGAGCGGTACCAGGGTGACAGACCAGTGCCGTGATCCTGAGCAGCCCCTCCAGGACGGTGACCGATGTCTAAGAGACCACCTGGAGGAGGATGACTGGGGTCTAGGTGACCTCTGGCTGGAAGTTCGCCGGTACTGGCAGTACAGGGATCGGCATCTCAACTTGGGAGTCCCGCAACTAGTAGGCGGGGAGCTCATTGGGGACCTGGGTTTTCTAGCTGGAGAGCTAGGATACAGTGCCGGGGTCCAAGGTCGCAGAGACAGAGATGTGCACCTGCAGTCTGGTGACAAAGGGTGGTCAGCCATTCTGTGAGGCTGCACTCCAACAGGCTTGCCCTTTGGTGCCAGGGCCGTAGCCATGTCAGCCACCTGGTGTGGCGCCTGCAGAGCTGGTGGGCTTTGCTCTTTAGCCACCGGTACCGCTTCAGGCATTGACAGCCCTGGGAGAGGCCGGGAATCCTTGCCACTTCCCAGGGTCGGGAGTGGATCCCTGGCCGGGTTGGGGAGTCTGACCTCAGTGGTGCCAGGTAGAGCCTGGTGCCAGTGGTGTGCTTCGCACTGAAGCCGAAGTACTCAGCGTGGGTTCCACTGAGGAGCGGGGTGTGGGTTCCCCTCTGACACGAGGCAAAGCGCAGCCTCCATGAGATGGGCCCTCAAGTGGCTACCCTGCTCTTTTTGTGTGCAAGGGCGAAAGTTTCTACAAATATGACACCTGTCCTTTTTACGGGCTTCCCCCAAACATTTCAGGCAGCTGTTGTGGGGTTACTGATTGGCACTGGTCTGCTGCATGATGCACATGACTTGAAACCGGGACAGCAGGGCATGCCCCACTCCCAGATGAAGTCCCAGACGAGATGCTAAGTACTCTAACTTAACACTACAAAGACTAACCAACTACTATTAACTATGTACAGATTTGGTAGAACAAAGGTCTGTGAAGAACCTATAACGCTCTTGCGGACTGCAAGATGAGGTGATCCAATCAACTGTTATAGGCAGTAAGAAGGAACTGAAAGGGCATAGTGTCGGTGGTGCCTAATATACCGACTCATAAGCGCGGCTCTCAAAGGGGCATCACAGCCAACTCTATGGACACCGCTAAGGCAAAAATCTCTGACAACTGTACATGTGGGCACGCACACACCTAAAATGGAATCGACATGAGCAAGCACTTGAAGAAGACGACACCTTACATAACACTAAAATTGAAAAAACAAGCAAGGAGCAGAAGAAACCGACTTCTGAAGGAAAGATTATGAAAATGGAGGTATCTAGAACAACAACTAAGGAGAAGGAAGAGGACAGAGCTCTCTACAAATAGTTGAAGTACACAGAGATCCATTGTTTATGGCTGTTAAAATCAAACAAGATGACAACAAAGAGGTAAGAAAATTAAAAAATTAGATTAATTGCCAGGAAAAATATCCTAAAAGTCAAGTTTACTAGACCATGGAGTAGTCTTCCGAGGGAAATGGTAAAAGCCCCACTGTTTGAGTCATTTAAAATTGGACAATATAAAGCAATTATTTATGATTTTTACAGCACCTAATGCGTGCTAGACGACATCGGAAGGAGTCCTAGCTGACAGCAGGACGATTAGATTTACTAAAAGATGTTTTACATTTCTACTTTCAATTATATCAAAATCTCCTAACATACTCTACTGCAAGTGATTTGTTATTTTTCCTAATCTTGTTAATCCATCAACAAATTTATAAAGACAGTCCACACAACAGAGGTGATATTAGATATTCTATTTCTTGGCTAAACCAATAAAAATACACACACACCCAAAGTCTGCACTATTATTTAATGAAAAAGCAGACCTCGGTATACTTGTATCTGTACTTATATAGCTAGAGAGCAATGACTAATTAAACTGTGTAAAGAAAATAAATCAACTGGCTCCTATTATAGTGGTAAGAGCTCTAGTTTGGAATCAACCTACAGTTCATATAACTGGATTTCATACTGATTACTCAACAGCCAATATTTTGAACACTTAAATGATTAAATAAATGTGTGGCATACCCTTAAGGGCTTTTCTCTTGGCTTCATGCTTTCTGACAATTATGAGGCCAATGCAGTATGTCCAGTGTATGACGGCAACTGTATTCACATACTGATCTCCTGCCTCGCAGAAAGGCTCATCCTGATCAAGCAATACTTTTCTTCAAAATCATATAAGCCTAATCTAGAATGAGTTTACCCTAAGCTAAGGAAATGGTTGATTTTAATTGGGTGCTGAAAAGAAATTGATTTTCATGGCTAGAGATCAATTGAAAAATGAAATAAATTTTGTATCATCCTCCCTTTTAACATGAATAGGTATTTAAATAATTATGTCCTGAATTAACTCCTTAATGGTGGAGGTTGGTATTCCCCTGTGCCAACAGAAAGAGCAGAAATTCTAAGAGTTTGCTTTGCTACAGCATCAGAATATTCTGATTTCCACCTCCATGTGGTTACATTAAGAAGTAGACAATTCTTGTTGGACTCTATTTGTTCATTCTCCCCTACCCTTCTTCTAGTACTTTCTTCTCCTGTTGATGACTGAAACCAAAACATTCAAGATCAGTTAGCACATTATTTAGCCACCTTCTTCTCCATTTCTTGCTCCTAGTTAGATATTTGTGTCTGCCCACTGGTATTTCACACTGCTTCTTCTCATTGGCTTAGAGAGCTAAAAATGTCCCTACCTTGTCCTTTTACTTCATCACTGAGTTTGTAAAGTTGAAAACAGTGTAACAAAGTTTGATTAAAAAATTAAACTACATGTTATGAATCTAAAACAAAGATTTCACTGAATTTTAATAAGTGTCTGACAAGTATTGTCATCTGATAAATTACAAAGTAAATAACTCAAGGTCATGCCGACAGCTTTATCAGAATCATAGCACTAACATCAGAGGATGCTATCATGGTGTTAACCTGTAAATCACTATATGGTTGATAGCATTTCCATTATAAACCCTAATTTCAGGTGCTTAACGCTTAGAAATAAGGTATTTCTGAATGAAAAAGGGCATCCATGTTATCCTAATATCAAATTTGGGCAAAAAACAAACAAAATGAGCTCACTGTTGCTTTAGTTAGAAAAGTGCCAGTCTCATACCAGAAATCACCATTTTTAAAAATTAATTTTGCTCTTGGTGTTCAGAAACAGGATTTGTGATGGATCTTCAGGCGCAGCTGAGCAGTGATATTCCCCATCCTTCTACCTCTGATCCCTGGGACTGCTTGGTCCAGCCAACATACAACTAGAGCAATCCCAAGGCTACTCCAAGTTAAGCAGCCTTGTAAGAGCTCATGAGGGGTGGGGGGAACATTTCATTGGTAGAGGTTGCTGACACAAAGCATTTCCAGACATGTGCTCTCCCACTCCCAAACACTGTCTATACAGCAAGGCAGCTGGTATGGAGCTGGCTGTATCATCTTTATCCTTATCAAGGATTATCTCCGTTCTTCACCTCTGGTCAGGAAATCGCCAAATGAACAGCACAATCCCTTAGGACAGAACAAAAGGAAACACTAGACTTGAGGATCTGGCTCTGTTTAAATAAGCAACAAATGAATTTTGCAAATTTAAACACCATCAATTTGAGCTTGAGCAGGGACTGGGAGTGGCTGGCTCGCCACAAAAGCAATTTTCCCTCTCTTGATATTGACACCTCCTCATCAATTATTGGGAGTGAACCACATCCACCCTGACTGAATTGGCCTTCAACATTGGTTCTCCGCTTGTAAAGGTAACTCCCTTCTCTTCATGTGCCAATATATATTTATGCCTGTATCTGTAATTTTCATTCCATGCACCTGAAGAAGTGGGTTTTTTTACCCACAAAAACGTACGCCCAAATAAATCTGTTAGTCTTTAAGGTGCCAGCAGACTCCACGTTGTTTTTAACAGTGTTTAGACACTTTTGAAAATTGCACTTCGTACTTTATGAAAATTTTACCCAAAAGACCTGTATTTAGTACATGTATTGACTCCACAAATTAAAATGCAAGTCCTATACTAAAATTTAATCTAATAATTGTTCTGCTTGTTCACATCTGAAAGCAATGGTAATAGTCTGAGTTGTACTTTAAACTACATATTGTCCTCAGTTCACAGCCTGAGTAAGCAGGCTGCATAGCAGCAAGATCTGCAGAGGAAGAAATCCTTTGTCAGGCAAATGACTGCAACGCACCTTTAAGCGGAGGGAATTTGGCTGGCTGGCCAAATGGAGGGAACATAACTTTATGGCTGGGGAGGGAGGAAAGCAAAACTGCTGCAAAAGAGGATGAGGGCCCAGCGTGGAAGGGCTTAAAAGGGATAGCCTGTGTGGTGAAGCCCCCTTTTACATGGAGCAGGCTGAGGCACGGAGCTCGCACCAGGAGCCTACCAGAACCAGAGCGCTATTGAACCTTGGGGTAGAATGGTTATCAGTGTAGCATGGAGAGCAGCTGGTTCTGCTCATGTGGCAGAGCTACGAGACAAGTTCTAATATTCATGCAATTACAGGGGTGGGAAGGCTGGTCACCAAATGGCTCGTTATGGAGGAGAGGGTGCTGCGGTACATGGTGTTGCTGGCAACTTGTCAACTGGCATCCTCAACAGTCTTGGATTGCCTTCCAGCTGTTATATTCATCAATAGGATAAATGGTTATCCATACAGTGGTTTTAACTCAAAGGTTTCTGGCAGGTTGTCGCATTCCAATAGCCTCATGAAGAGTCATGTTGGCCCATTATAGTTAACATTCTTAGGGATCTAGGCGGTTTGCTCACAGCAGCATTCTTGATAGCAATTTTTGGTCTTTTCTGGATCAGCAAGCTAGATCCTGAGTTTTGTAGGGCCTCTGCGGGAGGGGACTTGGAACTGCATGATGTACACTGGCAGGCACAAGTAAGGATATTAAACTTGCAATGGTCAATGACCGATCAAGAAGGCCGGGAAGAATCTGTTATCCTCCAGGAAGGCAGTGAGCTTGCTTCTGCCCCATAGAATTTGGTTCCCATGCATTCAGAATCAAGGCCGTAACAGCAGCAGTATAGCTGGAAATGGTGGCAGGGGAAATTCGGGCAATCAGACATTGGCATTCGGAAGCATACAAAACGTGTGCGCGACCTCAGGTCGTGAGTCAACATAAATATTTGTGATTTCATTCCAGATGTTGGAAGACCAGCCATGGAGACAGTGGTGTGGATTTGTGGGCACAGGATTGTTTTTTTTACATGGACAGGCGCGCATCCTTGTTGCTTTGATGGTTGGCAACCGGGGTCCAGCGACGGGGCGAGCATGAGTTGGCATGGAAGGAGGCGCATGTTATTGGACCAGCTGATGCCACTGCTGTGAACTGCAGGGGCTTGCAGCAGTCACCAATATAATGGTGGCACACCTTGGAAAACACTATTTGGGAATGTGTAAAGGGGTTGAATTAATGCACAGAGCAAAGAGGGACTTGAGACTGAGCCTTCAATTTTTTCAGGAGAAAATAAAATTGTCTAGTCAGACATGCATTAATGCAGAGTCTGGCAGGGAGCTGTGGGGCACCTCCTGGGTGGACAAGGTGAGGCGGCAGCAAACAGGGAGGTGGCCAAATTCCTTGGGGACGTAAGAGTCTCTGCAATTTTATATCCTAGGGCACCAAAATTATTCAGGGAGGATGGGGTTCCCTGTAAGGCTTTGGTGCCTATTTGTTTTGACCGATATAAAAAAGAGAAGTGAGAGATGTCTGGGAATCTGACTAGGTTTGGGGGGAAGCAGCCAAGCTAATTTCTGGCACCTCCTTACGGCAGATGTCCAGTGCAGGTACTCCATAGGGAAGGTATACTGTGACTTGATAAATGGCTTGGAAAAGGATGTACAAAGGAGGTGTTCGTTAAAGGAACAAAATGGGAATGGGGACACCTATGTTTGATACAGCCAGGAGCCAATTCCACTTTCTTATACCCCATCTTAACCCTCCTATGCAGGAGCGGCGCCAGGGTTTCTGGCACCCTAGGCAGAATTCGGGGGGCGGCATTTTGTGCACTCCCCACGGGGCGCACGGGAGCTTCTGGTTCCGCTCCCATCGCGCCGCCAAAGAAGGACCCTCCGCCGAAATGCCGCAGGCGACAGCGGCAGTCATTGAGCTGCTCAATTGCCTGCCGTTGTTTTCCGCAGCACGTCAACAGAAGGTCCTTCTTCAGCGGCGAGACGGGAGCGGAACCGGAAGCTGCCTACAGCCACTAAGCCCTCCCCAGCTCACATCCTGACTGGGAAAGGCTACTGGAAAAACCAACCCTACTCCAAAAGTCCCCTCTACCAGCCATGTGAAAGGCACTATGTGGACGTTTACTCCAATGCACTAAGGGATTACCAACTCTCTACATAGCTCAGATAAACATTATTTTGATTCAGATAAAGGCTTACAACTCATTCATCTTTTTTCATGTCTTGCATCTGAAGAAGTGGGTATTCACCCACGAAAGCTTATGCTGCAGAACGTCTGTTAGTCTATAAGGTGCCACAGGATTCTTTGTTGCTTTTACAACTCTCTACGCAATCTCTTCAAATCTTGCTCCTTCCCAAAAAATGCATCAAGCATTTTTGAATGCTGAAAAGTGCCCAAGAATAAGTTGAGAGCTAGCTACAAATGGAAAGTAAGATGTCAGAAATGTAAAGGGGTCTGTGAGAAGAGTCCCTACCTAAAAATTGAAACCTTTTTGAATATATTAACAGGTACACCTGCATTGGTCCATAGCAGACTCTGGCTACCAGGACTAGATTTTCATTTAATGGGTTTTTCATTGTTGTAGGTCTGTTTTAAGTTGTAACCATTTAAAAACATAGTAATACATTTTAACAGTGTTATTTTAAGATACAATAAATGGCTGGATTTCTTATTTGTCAATTACACAGGGTAAAAATCAGAGCTGAATCTACTTATACATGGTCTGTATTTTGCCCAAATTATTCCAAACATCAGGAATCTGCTTCAGAGGTCCATCTTAGTACAAATTATATGAAAAAGATGAATGAGTTGTAAGCCTTTATCTGAATCAAAATAATGTTTATCTACCTAGCCACAAATGAAAATTCCAGATGGCAAACTAGAGAAAGAAAAGAGCTATGTCTTTTTCTTTTGTGGAGAAAATGAGGGAAGGGAAAGGAGGAGTATGGGGGGGAGAGAGAGATGGGAGTTCCATGATGTAAGATTACATAATGATATTAGCTACTACCAGTACGAACAGAATATGTGAAAAAAATTGCACGTTTTGGTCATTTTGGGCTTGTTTGGCACCTTGTTTTTATGACATTCCTGCAATGACACTTATTATCTACCATGCAGGTACCACACACTTGACTTATTTCTAAACACTGTCAGCAGTATACTACCCACAACATAAAACAGGCTAATTTTTCAACTACCAGCTAGACATACAGTACTGCGGAGTGACAGTTTGTCACAAAGCAGTAAGGATGGTGGCAGTATAGTGTTAAGCACAAAATGTCAATTTTTAATCAGTTATGTCTTGGCAAGCATCAGCTTAAAATCTGTCATGCTAACATAGAAACTCACTCGCTGCAGTCCACTAAAGTTAGGTTAATTCAGCTATCATTTAGTAAATTTGCAACTTGCTGGAATGGGCCACAGAACTGCTCAAATTCCATTACACAAAAGTCAGTTTCATGAGCTGTATTCTTCCAATTAAATTTAAGTCACATTTTAGCTGTCTCTAATTAAATGGAAGGACAGAGAATGCCATAATGTGAGCACTTAAAGAAAAAACATACTTTCCATATTACCTATTGCTGCAATCCAGTCGGCACTCATAAGCACGACTGAGCTGGTTAAGTATCACAAAGTCTAACTGCTACAGCAAGCTGTACACTAAAGCAGTACTATGCGCTATTACACTAAATGATTAAATATGTAGCACTCCTCTCTCTAAGTCAATACAGAACCAGTGCCCAAGTGTAGCATTAGAGGAAACTGTTGCTGAAGGTGCAGTTCTTTACATGGAAAAGGGAAGCCAGGACCACATGGTTTTAGAGATTTTATTAGCAATTCACTTTCTGTCATTACCTTCTGTCTACTTAAAATTCCTCCTGCAGTTTCAGTGGGATATGCTCCCTGTCCAGTCCTAAAATACGGTCTATTGTCATGTGCTGGTAAATGAACAGATTCCTGGATATAGTTTGCCAAGTTTAAGTGCTTTAGGATTGTTTTGAAAAGATATGAGAAGTTAAATAGCCCTAATTGTTGTTATATGTGAGTGGCATTCTACACAGAGATGCTTAATACATAGTTTGTTACAGAGGACAAAAACAAAAATGAAGCAAAAATAGCTTCCTTCTAATTTGATTAGTCAGTCTTCCTTCCGGCCTCATCGCCAAATAGAACCCTACTATATCATGCTGTATAACCCATCAGGAAGCATAAAAACAAGCAAACTGTCAGTCATCAGACTACACAATCTAGAAATACACAGGTGACACAGCAGAGAACAGAACTGTTAGAAACATTAGCTAGACTTCACTAGCTGTTGAATCTTTACTGCTGAGTAAAGGTGCTTAACTCCCAAGTTAGGCACTTACCTGACCTTTGTGTCTTTGAAAATCTCCTCCTAAAAGATTAATGAAAGACTCTGTAGAAATGGAAAGGAGGCCAAAATATTAAAAAGTAATTCAAGTAACAAAAATACATCTGGATTTTCCTGCAAGAATCCAAATGCTTTATTACAACATTATAATTAGTTGTGGTGAAAGAGCCAATTTGTATTACACCAGATTGCATTGATAGATGCTATTTATTGAGAGCCAGGGCCATGTTTGCTGGTGAATTCTAAATAAGCATTCATTTGCAGAGGTTGAGTTTTTGGTATTCAGTTTACCTAACTGTAAATTTTCATGAAGGTAAAACCTGTTTTGAGATAAAACATCTTCTGAGTAACAAAAATGACCCCCGGAGAAGAAAAGCAAACGATTAATCTAATCTGGAATCTGAGGACTGAATCAGGAGCTGACCTGGAACATTAGAGGATTTATGCTGTGGATGTTAGACTTCTGTTTTCTTAATTTATTTGCTTTACTATGAACTTGTTTTCTTTCAAACTTAAAGAGATCTCTGATAATCTGTGAACCGCACTCTGTTTAACAGTTGTGCTCCAGGTTGTTTCTCCTTTTATTTAGTTTGATTGTAATCCAAGTAGCAGTTTTATAAATCACTGAATGTTTGCTGATATTACTAGGAAGTTTTGCTGTTCATTTGACATTTTTTTCTTAGGTCATCTTTTCCTACAAATAGAGAATAGGCTTGAAATTATTCATGAGAGGAGTTTCTCAAAACAAAATGATTATTCTTTGTGAAAAAGGAATATTGGGGTATAAAAAGTGTATGATTCTTCATTTCTATTTGGTGGAATAGCAATATTCAGATGCATATTACGTAAAACAACTTAATATTTATTTGTATACTATGAAATTAAAGTATTTTCTATTATTGGACACAGGACATTATTTTTATAGGGAAAAACATATTTGCCATCAAAAGCTTTTCCCCATTTGTATACAGGGCAAAGTATAGTTTGCAACAGGAACTAATTAACCCAAGCCTTTACTAGTTTTTATGTAAATCTGTGAAGTCTTCATAACAGCTTCTCGGACACTTAACTGAGAACACATTAGAGTGTTTGTTCAGATTCAGTGAAATTTCAGTAGTCTCTTTCAGTCTTTCAGGTAGACTCATGTAATTAGAACAGCTTCTCCCTATATTCGCTCCTCTCGCTATTCAGTGAATCTGAACAATGACCACCAGACCAACATACATTCAAACTTTGAGAGAAGTTAGGCTCCAGAAAAAAAAAAGCGACTTAAAATGTGTATCTATACAGTACCAGACTGATACCATGTGAATCTCTCCCTTTTTCTTTTTCCCCACTCCACCACCTGCTCCACACTGGCTGGGCACCAAAAGAGGGGGCACTGAAAACAGATGAGCAACCAGAAGGAGTCACTGCAGGAGAAGCCTTGCTTAATTCCTGCTTTTCTGATGGACACATAAGAAAAACTTACACTGGAGCTGAAATAAACAACAGGAGATTTCACAGAAAATACCATGCATCTTATTTTGAAATCTGTAAATAAAAAAAGGACAGACACAAAAGAGTTTCAGGTACCACTTTCCAGGCCTCACAGTGAAGTCATGTGCTCAAGTTTGAGAAAGCCTGCTCTACAGCACTCCGCTGGAACACACTTACAACACCACCACCACCACCACCATAAATTACAAAACAGCTAAGCAGGATTTAGAGCTGTATCTCAACTCTGAATGCCTACATATGTATTCCCACAGATCATTCTTCATGTACAGTTGCTTCCCCCTCCCCCATCCTTATAGAAGAGAAGATCCAACAGAGAGAACTTGAGAACAGGAATAATTGTGTTAATAAAAGCATGAACTGTATTTGGAGAGGAGCAATAGTTTGAGTCCTGTCTAGAACGTACATCAAGATGATGGTGCTGGCAATACTGACTGAGTAGTATTTCATAAGGAACACCTTGTACACCAACTAGCCACATCCACAGGCATGCCCAACCTGGACACTATTTGTTGGTGGCACAAAGAAGGAGATTTTGGTAATTGTGTAGGTGCTAAATTGGACCCCATCCTCTTTGTCCATTCATTAGATGTCCATTCATTTCTACCTGAACAACATTCAACTACTTCAATTCCAATAACACAGGTAACATACCATACTGTAGCAAGTACTGCTGCGCTACAAAAAAGTAGATTTTTCAAAACAGAAAAAACGGTTACCTACCTCTTCATAACTGTTGTTCTTTGAGATGTGTTGTTCACATCCATTCCACATTAGTTGTGCGCGCGCCGCGTGCATGAGCATCGGAAACTTTTCCCTTAGTGGTATCCGCCGGGCCGGCGGGGCCCCCGCCTTAGTGGCGCCACTGCGCAGTGCATATATATATCCCCGCTGCCTGACCCCCTCCAGTTCCTTCTTGCCGGCGATTCCAACAGAGTAGGAGGGCGGGTGGTGGAATGGACGTGAACAACACATCTCAAAGAACAATAGTTACGGAAAGGTAGGTAACTGTTTTTTCTTCTTCGAGTGCTTGTTCACGTCCATTCCACATTAGGTGAATTATAAGCTTACCTTTGGAGGAGGGTAGGAGTCACGGAACAATTGATCGGAGGCCCGCTCGGCTAACCGCCATGTCCTCTTGGGCGTGCTGGTTGACTGCATAATGAGTTGTGAAGGTATGCACCCACGACCAGGTGGCAGCTCTGCAGATCTCCTGGATCGGGACTTGTGCCAGGAAGGCCGCTGAAGCTGCTTGCGCCCTGGTCGAGTGGGCCGTGACCGCTGGGGCTGGAATACCTGCAAGGTCATAACATGCCCGAATGCAATCTGTAATCCAGGAGGAGAGTCGCTGCGCCGACACCAGGAGGCCTCTCATCCTTTCAGCCACGGCCACAAACAGCTGCATGGATTTACGAAAGGGCTTAGTGCGCTCCAAATAGAACGCCAACGCTCAACGGACATCCAGGGTGTGCAGACTGCGGTGACTCGGGTCCGCATGGGGTTTGGGAAAAAACACTGGCAGATAAATGTCCTGGCCTAGACAGAATTGTGAGACCATCTTTGGGAGGAACTTGGGGTGCGGATGGAGCTGCACCTTGTCTTTATGAAACACTATACGGTGGCTCCGAGGTGAGTGCCCTCAGCTCAAATACCCTTCTGGCCGAGGTGATGGCCACCAGGAAGCCACCATCCAGGAAATGTGGAGGAGGGAGCAGGTAGCGAGGGGCTTGAACAGGAGCCCCATGAGCTCAGAAAGGACTAAGCTGAGATTCCATGGAGGGACTGGGGGCATGAGTAAGGGAACACCCTCTCCATGGTGGGAGAACACCGAGCCCCCTGAAAACCCTGGGAGGAAGGCGAAAATGGCCGCCAGATGCACCCTGATCGAGGGCGGGGCCTGCCCCTGCTGCTTGAGGTGCAGTAGAACTCTAGAATGGTCGGCACTGGAGCTTGGTGTGGCTGAACCTGTTGGGGCCCACATCAGCATGAGAACCTCTTCCACTTGGCCAGGTAAGTCGCCCTGGTAGAGGGCTTCCCTACTACCGCACGGAAAGGGAGCACTGGCTCTCCAAAGCATTGAGCCACAGAGCTTCCTGCCGTCAGATGCAGAGATTGCAGGTTGGGGTGGAGGAGCTGCCATTCGTCCTGCATGATGAGGTCCCGGTGTAGGGGCAGGGTTACCGGGGCTTCCACTGACAGTGCTGGTGGGGCCAGGCCAGGGCAATGAGGATGACCGCTGCCTGTCCCTGCGCACCTTGAGCAGGACTTTGTGCACCAGAGGAAGCAGGGGAAAGGCCTATTCCCCTCTCCACAGGATTGTGAACACGTTTGCTATTGAGCCTGGGCTGCGACCCTGGAACGAGCAGAACTGCGGACATTGGGCGTTGCCCTTGGTGACAAACAGGTCTACCCGGGGAAACTCCCACTTGCAGAAGAGCGAAAACACGACGTCCGCTCTGAGCATCCACTCGTGCATGCAGTACGACCTGCTGAGGTAGTCTGCCAGTTCGTTTTGCTCCCCCGGGAGATACCATCCACCTCGAGGCGGAGTGTGGGCTATGCAAAAGTTTCAGAGGAGGAGAGCCTCGTGGCAGAGCAGCGAGGAACGGGCTCTGCCCTGCTTGTTTATATAAAACATGGCGGTCGTGTTGTCCGTCAGAACTGTCATGTTGTGACCACTCAAAGTGGCGTGAAAGGTCTGGCAGGCTAAACAAACAGCCCTGAGCTCCTTCACGTTGATATGGAGTGACCGCTCTGCTCCCGACCACAAGCCCTGAGGACGCCTAGGTGAGCACCCCATCTGAGGACTGACGCATCCATCACAAGTGTCAGGTCCAGCTGTTGTACGGCAAAGGGGATGCCTTCACAAACCAGTGTCTGAGACCGCCACCACCGCAAGGAGTCTAGCGCATCCTCATTACCAAGTCCAGGGGGTCCCTGCCTGGTCAGTATACACGGGCGAGCCAAGCCTGCAGCGTCCTGAGTTTTAGTCTGGCATGCTTGACTACATGCGTGCATGCTGCCATGTGGCCCAGCAGCCTCAGGCAGCATCTGGCCGTTGTAGTGGGAAACTGGCACAGGGAGTTCACTGCTTGCTGGATGGCCAGGAATTGTGATACTGGAAGGCTCGCCTCTGCCTGTACCACATCTAGGACCATCCCTATGAATTCCACTCTCTGCGTTGGAATGAGGGTTTATTTGGGAATGTTGAGCAGGAGCCCCAGCGTGCGGAATAGTCTCAGGGCTGCCTGCACGTGGGACTGAACCTCCTCTGCAGACTGGCCTGCCAGGAGCCAGTCGTTGAGGTACGGGTAAACTCGAATCCTCTGCCTCCGTAAGAAGGACGCCACTACTGCCATGCATTTTGTGAACACCCGTGGGGCCGCAGCTAGTCCGAACGGGAGAACTGTGAACTGGTAATGTTTCTGGTTCACGGTGAAACACAGGCATCGACGATGCACTAGGTGGATGGCTATATGAAAGTACGCATCCTTCATGTCGAGGGCAGCGTACCAGTCCCCGGGATCCAGGGAAGGGATGATGGTGCCCAGAGAGACCATGCGGAACCGGGCCCTGACCAGGAACTTGTTGAGCCCATGTAGGTCTAGAATGGGTCGAAGGCCTCCTTTGGCCTTGGGAATGAGGAAGTATCGGGAGTAGAACCCCTTCCCCTTTAGGTCTTTCGATACCATCTCTACCGCCCCCGCGTTTAGAAGCATGCGAACCTCCCTTTTCCAGGAGGTGCTCGTGAGAGGGGTCCCTAAAGAGGGACGGGGAAGGGGGGTGGAGGGTAGGCAGGGAGGAGAACTGCAGCATGTATCCGTTTTGCACCATGCGTAACACCCAACGGTCCAACATAATGCTGGACCGCACACAGGAGAAATGGGACAGGCAATTCAGGAAACAAGGGACGGATCCGGTGGTTGGTCTGGTATGCTGTCCTCAAGCGCACCTTCTAAAGCCTGGTTTAGGGCCCAGCTGGGACTTATGTTGGCCTTCTCTGGCCCAGCCTATTGGAGCTATTGTTATTGTTATTATTACGTCGCCTCCTGTTATCCCCGCTTCACCTGCGGTAGGGCTCATGCCTAGGACAAGGCTGGTAGTAACGCTGAGGAGGCGGCTGCGGCTTGAAGGGCTTCCTTTGAGTTGCCGGGGTGTGCACAACCAGCGACTTGAGTGTAGCCCTCGAGACTATGTAGCTTTGCATCTGTCTGGTCCGAAAAGAGCCTGGATCCTTCGAAGAGGAGGTCCTGAAGCAAGTTCTGGACTTCAGGCGGCAGATCTGACTCCTGAAGCCATGCTGAGCGTCGCATGACCACTCCAGACGTGATTGTCCTAGCCGCCGCATCCGCTGAATCCAAGGACATCTGGAGAGAGGTCTTCGCTACGGCCTTGCCTTCATCCACCAGCTCATTATAATCCTGCTGGGAAACCTGTAGGAGGTTGTCCTTCAACTCCTGGGCGGCAGTGGGGAAGTTTAAAGTTATGCCTGTTGAGGATGGCCTGCTGGTTAGCAATCCTCAACTGGAGGCCTCCTAGGAATTCACCTTCCTGCCAAACAGGTCCAGACGCTTCACTTTCTTGGCCGTGCGGGCTGGGGCCTGCTGCCCATGGCGCTCTCTCTCGTTTACCGCCAAGACTACCAGGGGAACATGGGCTTGGGTGGCAAAACAAGAAATCATACCCTTTTGACAGGGCGAAGTACCTGCGCTCCACACCCTTGGCTGTTGGAGCGCTGGAGGCCAGGGTCTGCCATATAGTCTTATAGTTCAACTGAATGGTGTTATTAAGCAGAAGCGCTATTCTGGATGGACCCTCTGGGCTCAGGATGTCCACCATGGAATCCTCCTGCTCCACCGTCTCCTCAGCCTGCAACCCCAAGTTATGAGCAATCTTACTCAGCAGCTCTTGGTGGGCTCTGTCGTCTATTGTCAGTGTGCCTGCCACCGCTTCATCCGAGGATGACGAGGAGGTCAGCAGCTGCTCAGCTTTCTCCTGCTAGTCCCCTTAGTCCCCTCTCCCCTGTGGGAGGGGCTTCCAGCTCGGGCTGGGACAGCTGACCTTGGGGCTGCACTGGACTCTGTGCAGGTCTCTCCGGTCTCTCGCTCGGCGAAGGTGCGGATGGTCTGGACACCGAGTAGCTGGCGCTGGAGGGAGCCTCTTGCCGCTGGTCGTAGCCCCAAGGGGTCCAGACGGGCCAGTGTCCTGGCGGTCCCCACTGGGGTTGCCACCCAGCCTTGTGTTCTCTGTTGTCCCGTGCTGGTAACTGTATCAGTCCAAGTTGGCGCCGGACTCCAGCGACACCAAACAGGAAGGCACGGCGGTGCCAGCGATGCTGGTGGGAGGTCAATGAGCGGCTTGTTGCCAATCGGGAACTGGACTGGTACTGCTGCTCACAGGACCGGGACCGGTGACTTCTGGAAGCCTTCGGCGATGACTGTCTCGCCTTCTCCTGGTGCCGGTCTTTGGGAGGTGACGGAGAGCGTCGGGTCTCTTGCACTAAACCCGTGCGCTGACTCGCCTCCGGTACCGAGACTTCCTTCTGCGTCAGGGGTAATAGAGTCCACAAATTCAAAGCTCAATCGGGACCGATGCCGGGATGGTGTCCTCGAATGGCACACCACTGCCGGCTTTCCCCTCGATGGCACCCCAGGCCCAGGTGCCACAGGCTTCTCCTTGGTCGGGAGGGGGCTCATTGCTGACAACCCAATGAGGTTCTTCACCGCCTCAAAGGTGTCAGGCGTGGAGGCTTGATCTATTACTCCCTCGAGCCCGGCGTCCTCAGTGAGTTCACTTGGGGCTGGACTCAGTGGGACTTGTGGCGTTGGCACCACCGGTGCTGGTGCCGATACAGCGTCCATCATGCTCTTCCCGGTGCCCGGGCCCTTAGATGGCGCCAGTCTCCTTTGTGGGGAACATCTGCGCCCTTCCTTTGGTTTAGCCTTGGGCCGCACCGGGGAGGATGAGCAGTGCCGGGGCCTACTTCGCTCTGAGGCCGATGGCTTGCGATGCTTATCTGACACCAGGTCTCTTGCCGACTCCGGGGCACTCTGTACTGAGGAGGCTGGAGCCAGCCTCGGGCACTCTGGCCCCAATGGAGGGGGTCGGGCCAGCGGGGATATGTATGCACGGCGCAGTAGCGCCAATCAGGCAGGAGCCCTGCCGGCCCAACAGGTACCGCTAAGGGAAAAGTTTCCGACTCTCGTGCATGCGGTGCGTGCACACCTAATGTGGAATGGACGTGAACAAGCACTCAAAGAAGAACTTCATATAATCCACAGTAATACTTTTAAAAATTTCCCACTACTAGCAATAAAACAAAATTGTGCGTGTCAAACTATTACTTTAAGGTTACCTAAACACTCAGTTTAAAAAATCCTAATATTTGAGATTAAGATTTCTGACTACTGAAGACATTTGGTTACTGAAATTTACTCATTTCCCTCCATTAGATATAACATTTGCTTAACACTATACTTTTTCACAGTGCCCATGTTAAACCTGTGATGAGAACGAATGAAAAGCCCCTTAAAAGTGCAAACCTAATAAATCTAAATAAACTGTCTTCTGTCTTTATTTTTCGCTTAAGTTGATGTAAATGAATCATTTGAGGAATTTTGATTAGGTAACGTATGAACTCCACCTTCACTCTCCACTATAATACTGACAAATCTACTGTGTCAAAATCTCTCATAATTTTAAACTTTATTAGCTAGAAAAAATTCTTTAGCAAAGAAATCCTGTACAGCAAGACTCTAGAGTCCAGTAACCCACCCAAAAATGTAAGCACACTATGTGTATATTCATATCTCATTAGACTGTTAAATGCGACATATAAAACTGGAATACCATTGTTAGCCAACAGAATTAAGTCCTCTTTGTCACTAATAACGAATGAGTATCAAAAGGTTTTCATTGTGGAAGATTTATCGGTGAGAATATTAGGATGATTTATGACTTCATGTTCTATACAGAAGAGCCTCATTTTCCAGACATGCTACTGTGGCATCATGCTCCTTTGAAAGGCCAAAGTTCTCGAAATTACATACCAACTCAGAGATATTATTACTACAAATGTAGATGTGGCATTGAAATTACTAACCAGAGTTCACATGCTAAGACATCAACACAACAAGTTTTATACACTAAATTAGGTGTCAAACTGAAACACTACTATTGGCTTGATAACTTACACACAAAAATCTCCACCTTTTACTCTTTCCACAATAATTCAGTCTAACAACCTAGCTGTAGCCAAGATTTCTGGTACTAAAATGTACTTTCAACTTGATTAAATACTGGCAGTATTTAATTTAGCATTTATATTCCTCGATGTTACAGTAAATATTTCAAAATTATACATGTTATAATTGACTGTTACTTTGGAAAATTAAATTAAATTTCAGTTCAGTGATTTGAGGTCTTACGGCCTTCTTCTCCCCTCTGGTATGAAGTATGGGGAGTAACAAAAAGTAAAAATTAATAAGTGGGCAGAAAAGTCCCTGGGATCAACAGGGGTTCAAAATTGGGGATCCAGTGCTTCCATGCTTTCCCAAATCTCTCCCCAGAGGTATGCATTTGCCAAAAATTCAACAAAGTGAATCTCATGAAATTTCCTGGGATCTAAATATTATAACCCTGAATTACTATTACTAAATCTGTGAGAAGTGAAAAAGAATGCTAGGTTTACCCTTCAGAACTTCTCCACACTCTTTTTTCTTGTGTACAAGGGGCAATCTGAAAACCCCATGGACCCTGAGTTTTCACTAGGAAACTAGGTTGCTCTATTCTCATGACTTTCACAACAGTTGCACACACAGCCAATGAATCCACGTAGCTGTGTCCTCACTCTATTCCCTTCCCCAGGCAATACAGCTCTTTCAGGAACAATACTGCCCTTGTCTATGTCATACTTCCCCTTTGTTCCAGCGTTAGCTCTTGTGCAAGTTTCCTATTGGAACATCAGACAGAGCAGAAGAAGACAACACACAGAATATACTACCCTCCAAATCCACTAAACCTACTTCAAACCTGTTCAGCCCTAACTGCACTGTATGCCTGAGAAGGAAGCTTCTGAGGGTTCAGTGATAACAGAGAAAGATTTTGTAGAGCCAGTGCTACCTTTTAGACTGGGGTGGTCAAACTTTTTGGGCCGAGAGCCACATGTAGGGCTGGGGCAGGGGGTTGGGGTGAGGGAGGGGTGCGGTGTGCAGGAAGGAGCTCAGAGCAAGGGATTGGAGCAGAGGAGGGGTGCGGGGTGTAGGAGGGGGCTCAGGGAATGGGGTTGGGGTGCAGGAGGGGTGCAGACTGCAGGAGGGGGCTCGGGGCAGGGATGCAGGAGGGGTGTGAACTGTGGGAGGGGGCTCAGGGCAGGAGGCTGGGGTGCAGGAGGGGGTGCAGCAGGGAGCTCAGGGCAGGGGGCTGTGGTGCAGGAGGGGTGCGAGGTGCAGGTAGGGGGCTTAGGGCAGGGAGTTGGAGGGCAGGGTGCAGGAGGGGTTCAGGGTCCATCCTTGCGCCGCTTACCTAAAGCAGCCCTGAGGTGGCAGCAGCATGCACCAGGGCCAGGGCAGGCTCCCTGCATGCCTGCCCTGGCCCCATGCCGCGCCAGGAAGCGCTGCAGCCCCGGGGGGGGGGCGGGGGGAGAAGGCTCCGTATGCGCTGCCCTTGCCGCGCCTCCAGGTACCTCCCCCGAAGCTCTCATTGGCCCCAGTTCCCTGTTCCCAGCCAATGGGGACGGTGCCTGGAGGCAAGGGCAACACATGGAGCCCTCTGCCCCCCCTGCCCGGGGGCCGCAGTGCCGGACGCTTCTGAGAGCGGCATGGGGCCCACGGCGCCACGGGGGCAATCCCGCGGGCCAGATCCAATGCCCTGAGTGGCCGGATCCAGCCCGTGGGCCGTAGTTTGCCCACCCGTTTCAGACTGTACCCTCTTTGGGAAATTTTTTATGATTGTACAGTGCCTAGAACAATAGGCAAGGTCATAATGGACCAACCTGTTGTAGTAGGACACCAATCTGTTGTAGTTTCTAGGCACTAACATAATATTACACAACAATAAAACCACCCCTGAGCCACATCCCCCAATCCAGTTCTTTCTGTTTTATCCCCTTTGCCCACATAAAGTGAGGTAAAGATGATAACACTATTTGAAATAGTTCAGTAACATAACGCTTGAAAGTCCTTTACTAAGTAACATGCTACACATTCTGATATTTCTTCTGCATATGCTCCCACCCTCTCACTACCTATATTAAAGACATGGCTGCAGAACATTATAATCCACAAATAAAACAATAAATTTTGTATCTCAGTGTAAACAAGTGGAGTTTCCACCCTCCAATGAACAAACTCTACATACAAATATATTTAGCCCAAACTTATTCCCTTCCTGGGATTTAACTTTATTGATAACTCAAACAAAAACAAAACTTTAGCCTGGGTTTTCTGTAAAACCAAAGCATTATCCACTCCTTCTAAGTTCCTCCTGAAAATTCACCTCTTCTTTAATGCCTACAGTAAACAACAACTTGATAATGGCCAGGTATGCAGTAAATTGTGATTAGATTGGTTAAGACTTGTGCATATCCTATTATTTTTGTTACCCTATCTCCCTTGCCCCAACTCTAAGCTGTCTGTTATCTCATCCACCATTTTGTCATTTAGACTGTAAGCTCATTTTGTCTTTTAGATTGTAAGCTCTTTGGGCCAGGGAATATATTTAAATATTTATATAGCAGAATGAAGCTCTGGCCTGTTTGGCCTCTGGGTGTTACCACAATAAGAAGGTTTAACAATAATTCTTTTCCAAAAACTGACTGCCTTAACTACACAGTATGACTGTTGAGGGCTTTCACATCCCTCTGCCCAGTGAGAAACTCTTTACTTCCTAATATCCAGATTTAGTTACATAGCCACTCTTGCTACAAAAAAAATCAGCAACTCCCTTCAGGGAACCAACACTTGTCTAAAAGCTGTGTCAACTAAGAAACTCTGCCAACAACAATCTAACATACCTTTCCCCTCAAAAAACTCAGGGATGTCAGTGTCTATCACTGCGAAGCAAACCTTGGACCCAATGCCTAAAGTTCTACGCTGCTGTCAAAAGACCCAGTCTCCTCACTATCTGAGGTACCTCTTGTGCCTTACATGGGGACTATGCGCATCCCATGGAATCTAGGAGTTACAAGACTGTAGCACTAATCACTCCCAAAGATAGTAACAAGGAAATCCTCCACTCAGTCAACTCATCCGACTCTGTATCACCCTTCTCAACATGCTTGTTGACACCGTCAAAGAACTCCAATAGACTGGTGAGGCATGATTTCCCTTCACAAAATCCAAACAAAAGCATACACAGAAATACATAACAGAGCTAGTGGCTCTTCTTCTACACTTCCATTACTCAGAACATCCTGCAATGGTTCCCTTGTCACCAAGACCCTTTAGGTTCCTCTACGAAAACTCCACTGTCTACCAAACTGTCCCTATGATTTACGATGCAACCAGGGCAGTCTCCCCAATGGTAACACCACCAAGTATTCCTTCATTTGCTGAAAAATTTCTGCACAAAGCTTATAGATGGCTGAGCTGGCACTCGCAGACTTTGTATATTTTTATCCATTATGCCCATTAGCTACCCCATTCATTGCCTGGATCTCTGGCTTGAGTTAATAAGTTACCTACATTAGCCACACACCCCTGCCTGAACTCTTGAGAGAAAGATTTCAGAGTGGTAGCCGTGTTAGTCTGTATCAGCAAAAACAATGAGGAGTCCTTGTGGCACCTTAGAGACTAACAAATTTATTTGGGCATAAGCTTTCGTGGGCTAGAACCCACTTCATCAGATGCATGAAGTGAAAAATACAGGAGCAGGTATAAATACATGGAAGGATGGGGGTTGCAGGATTAACAGCAGGATACCACGGGAGGAAAAATAACTTTTGAAGTGGTAAGAGAGTGGACATTACAGACAGTTGACAAGAAGGTGTGAGTAACAGTAGGGAGAAATTAGTATTGGGGAAATTAGTATTGGGGAAATACTAATTTCTCCCTACTGTTACTCACGCCTTCTTGTCAACTGTTCCTATTTTTAAGACAGGAAAAAAAATGTGATCCAGGTAACTACAGGCCTGTTAGATTGACATCTGTAGTATGCAAGGTCTTGGGGAAATTTTTGAAGGAGAAAGTAGTCAAGGACATTGAGGTCAATGGTAATTGCGACAAAATACAACATAGTTTTACAAAAGGTAGATCGTGCCAAACCAACCTGATCTCCTTCTTTGAGAAGGTCACAGATTTCTTAGACAAAGGAAACACAGTGGATCTAATTTACGTCGATTTCAGTAAGGCATTTGATATGGTTCCACATGGGGAATTAGCAGCTAAACTGGAAAACCTGGGGATCAATATGAAAATTGAAAGATGGATAAGGAACTGATTAAAGGGGAGACTATAACGGGTCATGCTGAAAGGTGAACTGTCAGGCTGGAGGGAGGTTACTAGTGGAGTTCCTCAGGGATCGATTTTAGGACCAATCTTATTTAATCTTTTTATTACTGACCTTGGCACAAAAAGTGGAAATGTGCTAATAAAGTTTGCAGATGACACAAAGCTGGGAGGTATTGCCAAGAGAAGGACTGGGATATCACACAGGAAGATCTGGATGACCTTGTAAACTGGAGTAATAGTAATAGGATGAAATTTAATAGTGAAAAGTGCAAGGTCATGCATTTAGGGATTAATAACAAGAACTATTGTTATAAACTGGGGAGGCATCAGTTGGAAGTAACAGAGGAGGAGAAAGACCTCGGAGTATTGGTTGATCACAGGATGACTATGAGACGCCAATATGGCTGTGAAAAAAGCTAATGCGGTCTTGGGATGCATCAAGCAAGGTATTCCAGTTGAGAGAAGGAGGTGTTAGTACCATTATACAAGGCACTGGTGAGACCTCATCTGGAATACTGTGTGCAGTTCTGGTCTCCCATGTTTCAGAAGGATGAATTCAAACTGGAACAGGTACAGAGAAGGGTTACTAGGATGATCCGAGGAATGGAAAACCTGTCTTCTGGAAGGATACTCGAAGAGCTTGGCTCGCTTAGCCTAACCGAAAGAAGACTGAGGGGAGATATGATTGCTCTCTATAAGTATATCTGAGGGATAAATACCAGGGAGGGAGAGGAATTATTTAAGCTCAGTTCCAATTTGGACACAAGAATAAATGGATATAAACTGGCCATCAGGATGTTTAGACTTGAAATTAGACAAAGGTTTCTAACCATCTGAGGAGTGAAGTTCTGGAACAGCCTTCCAGGGGGAGCAGTGGGGGCAAAAGACATATCTGGCTTCAAGACTAAGCTTGGTAAGTTTATGGAAGGGATAGTATAATTTTGGCAATTAATTCGTCTTTGACTAATAGCGGTAAATATGCCCAATGGCCTGTGATGGGTTGTTAGATGGGATGGGATCTGAGTTAGTACAGAGAATTCTTTCCTGGGTGTCTGGCTGGTGAGTCTTTCCCACATGCTCAGGGTTTAGCTGATCACCATATTTGGGGTCGGGAAGGAATTTTCCTCCAGGGCAGATTGGCAGAGGCCCTGGGGGTTTTTAGCCTTCCTCTGCAGCATGGGGCACAGGTCACTTGCTGGAGGATTCTCTGCACCTTGAAGTGTTTAAACTTTGAGGACTGCAATAGCTCAGACATAGGTTAGGGGTTTGATACAGGAGTGGGTGGGTGAGATTCTGTGGCCTGCGTTGTGCAGGACGTCAGACTAGACTATCATAATGGTCTCTTCTGACCTTAAAGTCTATGATTCTATTTCACACAACCCACAGTTAGTCTGGGGAACTCATTGCCAGGGCTGTTGTGAAGGCCACAAGTATAACTGGGTTTAAGAAAGAATTAGATAAATTCATGGAGGATAACTTCATCAATGGGTATTAGCCAAAATGGTCAGGGATACAACCCCATGCATCAGGTATCCCAAAACCATCAACTGCCAGAAGCTGGGACTGAATGACTAGGAACTGATCACTTGAAATTGCCTTATTCTGTTCTTTGCCTCTGAAGCATCTGGAACTGGCCACCATCAGAAAACAGGATACAGCGTTAGATGGACCATTGTTCTGACCCAGTATGACTGTTCTTATATTCCGAAATGTCATCTGCTGATACTGTTTGACTGTAACATATATCTGATGCTGTTCCTTGAATTGTTGCAGTTGTTGATATTGAGCTGCAATTTGGGCTTGTTGTTATTCCCCTTGAATTGCAGCAAGGTCTGCTCCTACTGTTTTTCAATGATCACCATCTATTTTAGGAATTTCCTTTTTTCCCTTTGTTTAGAGAGTCCTAACAGCTGGTACCACATGTGAGTAGATGAAATTCCTATCTTGCTCTGACATGACATAGACACACAAAGTAATTAGTCTACAAACCTCTTCCTAAGATTTTGCTTAATTGGTAGCTCAAATAAAAAAACCTCATAAATCTCAGACTAAACTTTCTCCCCAAAGTTAGTTATTCCTAGAGTTCCCCTGCAGCAATCTGTTCTGGATTCCAGTTCCCTCAACCCAATGGATCATTTCTCTTTTCCTTATCTCCAACACGGAGTTAGCGAGCTGCACCTATCACAAGTCAGTACAAATCAGGCAACATCTCTCTACTAGGTTCCAACACCTGCTACCATGGTTGGACAACATTAGAACCCTGCCACCTATAATACATAATTCTTGACCATGTTTATACTATTTTTTAATCCCGGAGATACCAGTATTTACACCAATGCAGTAAGAAACACTTCATTCTAGTAATGATTATTTTAAAAATTTTGGTTGAAAGGGAACCCCAGTACCACACCATGGAAACTGCTGCTACTTAATCTTCAAAAAAGAAAAAGGATACCTTCTCTAGTAACCAAAACAAATATCCATGGTTCCTCCTGATAATTCACACTTGGATTTCTCATGCACTCTTGTTCTTATATTGAGCTAGCAGTATCTGTAAATACATAGCGTGTTAAAAAATGTCAGCACCTGTTGCCCCAAAGAGTCTTAAATAAGCACCATAAATATCACCTGAATACATGCTGCAGGGATCCTTAGCTGCAAAAGCTGGATTTCTGGACATGTATGATGAGAAGGACCAATACTGCTTGAGGGAAGCTTCACTCTGACAGCAGTGATGCTGCAATGCCTCATTCAAGGTGCAATGAACTAGCCAACTTTCATTTTTTCCTTCTACATAAAAATATCCTAAAGAGACATGACTTCAATACTTTTACTTATTTACATTACAAAACTAGTATATGAACTATAATCCTCAGAAGTCTCCAGTTGTTTCTGACTCCATATAATATTAGCGACTTGCCAAAAAGAAATACTAAAAATGTTGTTGAGTTTTCAAAAAGAGAATCAATGAACAGCCAAGGAGCTGCTTCTTCATTCTAATTATGAGAAAGAAATACTGGCCCTAAATTCTTAAAATGCTGATTTTTGGAGTGTCGTAGTTTTCCTTCACCTTCTTTTTATTGATTCTAGTTTTGTATTAAAATTAATTCAATGAAAGTTTGAAATACTGGATTTCAATTTAAGGGGAATATGTTACAGGTATCTGGAATGGTATAGCAATTTGTTATATGATTTCAATTCTAATGCTACAGTAACTCATTCTGGTCCAGCAAGTTTTATTCCTCTCATCACAACGCTCTGTATTAATCACATCAAATTTCTTTGTGAAGGCAACAGAGATCAGCGACTGTCATAAGAAATAAGAGGTTAGGAAGTGTCTGTTTCCATCATTACAATCTCCACTATAATAAGGTCACAAGGGCAGACAGGAATTGTTGTTTACTATACAAATACCTTTCCTATTTCTAACATAAATGTCACAGAGCAGTGCTTCCCAATATGTGAGCTGTGGGAGCCCAAGGGAGTCACGAAGGGTTCATTCAGAGTATTTTTGGGGAGGGGAGGGGAATGAATTGATATGCCCATTTTTTTTTCTAATTAATAGACTATTAAACTAGGTTTAAAAATGACCTGCATCTTATGCCGCTGCTGCCAAGGTTGGGAGCCTCTCTGTGCCCTCCGCTCCTCCAGAGAGCATTCAGCAGAGAGACTTCCTCCTGGGGCAGGCATTCGGCAGGAAGTTTCTTGGCTGAAAGCACCCTGTTGGAGCAGAGGGCAAAGAGAGGTTCCCAGTGCTGGTAGCAGAAGCACCAGCACTAGCAGATAGCAGAAACTGGGCTGAGTTTAGACACAGGTGTGTCTCATCTTTATAATGGAACGATTTTTACCAAGTGCTAAGCCTACATGTAATCAGCTTTTGGCTGAAGATGATGATTTTGATAAAGTTGATCAAAAAAGGAAGAAAAGTAGACAATACAAAGATAGCTATGTCGTGTTCGCATTTTGGTCACAATAATACTGCAGAAAGTCCACAACCATGATGTGACATTTATTTTCAAGTGTTAGCAAATGAAAGTATGAAGTCAAGGAAACTACAGAGACTTTTAGAAACCAAGCACCTGGAATTCGGAAATAGGAGCCAAGATTTTTTTTCCTTCTGAACCAAAAAGAATTAAAGCAGCAAAAAGAGTCATGATTAATTAAGCAGCTGTTCAAAAAGTCTTATAAGCATCCTATGTTATGGCCAGCAAGCTGCCAGATGCAAACAAGCACAAACCACTGGAAAGACTATACTTCCAGCAGCAATAGACGTGTAGAATTGTGACTGGGGAATAATCAACCATGGCACTGAAAAAAACATTCCCATGTCAAATACCACCATCTGTTGACGCATTGATGACCTTGCAGAAAACATCCAGGACCAATCGATAAACAAGTCAATATCTTGCACTGCAGCTTGATAAAGCCACACACATACCCAACACGGCCCAGGTTCTGTGTTATGAGAGATTTGTCAAAGCAGGTACAATAGTTGAAGAACTTTTATTTTGCAAAGAAATCACAATCCAAGAAACCAGTGAGGAAATACTGAAGATCCACAATAAAGTCAGAGAGAACCATGGGACTATATGGGCAATGTGGACTTTTAAATTACATTAGCTTACCCAGTGTACCCATTGGGCAAACTGAATGTGCTGAATCTAGTACTTCAAGGTAGGAATACAAATATACTAGACATGAAAGAAAATTGGGGGATTCATGAAGAAGCTTTATTTTGGAAATGTCACATTGAAAAGAGAGTAACTGAGATGTTTCCAGTGTTATCAGACTTCTAAAAATAATCAAATGAAAATGAGAACAATGTTACTACAGACCAAATATTAACTCATTTGTCTGGATTGTATTCCCATATTGATCAATGTTTTTCTGGAGTTGAACATGAATCTCCAAAACCTGTTCTGCACAACAGTTGACTCCATTCCAACTTAAAGTATCTCAGCTCAAGAAAACTTCTTAGAATTGCCAAGTGATCACACACTGAAGACCAAGTTTTCAAATCTAGCAACCCAAGAATTCTGGTTTTCTATTAAAGCAGAGTAATTGAGCAGCCTAACCCCATAACTTTGCAACAGAAAAATACAAGATCTTAAGAAGATTAAGATTTGCCTCAAGATAAGAAGTGCACAGTTCTGCTTTATTCCATCTTTCTCTGATGACAATCTTGTCAGTGAATGGCTGAGAACTTCCTGACTCAGAGTAAGGAAGCAGACCTTTGTTGAAAAATAAGCTAGCAAGGGAAGAAAGGGGAAGCAAGAAGGTAGCAGGAAAGCATGCTTCTGGTGCCTAGAGGAAGAATAAGAATGGAGATGAAGATAGGGTGGAAAGGATTACGGTAATTTAAACAAGTTAAAATGGAGCAAAGAATGGGATGGGAGTGAGAAGAGAGAGAAACACAAGAGAAGGGATATACTCTTCATCTTTGACTCCAAAGACCAGTGACTAGCTTCACCTTTCTCTTCATGTACATTTGGATACATCCACTGCATACACATTGTGATACAGGAGGGTCAGGGAGCAGTAGTAGAGTGCTTGAGGGGAAATATATAAACTCAAGGCTAATTAAGGCGTGGTTCCCTGTAGACTAGGGAGGGTGGCTACAGGCTAATTGGAGCACCTGCTGTCAATTAAGGCCCTGTCAGCAACCTAATAAAACCCTCTGCTTCAGGCAGTCAGAGAGAGGGAGGAAGGAGAGAGGACTGGAGCTTGGAGGTGTGCTGTGAGACTTGAAAGATTAGAGAACCGAAGTAAGGGAGACTCCCTCCCCCATCGTCTAAGGACCGATGGTACACCACCCAAGGGGAAGCGGGACTCAGAGTGAGGAGCAAACCCATACCCCTCCTCTGCTTCCCTCCTTTACCATCTTCCCGGGCCACTAGCGGGACCCTCGGCACCCCAAGGGCAGGGGCAATGGGTGGCATCTTAGCCCCCGCCAAGAAAAGCGCAGGACCCACCATACTAACATTGGTCATCTTGTCACAACATAAAAAAGTCTTTTAATTCACTTATTCTATGAGAAAATTCATCAAACCTCTTTTGAACTCTTTGAGGTTATAAAGCTTCTCAACTTTACACAACAAGAGCGCCCCTTGTGATTTTATTTCTATTGCTTATGAACAGCTTGTTCTTAAATATGTCAAAAACACCAACTAAGTATACACGTAAGTTATAAAATAGACTTTATAGGAAACATCCCTTTAGAGGTCACTTGACATACATGGCATGCTAAGATTAAAATGAAAGAAAAGTTACCAAATAATACAGACCATAGAAAAAGTACCCGACATCCCAGAAAAGGAAATAACACCAAAGAATAAACTTTGGCCCCAATCCATTGATTTATAGAAGTTGGATCAGGCTCTTAGTAGTGAGATAATTTATTCACATCCAAACATATTTCAGTATTAATATGTATCTTATCTAATACATACAAACAAAAACATTACAGTAAAAACATTAAGGTTGCAGTCAAGACTTCAAAAACTGGTAAACTGCAAAATTAAGATTAGCTGTTCAAATTTATTTCACCCTTCCATATGATGAAGTCTTCAATTACATGATCACAAATCCATAAGACCCTTGCCTCATTTAATGCACTGAAACTTAAGTCTTTCACATTTTTTAAAATAAAACTGAAAAACCTCTGAAACGTCATAAGGTGGGCATAACGATGCCCATGTGAGTCATCAGCAGAGTTGGAACCTTGACAGACCTCAACAAATTGAGCAAAGGGAACAACTTGTAGAAGTAGTAGTAATGATATCCTCTATATGGACCAATCAGTAAATAAGGATGAGGTAAAACCAGTGGGTTCACTGCTATTTACCAAACCACAGAGGAATGCTGGAATTCTAGAACCTAGAACAGAATCCTGTTTTTTTGTATGTTCTTAATAAACATCACACTCCGGGTTTCGGTGGCTAAGAGGTGTTTCACACAGTGGGATTATACATTTCTAATCTCAAAAAAATAAAGATCAAAAGATTGTAGCTTGCCCAACAGACACTATCCAACATGCTCAGACTTTTACCATGGATTTTAAGGAATATCAGGAAGAGAAGAAACTAATTACAGTTGAAATATCCTGAATAGAATCTTTATCTGCTGATTTAGCTCAGGAGAGTAAATCCCTATATACTTGGTTATAAGAGAGAGAGAGAGAGATTACTGATCCCTTCCCAGCTGTTAAGGAGCAATACCTGAATATAGATTTCTTCAGGGATTCCATGATAGAAGACAAAAGTTGTGAGCAGAATGATGTCAGTTCCCAAAGGCATTCACTCATACTTATCCAGAAAGTAAGACATCTCCATAACTTTATGTATGCATTCACAAGAGGAAATGCAAAGAGACTGGAATGACGCCTTTATTAAATGACCAAAGTGGAAGAACAACAAGAACTCGGCAGTACTAGCCTGAACCAGGAGTAATGTAAGCAACAGTTATGCAACTTCCTGATCATGGCTATGTTAACTCACCGTTCTTCCTTAAATGCAAAACTCACATTTCCAGGCCCACTGTTCTTTAACAGAGGCTGCCAAATGTGATAGCATAAGCCAGGAGTGGCCAAACTGTGGCTCACGAGCCACATGTGGCTGTTTACTATTAAAGTGCGGCTTGCAGAGCCCCCCACACCGCCCCCCCCTCCACCTACCAGACAGGGCGGTGGGGGGGAGGAGCTCAGGACCTCTGCCTTGCAGTGAGGTGATGAGGTAGGGGCTTCTGTCCAGGAGCGAGGGGGATCCAGGAGGAGTGGGGCTGAAGCACTGAGCCCTGGCAGATGCCTCCTGCGGGGCTGAAGCCCTGACCCTGGCTCCCAGCAGACATACCCCAGCTCTTGAACTTCTAAAGATTCTTGTTTGCAGCTCGGAGGGCAAGTAAGTTTGGCCACCCCGACATAAGCCCTGAAACACACACACAGTTTGATTACACTATATTCAAAAGTCACTTTACCAATAATATCGCCTCACTTTCAGATTCAAATAAGCAAGTATCAAGAAGAGCAGAAACCAAGTGCAAGTCGCCAAAGAAATCTTCAAAGAATTTGCTTGCCTTCTGTATCCACTTAATAAAAAAAGAAATATTTGAAGATGGAATATTTCATTGAGTCAGTGATGAACAAATGCCTCAGCCTAACATTGTGAAGCACTAAGTTTTCAGAGATGCGGTATTTCAGATTAGACATCAATTCAAATTTGCAATTAGTTATATTCATTAAAGAGTCCAAGGCATTTTTCTGATGAGTTTGATATATTAGCCCTATATTCATAGCCCAAGCCAGAATTTAAACACCGATCATATTGCAAAAAAAGTGTCACACTATCTGCTTTTCAGAGCAGATGTTTGTATTTGTGTATGCACATATACTACAGAGTGCTTGGAGGAGGGGGGTGTATATATTATTCCCTTCAAAAACATAATTAAATAATAATAATACATTATTAAAGAATGGTATTAGGGCTGCAAAGTCAAGCACTTAGAAGTTAGAAAATGCCAGAATTAAGGTTGCCTGTGAAAGCTTCATACAGTGTCCTTATACAACCTTTAATTTCACAGACTCTATACTTTAAGGCCAAAAGGGACCATCATAATCATCTAGGCCAGAGAACCTCACTCTCCCAGGCTTGGTAATAAACCCATAACCTCTAGCTGAGTTACTGAAGTCCTCAAATCATGATTTAAAGACTTCAGGTTACAGAGAATCTACCACTTAGTTCAAACAAGCAAGTGAAACCATGTCCCATGCTGGAGAGGAAGGCAAAACAAACCCCAAGGATCTCTGCAAATCTGACTTGGGGGGGGAATTCCTTTCTGATCCCAAATATGGCAGTCAGACCCTGAGCACATGGGCATGACACACCAGCCAGGCACCTGAAAGAGAATTCTCTGTAGTAACTCGGAGCCCTCGCCGTCTAGTGTCTCGTCTCCAATGGCCATTGGAAATATTTGCTACTAGCAGCCACCGATGAGCCACATGCCATTTTGGACAGCCTCCTCATAAACTTCACTAGCTCAGACTTGAAACTATTTAGGTTTTTTGCCCCCATTGTTCCCTTGGGGAGGCCGTTCCAGAACTTCACTTCTCTGAAGGCTAGAATCCTTCATCTAATTTCAAGCCTAAACCTGTTTGTCCAGTTTATATCCATTTCTTCTTGTGAAAACTCTCCCTTATCTCCCTCCCTGGTGTTTATCCCTCTGATATATTAATAGCATGCAATCATATCAGCTTTAGGTTCTCCTTTCCTCTGATCATCCTAGTGGCCCTTCTCTGTACCTGTTCCAGTTTAAATTCATCTTTCTTAAATATGGGAGACCAAAACTGCACACAGTATTTCAGATGAGGTCCCACCAGTGCCTGTATAATAGTAATAATACTTCCCTATCTCTACTGGAAATAACTCTTCTGAATGCATCCAAGGACTGAACTAGCTTTTTCCATGGCTGCAGCACATTGGCGTCTCATAGTCATCCTGTGATCAACCAGTATACCCAGATCGTCATCCTCCTCTGTTGCTTCCAACTGATATGCAGCTTATAGCAAAAAAAAATAAAATTATTAGTCCTTAAGTGCATGACCTTGCACTTTGCCCTATTAAATTTCATTCCATTGCTTTTACTCCAGTTTTCATGGTCATCCAAATATTCTTGTATGATATTCCAATCCTTCTCTGTATTGGCAGTACTGCCCAACTTTGTGCCATCTGCAAATTTCCTCAGCACACTCCCAGTTTTTGTGCCAAGGTTACAAATGAAAATGTTAAAGACTGATCCCTGAGGAACTCCATTAGTAATGTCTCTCCGGCCTGACAGTTCAACTTTCAGTCTGACCTGCTATAGTCTTCCCTTTAATCAGTTTCTTATCCACCTTTCAATTCTCATATCAATCCCCATTTTCTCCAATTTAACTAATAATTTCCCATGTAGAACTGTATCAAATGCCTTATTGAAGTCCAGGTGGATTAGATCTCCTGCATTGCCTTTGAGAAGATTAATGATTTTTTAGACAAAAAGACAAAGATCATGTTCGTCTGGCACAATCTACCTTTTGTAAAACCATGTTGTATTTTATCCCAATTACCATTTACCTCTGTGTGTTGAACTACTTTCTCTTTCAAAATTTGTTTCAAGACCTTGCATACAACTGAGGTTAAACTAATGGCCTGTGGTTTCCCAATTCATCTTCCCCCCTCCCTTAAAATAGGTACTATATTTGCAGTTTCCAGTCATTGGATAATACCCCCAAATTTACAAATTCATTAAAAATCCTTGTTTGCAATATCCGAGCCCAATGATTGGGTCCCATTAAGCTGTTTGAGTTTGACTTCCATCTTGGATGTGGCAATTTCTTCTTCCATATCCTCGTTTCCACTAGCACGCTGCCACTACCCCTAACCTTATCAATACCCTTATTAAAATCTGAGGTAAAGTATTTAAGTGTTGGGACATGCCTAGATTATTTTTAATCTTCACCTCATCTTCAGTGCTTAATGGTCCCACTTCTTTCCTTGTTTTCTTATTATTTATATGGCTAAAGAACTTTTTATTATTGGTTTTAAAAATATTTTGCAAGGTCCAACTCTGCGAGGGTTTTGGTGATTTTCACTTTTCCCCTATGCTTTCTGATCTCCAACAGATCGCTTGCCTCGCTGATCAATGGATTCTTCCATTTCTTGTATGCTTTCTGCAAGGGATGTAAATTCAGTTTAAAAAGTTAACCATTTAAACGATTAAAAATATTTTTTTTAAATGGTTAACCGATTAAGTGGCTGGGGCCACTCTGACTGCGGCCAGTATGGCTGGGGCCGGCGCAGGGCCACTGGGGCCAGCCATGGGGTTAACCGTTAAGGCAGGTTAACATTTTACATCCCTACTTTCTGCTCTCTCTTAATAACCTCTTTACGATGCTTGTTCATCCAGTCCGGTCTGCAATCCTTTCCTATGAATTTTTTCCCCTTGCTTGGGATGCAGGTTTCAGATGGCTTCTGCAACTTTGACTTACAGTAATTCCAAGCTTCATCCACATTCAGATTTTGAGTTCTTCAGTCTAGTCCACTTCTTTCCATACAGAATGAACGGTGCTCACTGAATGAACAGCTATTCAATATATTTTATCCTCATTGTTCACTATGTGACCCAAGGCCTTATTAATTGCACTGCACACTATTCAAACCTTTCTCTAAAGACAAAATTAACAATTTCCTCATGGGATTTTCTACAGTACTCTTCACCATAGTGTCTGAGTGCTCCACAAATATTAATGAATATTGTGTTGTCGTCACATCATGGGCACAGTGGAGGCCCCCTGTACCAATATCAAGTCATTCCTTCCCCCCTCCAAAAAAAAAAAATCAAAAAATCTGGGGATAAATCCCCTCTTTATTTTAGAAATCCCACAATATCTATCGGAAAAAGAAATACAAATTGTACAATTGATATCCACAGCAAACCTTCAGGTTAGCAGAATAAAACAATGTATTTCAGGCCCATATACTTTGTTCTTAGTGAAGCTGTAATACACGCCTTTCAGTTGTTGTTGAATAGGATTATAATCCAGATCAAGATTTTTGAACCTAGAAAGTTACTCTAAGATATGTTCCACACTACTCATGTGCCATACAAAGTGTTGCCTGATTAGCCTTCTCAGTGTATAGAATGTAGAACATAGCCGAGGAAGTTAAAAATTCTGTGTTTCCACAAATGCATAATCATTGAAAATAAATGTTTGGCTTCACCCATCATGCTTTCAGAAGACCTATCTAAACTTACTTCCTAGATCAATTCAATTTCTCACACAACTGCAATCTTCAAGATTTTCATATAGAAAGCTATGCCTATCGATCATAATCTGTGTTATTAATTTGCTATTTTCTGAAATCTAGAACCAAAGGTTTCAAGTCTTATATCCATTACAAACACAGTACCCTTTGATTTTCCCCAACGTTTTGCTAATATTCACATTGGTCTACTAAGTAAATCCAACATTGTTCGTTAAGCCAAACCTGTAATTTCAGATGATGAGAAAACACATGCTGCATTCTTGTTTCCTGGCTAGTGGAACTTAGGAGTGAAATGTCAAATCTTAAGCACTTCCACATTTATTTTACCTTCCCAGGAACTAATACCAGTGACTAAAGGATTAGATTTAAAAAAAAAAAAAAAAGGACAACTGAAAGAAGTCTGCCATTACATCCATTCTCCATCTCGGCCTTCCCATGAGCCTACACTCCCTACACAAGCCACCCACTGAATTCTAATGTATATGGCTCATTCACCCCACACATACATAAAACACAACACCCATTTTCTAAAGCATTTTTTAAGTAATTTAACAAAAAAGTTCTTTGTAATGCATTAATTTTGCACAAAAAATATATCAAAGGGAACAAAATGAGCTTCTGTTGTCCCATTGTATTATGCTACTAATCCTCTTTGGGTAGTAATCAAAAGACCCAAAAAGCCAAGCTATAAACATTTATTTTCAAGTAGTAGAGGCCTCTGGCTCTTTGGCAAAATCTTCAGTCAGTTGTGTTGGCAGGCAAGGAGTTCTCTTGGTCTGTCATGTGCAAAGCTTTCAATACATTTGTCAGGGCTTTCTTATTGTCTTAAACTATATTTTTTCTTTATTTAATTTCTAAGGGAACTAGATGTTTGGATTTGTGATTTTAAAAACAATTCTTCACTAATCAGATATTTTGATCATATAAAGGAGTCTTTTCTTCAAACATATATAAAAAGCTTACATTATTGTACTGGCATACCAATTTTAGAATTTTTCCTTGTATTAGTATATAGCAGGGATAAGCAACTTTTGGCACGTAATTTGGTCTACATTTAGAAGTTAGATCGACATTGCTATGTTGGTCAAGGGCACAAAATTATATATATAACACACACACACACACCCCTTACCGACCTAGTAATGCTGACCTAACCCTCAGTTAGACAGTTTTGTTGATGAAAGAATGCTTTACTGATATAGGCTGTGTCTATACTGCAGGGTTATGCCTCACAGCTATGCTGACACAGCTGTACTAGTATAGTCCCCATAGTATAGACATAACTAAACTAAATTAAAGGAATGTTGAGGGTTATATTTAAAAAACCCTAAAAGTTTAATTAATTGGTGGGCACCTGAAATTCACAGATAATAAAGAGGATAGCCCAAGAATATGGACTATGAATGGCGTAGCTCTGGTTGTGAGGATGTGAAGGTAAGTTCTTCCCCACAAGGCCACAAAGCCTCTGTAGCTATCGCTGCATTCCCCTCTGTGGCTATTATAGCTCCTTATGCAGGACAGTCAAGCTGAAGAATGGGATGTCATGGATCTATCCTGTATCTCAGCTGGACCATTCTTCCCACAAGTGTCCGTCCATTAGGGCAGATGCAGGCTCCATAAAGCACAGCTGTTTGGGATTTGCAACATGCTTCCCATCTCTGGCACAGTTGAACCATACCAATTCTATTTCATGCATTCAATACCTTCCAGAATATTTGACCATTAATATCAGTTTTAGCTACATTAAAACGCGGCATACTTTCTCCCTTTCTCTCAGTATCCTGCCCCTGAATCAGAAATTCATAAAATCTCTCTTATTTGCCTTACATTTCAGGCACAGATATGGTCTAGAAAGAACAACATCATCTTTACAATTGAAGTAGTGAAAAATATATTTTCCTTCTATGGAAGCAAATACATGCATTCCACCAAAAAACACAATTGTTTCTTTTTCTGGCACTAAGATATTTTGCAATTTAACTGTTATTTTAGTCATTTAAAATGAAATCATTTTAATCACTGATTGAATAAGGCATTTTGAATGGGATTTCTCTAAAAAACACAAGATCCTTGACTATGAAATATTTATTTCACAAAATCAGAATGAGAAATGAAGCAGAGACTTAAAACTGGACTCCTTCTTAGGCATATGAGCAGGAGTATTACAAGATTTAGACTTGGTGTGTAACAATGAATGCTTAACATTTCCAAAATAGAGTATGAGACTCATGAAGTAGAAAAATGGACAGATGCTGCTATCCCTGTTTTCATAGTCTAAGCATGAACCCAGGTCTGAATCGCTATTTTCTCTCATTCTGATTAGCCTCTGCTCAGAAAGCCATTCTTTGATATTAACAGTCTTGCTAACTGTTAACCCAAATGCAATCTTTCTTAGGAAAGCTGGGTGAGACAGTTGTGGTGCCACTCTGGTGGGAATTAGAATCCTCAGATTTCTTTAACCCCTCCCAATCAGGTTTCAGACTACAGCAGGAGACATACGTAGCACTGGATTGTAGCTTCCACCTCGTGATGGAAAGGGAGGGAAGTGTCCATTGCTGATTCTTTGCTATATTGAGGCTTTTCATAATATACATCAGGAGTCACACTTTTTCCAGTGTTAACCACATCTTAACAGTGTTTCATGAGTAAGGCCAGATTTTGGCACGGGTATGTTTATTAAATGTCATGGACAGGACAGAGGCAACAAACAATAAATCATGGAGTTATTGAAGCCTGAGCCCTGCCGCCATGTAGCTGAATTATTGGAAACTTCAGGAAGTCATGGAAGTCTCATAAAATCACAGAATACGTGACCTTCATTACTGACTCGTAGCCTTACTCATGAACCACTTCATCCCACATTCACCAAGCTTTAACATCCCTGTGGCAACTCAAGCAACTGCAAACATGGAAAAGTAATACTAAAAGTATGCATTTTTAATTTTGAAATGCAAATTAGTAAATGGAAACAAGGAGAGACAGCACCATATGACTAGCCATTTCTCCAGAGACATAGTGGTTGACAAAGCACAGTTTATGAACTTATGCCATAGACCAATGGTCTCCAAACTTTTTTGATCACGCACTCCTATCAGTAAACATTTTTTGAGCATGCACCACCTGCTGCACTGGCTCTACCATTTTTGCAGAAGCAAACAAACAAACAAAAATAAAAAAAAGAAACGCTCAGACTCCCGCCTGACGAAGAAAAAAAAATATGCTCCTCCTGCTGCACACTCCCAAGGATCCTCTTGCACACCCCACTTTGGAGACCACTGCCATAGACCATGGAAGTGTTGCTGACACATATGCAGTCCCTATCATCGGTTCAATGGACATAAGTGAGTGGTTCTGCTACTTTAAGAGAGATCCCAAGTGGTAGAGATCTTGAAAGGTAGTTTAGCAAAACTGCTCGTCTGCCCCTCAGGGCTCTCATGAGTATACTACAGGTTTCTATTTTTTTTTTTTACCCCTCCTAGTCAACATGTGCTTGACATCACCAAATAAGTTAGTAGGGAAATATCAGCGTGCTAAAGAAACCATAGCCATTGAACAACCAACCCTATGTCCCTATCTCACGTGAAATGAAGCTGGCTGACCCAGTGTTGAAGAGAGTGGAGCTCAAACAAGACCTTGCATGCTGAGGTTCAACCTAGACTACACAGTAGTGTGTTGGTAGAAGTCAACTGGAAGGACTGCCTCAGGGAGTGCACCCACCATTATAGTAGTTCCACAGTCTGGGTGTGCTGTAGATCTTTTGTGGCTGACGTAGTTGCATGGCTGAGAGAGAAGATGGTTTTTAGATCTATCTGCACGTTTAAGAGAAGCATATCCTGTTCTTTCAGATGAAGACCTTTTTATTCCTGTCCTTGAAACTAGACTACCCTTTACACCTTGAGACCATCCAGAAATAGAAACTAATAATAAGCATTGCATAGCAAAACCAGAAAATTACACTTGTGCTTTAATCAGCTATGGTCATTTGTTATTGTACCTTAAACATCTAATGGAAAGTATTTGTTTTAATTTATACCAACCTACCTACACTTCTCTCAATTCATTGCCACAACAGATTCAATCAGCAACTCAGCAGAGGCCCTCAAGCTGGCAAACTCCTAGCTAAGTATGTTTGATATACACACTCAATAGAAGTCAAAATAAAATAAACCAGTACACTGAGCTACTGTTTTGTCTTGGGTTTTTTTTTTTTTGCCATTTTTTTTATCTTATTTTGTTGGGGGGTTTTGGGGGGCGTAAAGAGTGCAGGACAGGAAGGAAAGGGCTGGTTGGGAGATTCCAGTTCCATGGTTTGGTGCTCATAGTAGTCGCATCACATTAGGGCTTAAATGTGCCATTATATGGAATAAAAACATGGAATTTTACTGCCAGGTAATGAAAAGCAAAACACCAAGTGTCAGTGCAGTAATATAAAACAATCGGGGGAAGTATTTTATCAATTAAAATGCCATGACAATATCCTTTTAGCTATTTAACAAATAATTTTTATAAGTAAAATATCTTGTATCTAGATACAGTATCTAGGAAAACATTACACAGAAGGAAGCAAAGAATCACTGGGGTTTTTTTTGTTTTGTTTTGTAGACAAATATATAATCCAATGAAAAATCTGAAGTACTATAGGCAATGAACATTAAGCTTTCCATACGATGCCACCAACAGTTACTGTAAAAGTGGTATAAATATTACATTTAAGAACTGGTTATATTTTTAAACTAAGCAAATACAAAATTTAACTATCATAACAATTCTGTATGGGTATACATATGCATACCCATTTACAAAGAGAGTAAGCATATATTTAAGTTCACTCTCTGTTACACAGTTAAGCTATGCACATAGACATACATATGAACTTATTGTATCTGCAAGGAGAAGAAGAGAGAAGAATTTTACCAGGTATTGGTACACCAGACGAAATGTACTGCTTCTTAGATTTATTCCCATTTTTGTTCTCTAATCCAAGAGGTAAAGAGTGAATTTAATATATCAGGTAACATTTCATAATTTTTATTATCATAATCCACAAAATTCCAAATCTGCTGTTTCTTGCATTCTCTGAAAAGCCAAAGTCAGCTAAATAAGAGATAATGTAACTAGGCATAACACAATAAAAGATATTACCTTCACAATGCATTATTGCTGCCAATTATAAGAATCACTTCAACTTAATTTCAAAAGCACAATCACCCTCAACTGTAACAGTCTCTTTTTTTAAATTTCAAACAGTATTACATTAAGGCAATAACTCACCTTCCAGCTATAATATCAGTCTCCCTTATTGCAAAAATACATTTCATAAATACTTCTCATCGACAAGTCAAGCTAATTCAGGTTAATTTTATTGTATTTTGGTGCTATCTCACATTTGTGTGCAATTACCTTTATCATTTTATTGCCATGCCAGAAAGTAATCAGAGCAATTATTTGAAAGAGGAGGTGTATAAACTCTAAATCACACTTGCTGGCATTTTTGATAAAATAGCAGCTTTATCTCAGAAAGTGGCAGGGACATCGGATAAATCATGCATCAGTCAAGTGTAGCTGACCCCCAAGTGCATTGCACAATATCAGAAGTGCTTCAAAAGAAACTTTCCTACATCATCCATCATTCTTCATAATACTAAAATAGCTACACCTGAAGTAGGAGCTGGAAAATAATAATAAAAAAAAATAAATGCAAGCAATATGAGCAAAACCATTAACTGTGTTCCCTTTTAAACTAAAAAGATAGTGGGGAACCTGGAATTTGCTCATAAACAAATATGACTTCATTGCAATAATCAGCTGTAAAGTGAGTAATATGAACAGTTTTAAATATAAATGAAACACCTAATGTAACTGTGTGCAAAAACCAACAAAAGATTACCAACATACAAAGATACAGACAGACTGAAAATATATACGAGACAGAGCTATATGTAACAAAATGGCAAATAAATTATCTGTTATGGGAACACATTATATTCCTGCCCTAACAAGAGGCGATACAAGAAGATTCACATTAATATTGTGGTTTTGATTCTGCATTACAGGGGTATGAGTACTGTGTGTATAAATATAGAATAACTCATCATAAGTAGGACATGGAGCCCAAAAGAATGCAGTTAATGTTCTGATTAAAACAAGAACATCTGCATGGTTAGTGGCTACTAAATTTCTGAATCCTAGCAGCCAGACTATGGCCACACAGGAAAAAATACCACCTTGTTTGCATACTGATGCTTATACTTAAACCCAAGTTTCTTCAGCAAAACTCATTCTCGGACAACATATTTTTTAACCATACTCTCAAGAATAAAGGAGCAGGCACTCCACCTTCCTGAGAATTACTTCCTCTCAGTTCATAGGATCATGCCAGGGGCTCCACCTCATTTACACTTATACACAGCCTGAGCACACACTTGCATTAGACGCCAGCAGCCTTGTACTCCCATGATGGACACTGCACAAGGCCTTGCAGGATCAAGGCTTACATGTTACGTTGTGGTGCAAATACAATGATTTTGGTAAACACTCATCTTTATATCTGGCTTTTTTCAGAAATCATTTTCTCAGTTTCAGCAAACTAAATGCTCCTGTAAAACTGTTCAGCGAATCATGCAGTCTTTTTTTTTTTTTAAAGGGTCAATTACCACCTATTTCAGATTCATGTCTTCTGTCACTGTAACATGTGGTTTAACTTGTCAGAATAATATGTTAAACCAATTATACATTATAAATAGGCTTGGCAGAATTCAATTTTTGTTTTTTCATAATTTTGACTGATATCAATATTTATTTTTAAGAATTGTTTTATTTTTATCAGTTTTAATTTTCCATAGTTGCAGGAAATTATGGGGGGAGGTCAGACAATTATTTAAGGACAGCAGATGTTCAGATTCATAAAGTTAAAGCTTTACACCTATTAAAACACAAATTGTCAACATCACATCAAAATATACAAATAAAATATCCTTAAATCAAACTCTAACAAGTTTCCAAGCAGCATTTTTCTTACCTTGCCTGTCTGTAAATTTCTATCATCATCTATTGAAATACTTGTTTGTCAATGTGTGAATGGTGAAATCAATGTTTGCTGACATTTAACCAGTAAAAATCTAATCCTTTCAAGCCTAATTAAAAATATCTCTAATTCTAACTAATGAAATAGAATATGCTACAATGTACAATTTTATTGTATTCAGAACAAAAGAAAGGAGTCAACATTATACTACTATCTGCTATTACGTCTTCACAGAGTCCTGGTCAAAATCCTTCTCCCTACATTATGCCAAATCAGGAGAGTTTGAATTTATTTTAGTTTTAGCATTCTTCCACAGATATCAAGAGAAATCCCATCCAACAACTAATGAAAGTAAGTGGGGAAATGAAAAGGTTAAATAGACCATAAATTATTATTAGTTTCATTTAGTTTGCCAGCTATATCGTGTCTAGCTGTGAATGAGATTGAACTAGTGATTCCTTTAAAAAGTCCCCCAGTTGTTTGAAAATGAATAATATTTCTCTGCGATTAACTCCAAAATAGCTGCTACAGGATGTGTTTTCAGGAAGCAAGTGTACACACAAATATACTGCAGAAATATGTTAAAAACACAGAGATGGTTTAGAAAGAAAAATCAAACACGAAACACAACAAATCACGTTTCTTGATTTATTCCATGTATCAAACTATTCCACTTTTTAAAAATTAAAAATAAAATCATTGAAAAGGGTCTAGAAAGATTGACACTGATTTTACACTAACAAAAAACGGTATTTCCACTGCAGGATACACAAGATGGAAATACACTATTCCAAATACATTATATTACACCACATAAACCAGGTTGAAGCTATGGGATATCTGCGACTATTTTATTTAGACATTTTTATATGGTGTTAGAGATTGGCAGCAGTACCAGGATTACCTATACACATTTGACTTTACTAAATGTTACATCCCATGAGGCATGATATTAATCCTGCCACAGAAGTAATGAGTACAGTGCAAAAATAGTATTTATTACTTGTGGTCATTCATTACTGATAGTCTTCTTGGTGATTTGAAGAACAAAGTCATTAGCAACATTAGCACTGGCGACAAAGGGAAAGACTTTCCATGAATTATCAGTAAATAGATGTTCACTAACTAATCTTTAGGAGATAAAATTTTCACATAAAAAGGTCCAGAATTTTCTGCTACCTTTTCATGTTTTCTTACTTTTCCCCATAAACACAACCATCTCCCTAAACATCTGAGCTGTTCTCAACTCATAAGCACAAAACATCCAAAAAGTCATAAAATTATTCTGTAATAAAGATATATATACATTCTGTAATAAAGGCTGTACTAATTATGAAGGGGCAGAAAAAAATCAAACTTTACACTAAAAATACAGCACTGTCCTATTAGTTTATGCTCTGTGGAAGATAGATATGTGATGGGGAAAGGTCCACTGATGCCTGTTACCAACCATGACAGAGCTACAGAGATTTACAATGCAGCATCAATCTTGTCAACTGAATTCTTAACACTGACTGCTGGACACAAGGGAAAAAACACAAACTATGTTATGTGAACTCTTTTGTAATGCTGTTACTTTTTATGTGTACCTAAATGCAAGGATATTTTCACAGGAACTTACTTTTTGATGAAGTCTTGATGCCATGTTAAGTACACGAAGGAGTTTTGCCTATAAAAAAGGAAAAGGAAATCCTGTTAGAAAAAGATAAGGCTACGACAATTCAAATTTCATAAACCGTTGACAAGAAAAGCATGTCAACATTATCATTTCTCCTCTTATTACACGATATACTGTTAGGTAATGATTATAAAAAGTGGGCTCTGAATTTCAGGGCTTGCAGTATCAAAAGGGGGACGGACTGCTTTTTTTGCAAGCAAACAGGAATTTTAAAGTTCACTAGGTCATCTATCATCTGTAATGAGCCATAATCAACAGATGAAATGTGGAGGACTTCTCTCATCACAAGACCGGTAACACTTTGATCCACAGGATAAGAATGCACTTTAAGAAGTGCCCCATTCCTGTAAAAATATTACTTAAAATAATATATTGTGCTTCTGAGTTATTAAATAAGTACCTTTTTTGTTTTAGGAAATTCATACATATATTTTAAGGAAGGAAAATAAGGAAGCTATGTGAAGGGTAGTCTGGATCTAAGAGCAAAAGGAAGGCAGATTCCAAAATAAAGTACGTATTTTACAGTCATAGTACTTAAGCAAAGGAGTTTCATCGTAACTGCTGTCATCCTATATCAGCTGATCTCAAAATCTGAATTTAAATGTAACCTGCAAGGAGGGGGGGAAATGGGAAGTTTTCAGATACAAAAAGGGCCTCGAAGTTCTTTCAGACATTTTTGTTTTGTACTTTAAAGCTTAGCTGTGATGTGTAGTTACACTGATATCACTGCACATGTGCAAGCCCCTAGTGTAGCCATGCTGCACTGCTGCAGTAAGTCTATACCAAAGACTCTGAATCCACTGAGGACCTGCACTGATGTAATAAGTCTATACCAGAGGCCTGATCCAAATTCTACAGATGTGAGTGGAAAGACACAGGATTCTTTGCTGCTTCTACAGACTCCATAGTGACTTCAATGGGCTTTGTACCAGGGTCTAAGGGTATCACAAGTACAGTTTTGTCTGTGTTTCTACATCTGTGCAAAAAGCCCAAAACAAAACAAAATCAATTTAGACAAGACCTTGGAAGTATTAGAAATGTTAAGTCTAAATTTCTAAGGTTAAAAAATAAAAGGAGAGAGAGAGAGAGAAAGACAGACAAATATTTTAAATAGTGACTAATGATTTTGGATGCCTTAATTTTTGATTGCTCAGCTTGAGATACTTCATTTGGCACTAATTTTATAACTACTTTCTGAAAATCAGGTCTCTTAAAAGTTATTTTGAACTTGCATACCCAAAAGTGTAGACACCTGAACTCACTTGGCACTTTTGAAAATCTTGGCCTTAAGTCTTAAAACCCCCACACTTTTGACAGGTCATCTTAATATAGCATAAGAGGAGGAAAAAATGGAAGCACATGAAGTTTTTTCTTTAGCAGATAACCTTAAAAAACTATCAACTTTCACCTTCAGTAAATATGTACATTTGTATTGTTGATCTCAATCCAGGCACTCAAGTCAAATAAAAGAAACATTAATTTGTGTAGGTTTTTTACTATTATTATTTAGAAGCTTTGCTATGGCACTGATCAAAATATAATCTTTAAACAGATAATAAATTTAGCCTTTCAATACATGTGATTTGAGCATCATCATCCCCATTTGACAGATCAAGAAAGAGAGATCAGACAGGTTGAGTGATTTGCCTAAGTCACCTAGAAAGTCTCGGATGGAACTAGGAATGGACTAGAACTTTTGGTTCCCAGTCCGGTGCCTCAATCAGAAGACCATGCTTTCTCTACTAAAACAGACCCCAATCCTGGGAAGAGTCATCTGAACAATGAGGCGCCATGTTACCATGCAGATCACTTTGCAAGATCAGGATCACAGTCTCAATTGAAACAAAACAGAGCTAGAGTTAACACAGAGACATAGATCAAGTAAATTAAGCCATGTACCAAGAATACCATATAGCCAATTGCATACAAACAAAAAAACCAGTTCCATAACTAGTATATTATGTTGGAAAGTTAGCCATATTATTAGGTTTTATTCTATTAATAACTTCTTTTTTTTGAGTAACTGACAAAATTGCCAAGTGGTAAAGTATTCAGCAGGTGTCTCGTTTGGCATTCACTACCTCTTCCACAAGAGCCACCCTTCACTGAAGGGGGTGAAACACAACTTTATATTTAATTTGAAAACCTGAACTGAAATGTTCATGACTTCTTAAAAACATTTGCAAACAGAACTCAAAAGTTCCACAACCTGTGCACATGTCCATTTTCTTTACATTGCAAATATTGGTTTAATTCATTTCAGCCCAAATCCTCTCCTTTTCATACAAAAACCTACAGAACTCTGCTGGTCTGCATCTCTCAGAAATCCCTCTGTGCCACCAGAAATTGAGCCCTTGAGGAGCACAGCTTCATAAGGTAGCACTGGTGAACTCATCTACATTGCTAAGACCCATGCAGTGGAATGACCCCTACTTCACAGCCTTTGGGGAAATACACAGCAGGATCTTTGAGATGTTGTACTCCGTGTTGGTCCTGCTGTAGATGCACACACACCTCACACTCACAAAAATCAAGGTTTTTTTCCCCAATTAACAGCATGCCCCAACTGACACATGTGGCTCTCATGTGAGGGCAGAAAAGGCAAACCAGACGCAACCTTCCCTCAGTCCCTGACAATTCAAGGCTTTTGGTAGCGGAAGACTACAAAAAGTGGGACTGGATGTGTTTTGTGAGATGCACACCAACTAGAACACCTCACAGAATCACACAATTACTGTAGGGTAAGTAACCATTCTTTCTTCATCAAGTATGTGTCAGTGTGGAACCCATTCTTGGTAACCGGAAAGCAGTATCCCCTCAAGACAATGGGAGGAGGCATTTCATTGGCATCAATTGAACAATGTTGCTCTCTGGAACTTGATATTTAAGACATAGTGTTTGATAAAGGCCACTGGGGGTATGTCTACACTACCCACCGGATCGGCAGGCAGCGATCGATCCAGTGGGGGTCGATTTATCACATCTAGTCTAGATGTGATAAATCGACCCCGAGCACTCTCCCGTCGACTCCTGTATTCCACCAGGCCAAGAGACGCAGGCGGAGTCGAAGAGGGAGCATCAGCAGTCAACTCACCACAGTGAAGATACTGCAGTGAGTAGATCTAAGCACGTTGACTTCAGCTATGTTATTTACATAGCTGAAGTTGCGTAACTTAGATCGATCCCTCCACCGCACCCAGCGTAGACCAGGCCTGGGTTACTTCATGCCACCACTGTACAGATTTCTGATACTGAAACATTCCTGACATAAGTGGAGGATGTTGCTTATGCTCTGGTAGAATGAGCCTTTATGTTCAGTGGGAGAGGTAGACCAGCCAGCTGGTAATACTGCAAGATACATTGTGAAATCCATTTTTATGTCCTTTTAAATGAGATTGCTTGCTCTTTAGAATGCCCAGCTATGTCTAAAAGTAGACACGCCAACAGACTGAATGATTTAGTCTTTTCAAGGTAATAAAACAAAGTCTTAAATATACTATCTTGTGTGTTTAATTTCTTTTCTCCCAGTGCCAAATGTGGTTTCAGGAAGGAGACTAGTAGGATCACTGATTGGTTTCTGAAATCACGTTAGGAATGAACTTCAGGTGAGGCCTCAGCACCAACTAGCCCATATGGAAAGTCTTACAGGGAGGTTCGGCCATCAGTGCTGAAGAGACAGCCACTAGGAAAAACAGTCTTCAGGGTGACATGATTCATGGAGCATTCTGAGAAATGGTCAAATGGAGGCATCATGAGCCTCAGGAGGACTATACTGGAGATCCCAAGCAGCATGTTCTCTTACCAGCGGGTAAATATATAACAGCCCTGTGAGAAATTTTGATACTGTAGGGCAAGAAAAGACAGAGCATGAGAGTACAGTAGATGGGAAGATGAGATTGCTGCAAGGTGGACGTTAAAATGTGCTAAATGAAAGGCTGGCCTGTTTTAAATGCAATAAGTAGTCCAAGATCTTTGGTATCCAGACTAGGTGCAGACAATGTAGGGTTGTCCATATTGAGACAGATAGGGGTAGATATTTTCCCACTCTGTATCAGTATTTTGTGGGCCAGCAGGGAACAGCGTCTGTCCACAGTATTCAGCCAACCAAGAGCCATGCCATGAGGTGGAATGACTGTCTGGATGAATCATCAGGCTGTGATGCAATGAGATCAGGTCCAGGCAATCCAGGAGCTGGATCAGAGGCTGGTTGGACATCTGTAATAGATCTGTCAGCCAAGACATCATCAGCCAATATGGAGCTACAAGAATGGTGGTGGCTTCTCTCTCCTGATATTGGAAATTACACTAGGATTTGGTGGGAAGGTGTAAAGAAGGACTCTGCTTCAGGCAGGAGGAAGGCATCCAGCAATGATCTTGGACTCAAACCTCCTCTGGAGCAAATGTTCTGACACTTGTCATTGTTTGCCACCAAAGACAAGTCTGGGAATCCAAGGAGTGAGTGCCCCTTTTGTAATGTAATGTGTTGTTTGTGAAGAATTGCACTTCAGGTAGTAAGACCACACAGGCCAATCTGATAGCTAAGCTGTAGGACACTCATGTGCAGCCTTGTCATCTGGGGACCAGATTCTCTGAATCTGTAGGTTGGCCAAATGAGCTACCCAGCCTGTCCCTAACACCCCTGTGCTTAGTGTCTTTCTTGAGGAGGAAACTGAAAAGGACGTCCTTCTATGTGTGTTTGTGGATACTAGCCACCAAGGCAGATCTGCAATGACATACTGTGGGACTGAAACTTTCCTATCTATCCAATGTCTCACCAGAGAATAGACAGACCTGAGCCAGAGTTGAAGGGGCCACTAATGAAATCTGGCAACCAGCATTACTTATGCAGATGCCAACATGTGGTCTAACACTGCGAGGCATGTCTGTACTGGTATAAAAAAAACAGGAGTACTTGTGGCACCTTAAAGACTAACACATTTATTTAAGCATGAGCTTTCGTGAGCTACAGCTCACTTCTTCGGATGCATAGAATGGAACACACAGACAGGGGATATTTATACATACAGAGAACATGAAAAGGTGGAAGTATGCATACCAACAGGCAGAGTCTATTATTCTTCCACTTTCATCTCTTCTGTATGTATAAATATCCTGTGTGTTGTGTGTTCCATTCTATCCTAAAGAAGCTGTAGCTCATCCCTAGCTCTCTAATAAAATAAATAAATTTAGTAGTTAGCTTGTTTAGTTTTTTTTTTTTTTTTCTAACAACAGACTGCTCAAATCTGTACTGGTATAGTTGGTTCTGATATTAACTGGGATATGAATGCTTGGAATGACTGGAACCTGTCCTCTGGGAGGAATGTTATTTTCTGATCTGGAATGGATCAGGGCTCCTATTAACTCTGTTGTCCGCAATGGATGAAAAATTTTCACAGTTCACTAGGAGGCCTCGCCAGGTGAAGAGAGGTAGAGCATATTCTAAGGTTGCTGCTGTCCTCCACTGCAATCTGCCTCTGATCAGCCAGTCATCCAAGTAAGGGTAGATGTGAACGTCTTGTATTCTCAAGTGGGCCACTACCACCACAAGGCATTTTGTGAAGACCTTTGGCGTTGTGGAGTTTCTGAATGGCTGTATTTTGTATTGGTATTGGCCCTACTGTGAATCTCAAGTACTTCCAGTGGGAAAGCATGTTTTGCAAGTTGAGAGCCACAAACCAGTCTTTAGCCCGAAGAGACAAAATGATGGAAGCTAGCTTTACCATCCTGAACCTGCAGCAGTATATATACTTGTTCAGTCTACTCAGGTGAAGGATAAGATGAAGACCTCCTTTCTTCTCCAGAAAAAAAAAAGTATCAGAAGTGGAAGCCTCTTCCCTTGGACTCCCATGGAATGTCTTCTATGGCTCCTAGACAGAGCGAGGCCACTACTTTGTAACTGGCTCTCATGAGACATAAATGAATGGAATAGCCATGGGCAACCATGGCTAATAACCACCATGTCTAGTTTGTCCAAGGTATCACCTGATGGAACAGGGCAAGGCTGCTCTCAAAATTAGCTCCTGATCTGTCTGAAATGATTCCCAATATCCCCATCAAATCAAGTGTCTGGATGACTTGTTGAGGTGAGTGACAGACACGATTCATGATGGGCACCTCCTTGAGTACTGCAATCATTTCTGCAATGTGTACGCTGGCTGTTTGCCCCGACAGTACAGGTGAGCTCACTGTTTCTGTAGGGTTCTTTGTAAGTGAATGTCTCCCCAGGTCTGAGGTGACACTCATCGATTGCTCGAGTAAGTGTAGTTTCAGCTGTATCCCCCTCAACTTGTACTCAACAAGAAGGATTTACATACGGAACACGGGGCGACATGGCTCAGACAGAAAGGCATTGTCTATACCAACTAAGGAAGCAAGTCCATTGCATTTCAGACAGCTTTTAAATCCTGAAGGTTTAGAGTCTGCCATGGGAGTTGGCTTGAGGTGCCTCACTATACTGTAGAGAAGAGTGTATTGGAGTCTTTCCCCCCCCCCCAGGAACATATAAAATAAAGGAGGGTGAACGGTTTTCCTTCATGAAAATTCTCTAGAAGATGAGTTTGATGCTTGGAGAACAAATAGTGGGATGGACACTCACCAGGTTCCATCTGATTGCCATGGGTGGCATTAAATATTTACCTTTCTAGCAATATATATTGTTAAATTCACAATAAGGTGAATTTATTAAGTGATTCTAATCAAGGTGTATTTCAGTAAGTATGGGACAGAAGAGCATAGGAGTACAGTTATAAAATCACTAGTAGTAGTGACAATGTTGAGACCTGCTTATACAAAACTGATAATTATTGTAAAAAAGTTATTTATCATTTGGTGAGAAACTATTTGAAAGAGGACTATTTTTGTGTATTGTAGAACTCTTAGTATACTGGCAGTTCTAAACAAATACAACAATCTGAATAAAAAAGAATTGCAAGGTGACAAACTAGTTGGAAGAGAAAAAAATAATTTGAAAGAATGAGAATCAATTTGAAGAAATTTTACAAGTAACAAATGGCGAAATACAACATTAACATGCTTTTAGTTAACTATACATCACTCTGCAAGATGAGAAACAGAACTGTCGTCTGTTTTCACGGTGCTTGAGCTAAACTTCATTTAAATTAACTCCTAAATTAAGTTTTGATTTATACTTACAATAAGTGTTAAAAAACATTGTCACTACACTTACATTAGTGTAGAACTACTACGAAACTAGAGCATGCCTATTCTTGCTCAGAACCTCTCCTTACAAGATACTCTTTCAGTCCACAGAAATGTGTACATCTTAGCAGGGAAAAAAATTCACACTCTTTCCCCTCCCTGCACTCAAATGTGGCACTTGAAGCTGGGTTACTATAAAGTGGGAACTTCACAGAGGTCAAGTGTTGGATCTCAAGTGATAGGAAAGGGTGTTCTTTCTTTCAGCTCTCCTGCTGACTAATCCAGAGAAAAGCATTGTTTTGCATTCTAGTAAGATCCACTTGCTTCCCTATCTTCCCATTGGGAAATAAAATGTTGCAGAGACAGCAGCTGCTCATGGCTGAATGAAGGGCTGCTTTAATATGTCAGGTAAGCTAGACAACAAGCATTCATTCTGACTGAAGAAGCTTAGAGCTGAACAGATAGCTCACAAACAGAAGTGTATGGGCCAAATCTATTCAGGAAACAGTTAAAATCCTTCTAACAGAAAACTTTACATATATTTATTAAAATTTGAATTACAGCATGTCCACTTATATTAATTAGATTTACCTGCCTCTCTCTCAGCAGGCCAGAAACCTACATCAAAATATGATTAGCAAGAAACAGCTCAAGCAGCAGCAAAGTACTTATATTGATATCTAAACACCTCAAAATCTGAGCATTATACATAATTAAATGGATCTCTGATTCTCTTTATCCATGCCCCTGCCACTTCTTATGATATTGCAAAAAAGCCAGAGTGAAGATGCAGATTTACATTTTTGTTCTGAAGGAGCTAAGGCTTGTAGTCATTCTAATTAACCTCTTTTGTCAGCAAGTTCCACAGCTACTGGGAAAGCTCCTTTTCCCATGTACTGGGACAAAACTTTTTGTTTCAAAAAGTTGATACAGTAGCCAAAGAGACAGCAATTTTAGGCTTGATTCTGACCAATAGTGAAAACTCAGTAGCAAATCTGAAGGTGGGAGGCAATTTGGGTGAAAGTGATCATGAAATGATGATTTCATGATTCTAAAGAAAGGAAGGAGTGAGAGCAGCAGAATAAGGACAATGGACTTCAAAAAGAAGTAGACTTTAACGAACTCAGAGAACTAGTAGGTAAGTTCCCATAGGAAGAAACCCTAAGGGAAAAAGGAGTTAAGGAGAGGGGGCAGTTTCTCAGGGAGACAATATTAAAGGCACAAATGCAAACTATCCTTATACAAAGAAAATACAGGAAGAATTGTAAGGGACAGTATGGCTCCATCAGGAGCACTTTAATGACCTGAAAATCAAAAAAGAATCCTACAAAAAGCGGTAACATGGACAAATTGCTATGGAGGAGTACAAAAGAACAGCACAAGTATGTAGGGACAAAATTAGAAACACTAAGGCACAAAATGAGTTACACCTGGCAAAAGGACATAAAAGGCAATAAGAAAAAAGTTTCTTCAAATACATTAGGAGCAAGATAGACGAAGGCAAGTGTAGGATCTCTACTTAGTGGGGAAGGAGAGCTAAAACTGATGACATCAAGAAGGCTGATGTATTTAAGGCCTATTTTATTTCAGTATTTACTGAAAAGGCTAATGATGACCAGATACTCAATAAAATTAATATTAATAACAAGGAGGAAGGAACACAAGCCAAAATATGTAAAGAACTGGTTAAAGAACATTTAGATAAATTAGATGTATTCAAGTAGGAAGGGTCTGATTAAGTTTATCCTAGGGTACTGGAGCAACTAGCTGAATCAACCTCAGAACCGTTAACAATTATCTTCAAGATCTTATGAAGGATGGGTGAGGTTCCAGAGGACTGGAGGAGGGCCAACCTAACATCTACCTTTTAAACTTCAATACCTAGAAAGAACTGGAAAAAAATTAAATAATTATAAGCACCTAGAGAATAATACAGTTACAAGGAATAGCCAGCTTGGATTTGTTAAGAACAAATAATGTCAAACCAGCCTAATTTCCTTCTTTGACAGGGCGACTGGCCTAGTGGATAAGGGGAAGCAGTGGACATGATATATCTTGATTTTAGTAAAGCTTTTGACAAAGTCCCACATGACAATCTTATAAGCAAACTAGGAAAATATCACAGTGATGAAATTACTATAAGGTGGGTGCATAACTGGCTGAAAGACCATACATCAAGGGTTCGCTAGCAAACTGGGAGGGTGCATTTACTGGGGTCCTGCAGGGATCTGTCCTGGATCCAGTACTATTCAACGTTTTCATTAATGACTTGGATGCTGGCGATATAAAATCTGCAGATGTCACCACCTCAGAGAGGTTGCAAGCACTTTGAAGGCCACAATTAGAATTTAAAACAACTTTGACAAATTGGAGAACTTATCTGAATTCAACAAGAAAAATTCTATGAAGACAAATGCAAAGTACTTCACTTACAAATATAAAAAGTGGTAATGCTGTTGAAAAGGATCTGGGAGTTATAGTGGAACAAAAATTAAATACAAGCCAATGAGGGTGATGCAGTTGCAAAAAAGGCTAATATTCTGGGGTGTATTAACAGGAGTATGTAAGCAATGGGAAGTAACCCTCTGCTCTACTTGACATTGGTGAGACCTCTGCCAGAGAACTGTGTCCAATTATGGGTGCCATACTTTAAAAACAGAGGTGAACAAACTGAAGAGAGTTCAGAAGAGAGCAACAAAAATGGATAACAGGTTTAGAAACTGATCTATGAAGAAAAGTTAAAAAAACTGGGCATGTTTAGTTCTGAGGAAAAGAAAACTAAGAAGGGACCTGATAGTTTTCAAATATGTTAAGGGCTGTTATAAAGAGAACTGTAATCATCTGTTTTCCATGTCCAGTGAAGATAGGACAGACAAGATGTAATAGGCTTAATCTGCAGCAAAGGAGATTTAGGTTAGGTATTAGGAAAAACCTCCTAATTATAATGGTAGTCAAGTTCAAAAAGAGGTTGTGGAATCTCCATCATTGGAGGATTTTAAGAACAGATTGGACAAAAATCTGTCAGAGATGGTCTAGGTTTACTTGGCCTGCCTCAGTGCAGGAGGCTGGATTTGATGACTACTCAAGGTCCCTTCCAGTGCTACATTTCAATGATTCACTCAAGTGATTGCAAGTGCCATTGTTCCAGAATAATATAGCTGTTATGGGAGGTCACCTGCAAATAAAGCGAAGAGAAATTGTAGGTATCTTGGGCCAAATCCATTAAAGGCTTTGGAGATCATGACGAAAGCTTTAACTTCCATTCACATTCAAATATCACCCACAAAACTTCATCAGGAAGCCAACCTGATAGTTCCTCAAACCAACACGCACTGGGTTCAGGGTTTTAATAAAGGCTTTGTGTTCAGAAAGCAATACACTGTCTAAAATAGTTCAGTAGGGTGTGATTCAGCATCCATTATGGAAAAGTAGAATCTCTTAGCTTCTGTCAAAGCAGAGACTTATAAGACTTGCTTGTGCTAAAGTCTGTATCTGCTAATTTTTTTTGTCATTGGTATTTCAAATCTTCTTTCAGGCTTTTCATGTTCCAGTTCACCTAAAAACTGCAGAATCTGCAAAGACAACAGGCAGACAAGGATGTCTTGGTGTCAGATGATTGATTGCATCAGTCAGTGAGGGGTCAATGTCTCACAAGGTCTCCTTCTGCTTGGCCTCATGGTTAAGTATAGTTTTAAGGATATTTTAGTAAATCATGCAGAGGCCACAGCTTCAGAATCAGGTATCTTTGCCAAACCAGTTGAGATTGAGTGCATTCTCTGATCGCTAGATCAAGGAATGGTGTTGGAATCCATTCCAAAGCAAGCTACAGTTTTGCTTTCACAGCTGGATGCTAGAAGTCACAGTGGCAAGTTAAGTGAGATGTGTGTGTGGAAAAGAGTGGTAAATAAGGTTAAAACCAGAACCCACTTCCACGCTCTTGAAAACTTCTCAAGACATATTATCAAGCCATCATTAAACTGCCAGTTCTGGTACTTTATCTGTTTTACCTTTCATTTTACTGCTCCTTAATAGAAACCATCTCCCACAGACCCAGCTTTCTTATTGTGAGTATTACATTCAATGACAGCATTGTGCAGTATTTGAGACACCACAATGCATAACCATAGACTACAAAACAAGGTGATGTATTCTTTTGTATAAAATAAGTTTTAACAATTAGTGAGAGGGGAGCTGGGAGCAAACTTTATATTTAGGTTGCCTAGCCTTTCCATTATAAAGGGTTATTATGACCTTTATTAATAGTTTCAAATGCCTTCACTTTTTACAGCAGGTCTTTGCAATTAAACAAGGAGGTTGCTTATTTTACCATCAAGACAGAGCATAAGTATGTGTATCTCATTATGCTAAGAACCCTTGTGGGGGTGATCTGATGAGCAACCAGGTTATCCTGTTAGTGTGCAGTATAGCGATAATGCCTGCCACCATTACTAATTTAGAGAAACTATATGCCATTAGTTCTATGCTCCTCTACTAAAGAGGCTCCCATTGGCAGTAGCATGCAGAGCAGGGCAAGCATCTAGCTTCTAAGGCGAAGGAAGGATTCTTCAGAAAGGGACTCAAAGCACATAGCTGCCAAATTCTGTGCAGCTCCGTGCATGACATTTCAACAGTACTAAAGAAATATGCACTGATTTCCCCTTCAGGGACCACCTGAATAACAAGAGGCATGGAAAAGTCAGGAACTTATTTCTCTTGCCCCTCATTGAGGATAAAAGGAACAGTTAGAACTAGAGTACTGGACTAAGGCATCGGGGGTTGCTAGAGGAACAGAAGGAGTGATACACCCTGGCACTTCTTTGGGAGGGTGATTGCAGCTAAGTCTGGACTGGGGATGTTGAGCGTGTGTAGTAGCCTCCCTGTTGCGGGGTTGGTACACCCCGTCATGGGTGCCGGCTCACGTATGGTGAGAAGAAGGCACAATTTCTTAGGCCTGGTCTACACTCACATCTCTGAGCACTATAGCTACCCTGATCTAATCCCTAGTGTAAACGCAGCTATGTTGATGGAAGAATGCTTCCATCAACCTAGTTACCATTGCTTGGGCAGGTGAAGGTCCTACAGCAAAGAAAAAAACCCTTCCATCACTGCAGGAAGTGTCTACAGCACCGATAGTGTGGCCACAGCCTTAGAAAGAAAAAAAAAAAGCAGCATGCTTCCTTCTTTGCATCTAATCAGCTCTGCTGGCCAGTGAGGGCTGGAAGGGCCTGCTTCCTCAGTTTCCAGAAGAAAGTGATAAAGGAAAGCTCACGAGGATATAGCCTATAACCGTGCCTGGTAGCTGCTTTGGGTGCAGAAAGAAAGAGTTCTTGCAAAGCCTTCCTATCTGAGGGGCCAATCACAAGTTGGCTCATCTTTCATTGATCATCTGGGATACGAATAAAAAAAATTCTTAAAATCTATTGTTTACTTTTAATAAGCCAAAGTCTGTAAATCATTTTAATAGAAGCACTGTGATAAGCGCTATTAGAATAATAAAAAGGTATTTTTCTCAGTTCATCTTCTCATATATAGATGTTAGTAGTAGATTTTCCTTAAAAGGAAGTCTCAAGGATCCACAGAATTTAATGCTGTCTGATTTTGGTACTGGAATAAAAAACTATTATATCAAGTCAGTATATGAATAAATTCCATATGAAAACATTTAAAGTACATTAGATTTTTGGTCAAGATGAAAGACTGAAAAAAAAATCAAGCAATCTATTCTAATTGGGTTCCCATGGTAACTGTACAATTGGGTTTTTCAATATAACATCCCAAAGGCCCAATGCACACTTGTAAAATATACTTCAAACAGCCTGAATTGTTTTTACATTACAGCACTCCCAGGAAGATCAATTACTACACATCCCCACCCTAACTATTAGTGGCAGGAGATGTTAACACTATTGGCCATATTAACATAAAAGTCATGTAAGAAACCACCACATATCACAATAATTATATAAAACTAATCACACACTTCAGATTCATCAAACATGTTCTAAGTAATAAACCAATACTAGTCTTGTCACAGGATCATGTTTACCGAATGTAAGAAATCAACCCCAAATATATGCCAAACCATTTTGCTTCCTATATTGATTTCAAGGATAAACAGAATCAATCATTAATAATTACATTATAAGATGACCTGCAGGGTTAATCATATTCTTAGAGACTCTCACTCTGGAATTATCAACAAGCATAGCTGCACTAAAAAAAGGTAGCTGAAAAGAATTCAAATCCACATTTTAAATATTAATAGCACAACATAAAACAAAGTGCATTCACTAACATGGGACTCAGTTTTATTTGCACTAATTATAGCAGCAATCTCTCACTATTCTATTTAAGACGGAGTGTTTCTATTATAAAGCCTTATTTTCAGAGGTTGATAACTTAGCCCTGTTGGTTCCAGGATGAAATTTTTATGCAACTGTTCTACTCAAGAACATATTTCAGTTACAGCATCACAGTGTAAATAGACATCACTAGTTTAAGTTCCACCAAGTAGTTTGAGCTTTCATTTTGGAAGTATTGTGCTCCCATCTCTGCCACCTTCAACTGGAGTTGTGGATGCTCAGCCCTTCTGAAAAGATCAGGCCCGAAGTGGTAACACTTTTCTTTAATGAGGAAGATCCACACATTCTTGGAAAGTGTTTTTGGAAGAAGATATAAGCTTCTTAACTCTGAGTGCAAGCCCATCTGCTCCTACTGAAGAGCCCGCCAGTCACCTAGTCTTCCAGAGCTAAAACGGAAATGTTGACACTTCCACTCCAAGACACAGGACTCAACATCAACCTCTTTTCTTTCTGCAATTTTAACATGTTATGTTAATCAAACTGGTCCACCGTATTTTTTCATGTTCTTGAATCAACATGACCAGAATTCCTCAGGTATCAGAGTCTGTGGACCTGTCTGAAAGAAAATTCACAATTGTCTACACACATTGTACGAAGATGATCAGAGTACTGTAACAGCTCTTCTGAAGCTAGCGTGATCCAAGTTAAGAGTTCTCAAGTTATTTCAATACGAAGGCACTTCTTAACAGAAAGATTGTGGAAACTATCATGACTAGAATGGGGAAGAGATCCAAAGACCATATCCCCAGCTCACTGATGACAAATTAACAAATTTATACAATTTGTGTAGCTCATTTACAGTATTAGATGCTGTACATTCGGCCATGTAACTTCAGTCAAGTTTAAAAATAAATTAAAAGTAATTAAAGTTGCTTAATAATAAATTGGGTGTACTTTAAAATTAAAAAATAAACATTTTTATCTATACCAGGCAAATCCAAATTGCTTTATTCACATAAGTAATCCCACTCATGTGAGTAAAGCAAGCAGGATTCAGCCTGTTGTGTGCAACCACGTCTAGATTTTGCATTCAAGCTGATGGCTACAGGATACACACACATCATCCAGTGTCCTTCTTATAAAAATGGCCAGTGCAGAGGAGCTCACTCAATAGCAAGGAAACAATACATACACTAGAGTCCTGCAGTGGGATTGGGGTCCTGCAGGACCCACTGCTATAATAGCAGGAGTGAGTAAAATGTAGTTTGTTGTGGGTTGAATTGGGTGGGCAAAATAAAAAAAGAGACTGCAACATTCAGCAGAAAAACACTAAATCTCTCATCAGTTTATCATAAATAGAATTTCAGTGATATAAAGCAAGGGTTTTTTTAAAATAAAGGTTTTAATACTTAAATTTAAGCGAGGAATAGAAAGATTTGAAGTCTATTACAACACGAGTTAAAGTATTCTTTTACATAGTTTAAGCGAGACTTGTTTTATTCTTTTAGTGGTAAAAAATGTGTCTGAATTCCATTTATGTATACGACAGTAATCCTTTTTTGGTTTTGGTTTTAGTAGCATGGGGGAATCTCTCTCTCTTGCGGGATCTTAAGGTTTTTGTGGGTGGAAGCAGGATAAAAAAATGCAAGAAACAAGGTAGGCCTGGGTACTGCAGAGTGAGATTTAAAAAAAAAATAGTCCTGTGCAGGGCTCTACATAATACCACTAATAACAACTGAAAAGGTATATTGCATTTCAATGTGCTAACTACTGAAAATAATTATTTCATTGCTTGCATTTTACTGATTGATCCAGGGCACAGACAATTTAAATATAATTATAATAGCAATTGATTACTCAGCACCATCATTTACAAGGCAGCACTAGTATATGTTATTTACTAACAAGAGCTGGCTGAAGGGAACAGAGTTTGCACAGGCAGTGTGTAGTTAGCATGATTTAGAAGCCAGCAAAACAAATCTTAGTTATTAATTCCTTAGTCAAACTGGGCTGTATCTTCCTAATGCATGCTATTTTAATAAAAAATCTTTAATTCCTTTATGTGATCTGACCTTAATGCACTAAAAACTGGCTTTTGAATACTGCAATTTAGCTTCCAGTATTTCAGCCGGAAAGTGAGAAAAATCAAAACCATTAAACCAATGAGCTGCCTTAACCAAAAATTCAGCTGAATTCAGGTTAAGTTCTGGAATAGGCTTTCAAGGGTAGTTGTGGAATCTCCATCATTAGAGGCTCTTAAGAACTAATTGGACAAACACCTGAGAGGGAGGGTCTAGGTTTACTTGGTCCTGCCTCAGTACAGGACCCTTCTTAATGTCCCTTCCAGCCCTATGTTTTTATGATTAAACTATACATTTAAACAGAAAGTAGGAGTAAAAGCTAGAACATAACATGACCCCAATCCTGCAGCCAGATACATGTAGCTAAACTCCTATATCAATACAAAATTCTAATGACATCACAATCTCCACACAGACTTAGAGGTCAGTGCCTGCCGAGGCAATTGCTTAGTGTATGCATGTATGTACAGTATAACCATGTCAATGCTAAATGTTCTTGGAACCTCAATTTCACATTCTCTGACTTTGTGATACTAACCATACAGCTTGAATATTGTATTAATTTAAGGTTTTTGTTGTGCATTTAATCTGGGACTGTCAAGGGACCCAAGAGAGAAGCACCAAGATAAGAGAGAAGAGAAAAATCAATGGGATTTGGGTGCCTAAATCCATGAAACACTTTAAAACTTAAGTTTCCTTGAGAGCTTTTGTTTGTTTTTGTTTTCTTTTTAAGTGGAAAAAATAGAACTGGGGCTAATATACATTTCTGGCTTCCAGGTTACGTGGACTTAGCTTTACAAATAGGACTTGCCTTCACAAATAGGACTTATTGGTTCAAAGACTCTGCAAGTCTGCACTTTGTTATACAGAATGTGTGTGCACACTTAAACCTAAAAAAGTGTTCTTTAATCTCCAAGCTACATCATTCCATGTTCAACACTGAGCATATCTGTTTCAAACAGCCATATCTTTGTTAAATTAAAACCAATTTTTTTTTTATCGAGTCAGACTTTAAGGCCAGAAAGGACCATCATGATCATCTAGTCTGACCTCCTACATATTGCAGGCCACAGACCTTTGCCCACCCACTCCTGCAATAGACCCCTAACCTCTAGCTGAGTTACTGAAGTCGTCAAATCATGATTGAAACACTTCCAGTTACAGAGAATCCACCATTTACACTACAAGTGACCCATACTCCATGCTGCAGAGGAAGGCGAAAAAGCCCCAGGGTCTTTGCTAATCTGACTTGGGGGAAAATTCCTTCCCAACTCCAAATATCAATTAGACCCTGAGCATGTGGGCAAGAACCACCAGCCAGACACCCAGGGAAAAATTCTCTGTAGTAACTCAGAGCCCTCCACATCTAGTGTTGCATCACTGGCTGTTGGAGATATCTGCTGCTAGCAGTGGCAGATCAGCTACATGCCATTGTAGGCAGTCTCATCATACCATCCCCTCCATAAACTTATCAAGATCACCAAACTGACACCAAGATCAGTACTGACACCAGTTGGGTTTTTTGTCCCCCCTATTCTTCCAGTACTTCACTTCTCTGATGGTTAGAACCTTTGCCTAATTTCAAGCCTAAACTTATTGATGGCCAGTTGATATCCATTTATTCTTGTGTTCACGTTGGTGCTTAACTTAAATAACTCCTCTCCTGTGGTATTTATCCCTCTTATGTATTTATAAAGACCAATCATTTCTCCCCTCAGCCTTCTTTTGGTTAGGCTAAACAAGCCAAGATCTCTCAGACCAAGGAAAAAGCACCAGCCCTCAGTAAGCCACCCCCACCACTACACACATTTTCTCATCTTTTCCATAAGTCATAAACATATGCAGGAATCATCCTTAAACTGTACAATGCTAAACAATTCCAGATTTAAACAGACAACAGGTATAGAAAATTGCATCCTAAAGGCTAAACTAACTATGGTGTCTAGGGCAGTGGTCCCCAACCTTTTTCGTCTGGTGGGTGCCAGACAACGAGCCACAGAGGACTGTGTCGGCGAACGAGTATCTGCCGAAATATCACTGACAAAACAGCAACACATCAATAGGCATCACCGCCAAAATGCCGCCAACAAGTAGCGTCATCCAGAGGCGTCACCGCCGAAATACCACTGAAAATCGGTGGCATTTTGGTGGCAATGCCTCTGGATGACACAGCTTGTCGGCAGCATTTCGGCAGATGCCCGTCCACCGGCCAGTACACGGGCGCACTTAGACACCCCAGCGGGCGCCATGGTTAGGGACCCCTGGTCTAGGGTATTAAAGCACAAATATTTGGCATATGCTCCTGTTAGCCACCAAAATACACCACTGTCAGTTCTTGTGCTGTGTTCTGGTATGAAATAGATAATAAGCAGTGAAAGTTGACCTGAAAAGGATTATGGATTAGTACCAAAATGATGGTGCATGTTGGTTTTTTTAAAACTCCCGCCCCGCAATTACTTACCATCCAATATTACTCAAAGTGGAGCTGCAGGTTTTTGCCTGGAGCTGGAGCAGAGCCGAAGAACAACTCCAAAGCCCTGCTTAAAAATGTATACTTTCTAGTATCAGAGGGGTAGCCGTGTTAGTCTGGATCTTGTAAAAGCAACAAAGAATCCTGTGGCACCTTATAGACTAACAGACGTTTTGCAGCATGAGCTTTCGTGGGTGAATACCCACTTCTTCGGATGCAAGGCATGTATGTATGACTTGACTCTCTTGCATCCGAAGAAGTGGGTATTCACCCACGAAAGCTCATGCTGCAAAACGTCTGTTAGTCTATAAGGTGCCACAGGATTCTTTGTTGCTTATACTTTCTAGTTATGGTCTTACTTGAGTTCTTTTTTAGAGTGTACTTTTCAGCGACCTGGAGCAGATCATCACACAAGTAATATTTTTTGCCAGAGACTACTGGAAGAACAATATTTTGGGGAAATAAGTCAGCGCATATTAATGCTATCTTCATAAGATATAACTCAGTTTCCTGTACTTGCATGTATGTATGACTTGACTCCTGCAAAACCATGGCCTACTTTGGGGCAATAAACGTGGTGATCAATTTAATTCTCTGCTTAAAATTACAAGATTAAGGCAGCATTTTTGGTGTTCATGTTTTTAGGTGCAAGTTTGTTTTATTAGACTTTCACAAAGCTCAAATATCTTTCTGTACGGCTGTGCCAGTTTCCTTGTGGATGGTGTACTGGCGTTCTACAAGGCTGCACTATCTCCATTAGCAATCTGGTGCATCAGTAGGAAAGAGAGTTTCCAGACCTGGAAGACTGAATTTATGATGCCAGGACAGGTCAGGTTTCTTTTCTTGATGTGACTTCAGTGAAAAATTTCTAGAGAGAGTTAAAAAGTTTGCAAGAGTAACAAGGAAATGTAGCTGTGTCCTGTCACTTCCTTACAGATTTCAACATTCAAAAATTAGAACTGTTGTCCTACATTTTCCCATTAGTTACATTCTCTTCACCAACCCAGATATCTTATGAACACTCAGTGAACTAGAGAATTGCACAATCTGTCAATAAAGTAAGCGTATTTTGAACTACTGTCCATATGACTCAATTTGTCAGTAAAAACTGCCACCAGCGCTGTGCTTGCAGAAAAATGTCCATAAATGCATTATTGCGACTGGCAGATCGATGTCTATAATAAAAACAAATAGATTTAACAAGTGCTTGCTTTTACGACTTATGCTATTGGTAGAATGTGCATTCAGTTTCACCCTTCGACTTCTGGGAATGGGCAATGCAGGCTGTGTTGGATACTTGCTGACTACACTAATGTTACAAACAGGAAATATTTCTAACACAGGAAATCTTTTAAAGTATTAGGCTGAATACATCTAGGATTTAGCTCATTGTTCTAAACATTTTTTTCTAAAACCTGCATATTTAAGAACTAAAATAATGAAAAGAATTATGCAGAAAACTGAAACTTATTTTTAAAACAATTGATCCCAGGCAGAGTGGCTTACTACTTTTAAGTCTGTTGCAGAAAGACTGTATTTTTGCTCCCTAGGGGCCATGATTCAGCTACTATGCCACTAATCTAATTGAGAATAACCATGACTGTTTACACAGTTTCAACATTCAACATGTGGGCAAGGGTGTCACCTTTTATATCAGCAGCCTCTGGGGTAGCGTATTGCTTAGCTAGAGCGTGACTGGGTGTAGTGGCTGTCACAGCTTGGTTTAACTTTTAAGGATTAAAACTGTTTTAGCTCTACCACATTCTTAACTGTGCACTTAAGTAAAGGACAACATTAACAAAAAACTACCAGCTATTTCCTAAACCTGTTCTTCTTTTTGCTGTATATACCTTTCCAGACTATTAGGTTTCTCCTCTTTGCAACTGAAGTTAATTTATTCTGTCACCTAAATCTACACTTTAAAAAACACTGTTAAATCCCAGCTTGCTTTGGAACAGTCTTTCCACATTATGCAGTTTTCCCAAAATGAACTGCCCAACTCCCTGATTTTGCCTTTTAAGTAAACCCCGATAGCCTTTCCAAAGGGCACAAGCTTCTCCTTCAGGCTACTATCTCTTTAGTGATGCCATGAATTGATTCTCTACATATGTTAAGTGTTAAACAGTGGTGACAAGTTAATTATAGATTTATCAGGAGATAAAGAAGTCATGGTAACACAAGTTACAGTAGAACTACTATAGTTTCCTATGGATCTTCTGAGTAGTTGCTGAATAAATGGTGTAATTAACTTGTCATGGATTGGAATGCAGATAGAAGCTGCCAAACCCATCCTTACAAGCCCCTAAATACACCTATTTGGCTACACTGATGACAAAATCTTTGAGTAAAAGTTGCTTCTATCCTACCAAATACAAGCAAGACTGTAGGAAAGTTTTAGTGTTTAGGGTATTCCTACTTATAAATCTAATCAAGTCTATGAGCAAAACTATAGTTTTATTTTTACTAAATGTTGATAAACCTATATTGTATGGATATAGAAGGCACTCAAAAAACACTGTTGAGAAAAAAACAAAATACTGTAAATAGCAACTTCAGAACTTTTAGAGTGAGTAGCCTGTATTTCTAGGTAAGTAGGAGAAATATCCTATGATATTAAGGAAATCATTTTTTCCCCCCAACTCTAAGACTATTTAAACTTGATAGACATGATGGCACTTAAACAGGCTTTCAAAGGAAACCACTGGAAAGGCACTGCTCTAGCTAGCCAAATTTAAGAATTTTCCGCAAAGAATAAAAAGCCCTCTACATTTTCTGGAAGAGAAAAATCAACTACTAAAACTAGTAATTATGGTTTGAGACAAGATATTCAAAAGGTGTGAACACTGGTTAGGGAACCAAAGCCAAAGTGCCCCATTCACTTCTATGGTGGAGTTAATAAAAACCCTGCAGATCTCAGCAAGTAGGGCAGGAGGCAGGGCTGGATGTAAAGAACATGACACCTCTGTGAACTTCTTTCACCCTTCTCTCCAGAGATCCTGCAGAAGCACTGCCAGAGTAAGGGATTCATACACAAGGAGAACATGCTCGCCACAACTGAATTTGGTGGGACAGCTGAAAGAATACGGGTGATTGCTCTTTTAATGGACCCATTACCCTTGGGTTACCAGGGGAGGGAAAATAGACTGTATCTGAGCTAAGCCAAGGGAGAACTAAAGTGCCCAGTTCAGGTGGGGACACAGAACCACCTGGTGCATAAGGGATGAGGGCAAGGGGTATTTATACCTTGTCTCCTCCAGACAGAACTCTGTCTCATCACAAACAGCATCCTTCCACACGCCACATATCCACAGGATCAGGGGCAGCTCCAGGCACCAGCATGCCAAGTGCGTGCTTGGGACGGCAAGCCATAGGGGGTGCTCTGCCGGTCGCCGCGAGGGCGGCAGGCAGGTTGCCTTCGGCGGCATGCCTGCAGAGGGTCTGCTGATCCCCCAGCTTCGGCAGACCTCCCGCAGGTGTGCCGCCAAATCCGCGGGACCGGGGACCTCCCTCAGGCAAGCCGCCGAAGGTAGCCTGCCTGCCGTGCTTGGGGCGGCAAAATGCCTAGAGCCACCCCTGCACAGGATCAGAATAAGGATTGTGTCTTTTATGATCTGCTGTGAGTATTGCACTAGTTGCCTTTTTTCTTTTGACACTGAGAAGAAAGTTTTCCTTCACCACCAGATTGGCAGAGGCAGGATGGGTGGGTTTTGGTTTGGGATTTTTTTTTTTTTTTTTTTTGCCTTCCCCATGGCGGTTCAGGGACTCATTAGGGTAGGTCAGGAGGTTAGCTCAAGATGTCAGAACTTAGTAAGTAGCAAGTGTGCAGTGCAGATTTCATTCCATAAAGGTTTGATTCCCTTCTAAACCAGGTTGGAAGTGGATTTAAGGGAAGACATTCTCTAAGAAAGCAGGGGAATTGGCTCCTAATATTTGTACACCAGGGAGAGAAAGCTTCCTTTTTTTCATCCCTGCCCCTTAACAAGGAAAGAATAATTACATGAACTGTACAATTTACTGTTTGTTATACCCAGATGTAAGAAGTTTAAAACGCTGTGACTTAATTATACCACACATATTTCATCGTGTTTTTCTTCCTGAATGGACCAGACAAGGACTGGGTTGGTAGGAGAGGGGCATCAGCTCATTAAATCTCCATGAGAATTACTTCTGACTCAGCTGAGGAATCTGCCTCAACAGGCAGGGAGGAATTTTTCTGTGGGCAGGCACCAACAGTAGATTCCATACTATGGGTCCACTGAAGCTACATTTGCTATGCAATCAAGGGAAGACTAAAGGCCATATACACAGTTCAGCAGCATAACATTTCTATATAGTTACCTTGGTCTCCAATGGACTACCAACATTCAAAGGGTTCTCAGTCGAAAACGTTCACACTTCCACAAAAGGGTTAACCCTAGCCCCCCAAACAGAATATTCCACAAGCAATCCCATGGAATTTCTAATCTGACATATGTTTCCCTCACGCTCCTGCATTGGGACAATTTGGACTCAAGAATTAATCAACTCTGCCACTAAGTGACCTTGAGCAAGTCACTTATTCACACTGTATCTTTATTTCACTACTTGAAAAAAAATGAAGATAGTCACCTGTGATACAGAGTGAGTGAGGATTAATGCTTATAAATTGCTTTGAAGATTTAAAATACTACAGAAGTGCAGCATTCTATCATTTAATAAGGTGAAAGCAGAAACCAAAATACAAAAAATTAAAAAATGAAGAAGATGCAGAAATTAAAAATAACTACACTATGACTTGCTTGGGAATGATGAAGTAGCAAACAATGAGGATCTTTATATTTACTATCGATATTTTTACTGTCTGTATTACATACAGAGCAATAAACAAATACTCCTTATTAACCTTTATTTTGCCTCATGTTAAAAAAAAAAGGGTGACAAATTTGGCACCTTATTACCAAATATTTTCTACACAGGAAACAATTATCCTCAGCCCAGATTGAGCAGATGAGAAGTTCTGGAACATAGTTCATTTTGTCTACAATATTACTTGCATCCCTTTTTTTCCACCATAGGGAGATTTTGTATGACAGAAGTAGATATGGGGCATTTAAAGGGTTTAGTTTTGTTGTTGTAGGACAGGCCTTAAGGAGTCACCTATTTGCTTGACATAACAAGAGATCTTGTATTTCCATTTTATCTCAGATCCAAGATGATGAAAATACTAGAAGGCAAACAGATCTCCCAATTCACTGTAGCCTGAGGGAAGGGAGGACAGGGGGACCTGCAATAAAACAAGAATGAGGAGAAAAACTGAAATATTTAGCAAAAAGAACGAGGAGTACTTCTGGCACCTTAGAGACTAACAAATTTATTTGGGCATAAGCTTTCGTGGCCTAAAACCCACTTCATCGGATGCGTGCAGTGGAAAATACAGTAGGAAGATATATATATACACAGAGAACATGAATAAAATCGGTGTTGCCATACCAACTATAACGAGACTAATCAATTAAGATGGGTTATTATCAGCAGGAGAAAAAAAACTTTTGTAGTAATAACCAGGATAGCCCATTTCAAACAGTTGACAAGAAGGTGTGAGTAACAGTAGGGGAAAAATTAGTACGGGGAAATAGTTTTTACTCTGTGTAAGGACCCATCCACTCCCAGTCTTTATTCAAGCCTAATTTAATGGTGTCCAATTTGCAAATTAATTCCAGTTCTGCAGTTTCTCGTTGGAGTCTGTTTTTTAAGATTTTTTGTTGGAGAATTGCAACTTTTAGGTCTGTAATTGAGTGACCAGAGAGGCTGAAGTGTTCTCCAACTAGTTTTTGAATGTTATAATTCTTGACGTCTGATATGCCCATTTATTCTTTTGCGTAGAGACTGTCCGGTTTCCCCATGCTAATTTTTCCCCTACTGTTACTCACACCATCTTGTCAACTGTTTGAAATGGGCCATCCTGATTACCACTACAAAAGTTTTTTTCCTGCTGCTGCTAATAGCCCACCTTAATTTATTAGTCTCGTTACAGTTGGTATGGCAACACCCATTTTTTCCATGTCCTCTGTATATACATCTTCCTACTGTATTTTCCACTGCATGCATCCGATGAAGTGGGTTTTAGCCCACGAAAGCTTATGTCCAAATAAATTTGTTAGTCTCTAAGATGCCAGAAGTACTCCTCGTTCTTTTTGCTGATACAGACTACCACGACTACCACTCTGAAACATGAAATATTTAGGATTGCTCTGTTCCAACCTGCAGATTCCAGATGCAGAGGCCTACTGATACCACTAGTTTCGGAGTGCTTGCATCCTTCCACTGTAGAAAATACTCAGAGTCTGGACCCAACTCCACAGTGCTCATGAAACTAAGAACCCCATTACTAGGATTTTTTTTCTAGCTGTCTCCTTCATGTATTGTAGGATTGTACAGTGTATATTTCAGTGAGCTATTTAAAATGAGGTTTTATTTTTGAAAAGGGTTCACAAAAATTGGCACCTTCTTACTCATCAAGTCTGCTTTTGGGGTGCATTAGTCATATCTCATTATTCAGTGATGAGAATGCAGATTTTTAAAGCTGCTTCTTACTAGCTGGCCCCGAAGAATCAACACTGCTCTGGGAAAGCCTAACTTTATTTTTTCCCAGCCTCACCTAGCCACAGAATTGTTAACTAAGTTCTGCTTTTAGTGCCATCCACGCTGACCCATTTTGTCTTCAAATTATGCCCTTAAGAACTTCCCCTAGAAGCAGTAGGTTGCAAAGGTGCAGCCAAGGGCATAATTTGAGATTAGTGGGATTCTACAGGTGTAAAAGAGATTAGCATTTGGCCAACAGAATCTTTACTACTGTGAACTTGAATTTGCAGGCAGGCCTGACAGCTAAGAAAAGCTCTCTTTTTATTTGTAAACTGAACAAATGGGATCTGGAAATCACTGAGACGCAATACGTGTGGACCCCCACGATGCCTTTTTCAAAGAGTCACTTTGGGAGAAGCAGCACACTTTCAGTTTCATCTCATTCTCTTGAAAATTTCCGATTCAGAATGTCCCAGCTGGATACCACCCTACACTAGAGAAATGCACAGCATGTTGCAAAGCTTTAAAAACACCCAAACAAACAAAGGGAGGGAAGGGGAAAAAAACAAACACTTCAAGCACTTTCCCAGGCTGTTCAAAGGGGAACTGCAGGCACAGCAAAAAAAAAAAGTTTGAAGAGGGGACTCTTAAACCTGCTCTCCCTCCCCGACTTCTGTTTGTTTGTTTGTTTGTTTTTTTAAACTACACTGGGGGTTTCAATGACTTTCTAACAAATAAATATGCTGCCCAGCTCCCTTGTACGAATAATCCTAAACGAGCAGGCCCAGCTATTCTGCATGTGTCAACCCAACCCCCACTCCTAAATACGGCCGCAGCAAAGGGAGGAGCCCGGGGAGGCGCTTGCATTTGCAAGTCACTAAGGCCTCCGGAGCTTCAACACGAACCCCCTGACGTGGAGCAGGGGGAAGGAGGAGAGCGGGGGGCTGAAAACACACCAGCGCAGACTCTGCTTTGCCCGCCTCACCCGCTTTATACCGCCATCGCTGGCTCTGAAGGGGCCGCAAGAAAATGCACCAGCACTCACCGCTCTGCAGAAGGGATTTAAAAAAAAAGAAAAAGCCACCAAAAGCCCCTAAGACGTCACCACAAGAGCAAACGCAGCACCCCGCGCACGCAAGTTGGGACAGCGGCGGCGGCAGCTGCTGCTACGAGCCCGCTTAATTTCCTCCTACGCAATTTGCACGCGTTAGCTTCAGCAGCGTCACGTGCCGCAGTCCGCCTCCCCGGGCCCTGCCGCGCCCCGGCGCACCTGCCCGGAGCGGCCGCGGCCCAGGACGGTGCCGTAGCCTATAGCTGAGGGGAGCGGGAGAGAGAGTTGTTGTACGAAGGGGGAAACAGGCCACCGGGAGGGTCAGCGAAGGGCCAGGCTAAGGTGGGAGGTTTCCTGCGAAATTTGCAGGGAAAAGGTGAGAACCGCATAGATTCCGCTGCTTTTTTTAGGTCCAGTCAACATAAAGAACAAGCATCGTTGCTCCAACTGCATCAAAATAAAACCCAGACCCCCGCTAAAGGACCTTTGTGCATGAACCCTGAGGAGGTGGGAGAGGGGAGGATAGATGTGGTACCCAGATCCAGGTGGATCTTGGCACTCTTTGGTTCCAACCCCCCACATTGTACCACTAACGTGGAGAATGAGCATAGCTCCTACTGCACCAAAAAATCTGGCCCCTGATTCATCCTGGCTTACTTAACAGTGGGAAAATGTACCTGTGGATTCTGGATCCTGCCAGTTTTTAGCCCTACTATTCCCAAGTTCTAAACACCATAAAATGTAGTAGCTCCTAGGGCACCCAAAAATGCCAGATTGGTGTGCAACAGGAGCTGAATCCAGACAGCATTTGTATTCCAAACCCCAAAATTCTACCAGTTAAATCACAAATATGTCTGTGGTACTATCTGCCCCCCCATCACATCTGAGTGCCTCACAAATCTTTAATGTATTTATCCTCATAACAGTCCTGTAACATAGGGCCCTGCTGTTATTCCCATTTTATAGATGGCACAGAGAGCCTAAGTGACTTGCCCAGGGTCATCCAGTACATGAGTGCTGGAGCAGGGAATTAATTCCAGGTGCCACAAGTTCCCAGCCCACACTCTAATCTTTCCTCTCAGAAAAAAGTATAGCTGTCCCAAATTTAGTGCAAACATCCGGACTCCAGTGTATCCTTATATAATAAATAGACCCACAAAAATACAGGTTGGGGATGTAGGCTAAAAATTGTCTGGATTCAGATGCTGGGTATGAGTTCTTGTGACACTATGTCTTGTTCTTGAGTATGGGTATGAGTTCTTGTGACCTATGTGTATTTGGGCATGGACTTTTTGGGTGGATTAAAAGTAATTACACTTGTTCTTTCTTTAGGTAATAGAATTTGGATAATTGCTGCCAAAATTGGTAGTATCCAGCAGGACCCATGAGCTGGATCCAGGTTTATGCACCCCTCATATGTTGAGATATACCCAGGTTTGGATTTTCTTTGCTACAGTAAAAGAAACTAGACCTATGTTCTGTTTTAATAGCTTTTGGGATTGATGGTCAAAGACTGGCGGGATCCAGACAGATCTAGCTTCTACACTTTTCTGACTTTGTAAAGTGGAAAGATAGGGCGGAAGGGCAGGTCAGTGAGTTTATAAATAGGAAGTTTGCAAAGTGAGATGTTTAGTGTTTATAAAAGAGGCAATATGGCGTGAGGAGGAGGGTTAGGGTTAGTGCATCGGAAGGCAGGCTGTAGGGTGAGAGTTAGCTAAGTTTATAAACAATAGAGAGAAGGCAAGTAAGGGGAGGGTTACTAAAGCTTACAAGGAGGTGGAAGCTCTTATTTTTAATGAAATGCAAAAATATTTTTGGGAGGACAACAACATTTCAGTATATGAAGCTTAATCCCAAATTTATTGGGCCTAATTTTAAGGGTCTTTACATTTAGCTGAGAGATTTTCAGAGGGTGAAAACCTGGAGGCTGTCAAACAAGGGAGGCATCCACTTAAATGGGAGAGATTTTAAATGACTCCTTGTGGTATTCTACAAAATTCTTCTTTTTAAGAGAAATATGTTGTAAATAAAAATGCATTACTTTAATTCCAAAAATGGTCTGGTTCTGCGGTCTAAAACTTTCAAGCGTTTGCTTGAGTAAAGACTCCAGCATAAGGACAAGAAAGGAGTTCTTTCCAACTAGGATGACCAGATGTCCTGATTTTATATGGACAGTCCCGATATTCAGGGCTTTTTCTTATATAGGTGCCTATTACTCCCTCACCCCGTCCTGATTTTTCAAACTTGCTATCTGGTCACCCTGTTTCCAACTGACAGCACTATAATATTGACCTCGAGGCTGAGTTAAAATTTGGTAACTGCTGACTAGACTACTTCATTGCAGAACTCCCAGTACTCCTAACTTTTTTAGGAGCGATCTTTCTGAACACCATACCTAACTCTGCTGTATGCTCTCTAGCCCTTTAACTTTAAAACTGCTTAACAGGTCTGAAAGTAGCATATTTGCCATAGGTATGTTTGGCTTTCGTTCCCCTCTGGATAGGGAAAGTGTATTTTAATTTTGACTGAAGAATCACTACTAAAATAGTCATCAAGTGGTAAAAATGTCCAGATCTCCAAACTATTTCCTGCTGTTAGCTGCCACCCACAAAGAAATTGGTTTAAAATGACAGGCTTAAGTGATCTCAAGGATGAATGGCAATTAATGTAAATAGTTTAACAATATATAAATCACATCCACGGAGCTTGATGTGAACAGTTTTTTAATGAAACATTTGCCTTTGAACACAAAATACCTGTATTACAACAGAGAAGAAAAATGGAAAAGGCATTTTGTTGTTTGCAATAGGTTGTAACCAATTAGAGAAATGTGGTTAATATGTTCTGATATTTTTGTGCATTGAGAATTAATCACTGTTACTTGCCTCTGCAGCAGCCATTAATGAACAATCTATTCTTAGAATTGTGTTAATTTATTACATGAAACTATTGGAGAAATATATTTAGGCATGATAATGGGCTACACATGCTGATGAGACTGGATTTTTTTAAATAGGATATGTTTTAAGATAATTTTAATATAGCCCAGGTCACTTGTAAATGAAACGTTATTACCATTGGGTGGTCCAAAACACATTCAGGGGCCTTGTGAAATAAGTGATCTGAACTCACTTCTAACGGCCCAGTTCGGTTCTTAGTCAAGTCAGTGAAAAGAGTCCAAATAGGAATTGCAGGTATCCACATCACAGAATTGCCATCATGTTTTGACAGCAGCTGGCACTCTTATTTGTATCACAGAGAGGCTCAGGAGAGTCTGAGTTAGGCCCTGATTACTCTCATGCTTAAAGTTAAGACCATTCATAAGTGTTTGGAGGATTAGGCAGAAGATTGAACTATTGTTAAGGCTGGTCCCTCCATGTTTGAATTAAGATCCCTTGGGGATGCAGTGTGGGGGAGTCATCCTTGCTCTACCTGTTGTTCTGTAGACAACTTTATTTTCTACCCCTGTCATTCTGACGTCTTTCCCTGACATGAAATTGTGATGATGTAAAAACAATGACAAACACGTTAATATTTTTTGTTGCTGTGTTAATTGTGCTTCATTCAAAATGCATGGTTGGGGGAAATCAATGTTTTGACCAAATATAAAAGCACATTATAGTTTAAATATTTAAATTTTTATTATTGTATATGCAGGGCTTGTTCAAATGAATGGCACATACTGGATTTTCTCTGAAAGTACTGTCCACCTAGCAAACATCATTACATAAAAGCAATATACTTTTCAAAATATCTTCAAGCAATTATTACACATATTAACCATAATGCATAATGATATCCCCTATATATCTAAGAAAGTAGATTTCACAAGTACAAATACAGGAAAAGGATACCTAAACTTCATGAAGATGGGTGCCCCTGTCTTGCAATAAGTTCTGTGCAGGCAGGCCTTACACCCATGCAGAGCTCATTGCAGGATGAGTTCCCCATATTTGCACATAGAAGTTGAAAAGTATCACATGACCTACTAGAATAATTAGCATGAAATGCTTGGCCTGTCTCATTCCCTCTCATTGAAAAATTGTTTTGGTAATTAGGTGCACAATACTGTCTAAGGTAGAAGGAGCCTTAAAAGCTTTGGCCTGTTATTTTCCTATTCTTAGATGGTATTAGAAACAATGTAGAGGGTTGTTTTTTAAAATATAGAGTAGGGTTTTTTTAAAGAAACTCTTTAAACTCCCTGACTGTGTCATTTTTAAGCAACTAGAGTTCTTTGAGAAAATTAGCAAAATTATGTATGAAAGGCTTGCAAATACTTTTGATAAACAATCTCAGACTTTTGTGGAAGGACATTACTGAGCCAATGTCTTTAATTGTATTTGGCCAAACTTGCTTTCTAATAAAATTGGGCTTTGTAAGGGTTTTGTGATACAGAAGATTTATGCCCAGCTATAGTAATATAGACGTGGCTTGCTTTTTAAGTCGTATCATGGTTTTGGATCTAAAAATGACTAGGAAATAGGATTGAAAGAATTTGATGGTGGGATACCCCATGTATATTTACTGTTTTTAGAACGTAAATGAGGAAAAGTCTAATTCTCTGAGTGCAGGAATGCTTTCTATTATAGACTCATAGACTTTAAGGCTAGAAGGAATCATCATGATCATCTAATCTGACCTCCTGCACATTGCAGGCCACAAAACCTCTCCCACTCACTCCTGAAATAGACCTATCACCTCTGACTGTGTTACAGAAGTCCTCAAATCATGATTTAAAGACTTCAGGTTACTGAGGGCTTGTCTACACTGGCACTTTATAGCGCTGCAACTTTCTCAGCACGGTAGCGCTTTAACATTGCCAGTGTAGACTAGCCCTGAGAATCCACCATTTACAGTAGTTTAAAACTGCAAGTGACCCATGCTCCATCCTGCAGAGGAAGGCAAAAAAAAACCCCAGGGTCTCTGCCAATCTGATTTGGGGGAAAATTCCTTCCTGACCCCAATTATGGCAGTCCGTTAGACCCTGATCAGCTTGGCAAGACCCACCAGCCAGGCACCTGAGAAAGAATTATCTGTAGTAACTCAGAGCCCTCCCCATCTATTGTCCCATCACCGGCCATTGGAGATGTTTGCTGCTAGCAGTCGCAGATTGGCTGCATGCCATTATAGGCAGTCTCATCATCCCCTCCATAAATTTATTAAGATCAGTTTTGAAGCCAGCTAGGTATTTTGCCCCCACTATTCTCCTTGAAAAGCTGTTCCAGAATTTCACTCCTCTGATGGCTAGTCTAATTTCAAGCCTAAACTTATTGATGGCCAGTTTACATCCATTTGTTCTTGTGTCCACGCTGGCACTTAACTTAAATAACTCATCTCCCTCCCTGGTATTTATCCCTCTGATGTATTTATAGAGAGCAATCATATCTCCCCTCAGCCTCCTTTTGGTTAGGCTAAACAAGCAAAGCTCTTAGAGTCTGCTTCCATAAGGGCTCATCCTAGTAGCCCTTCTCTGTATTTGTTTCAGTTTGAATTCATCTTTCTTAAACATGAGATATCAGAATAGCACACAGTATTCCAGATGAGGTCTCACCAGTGATTTGTATAATGGTACCAACACTTCCCTCTGTCTACTAGAAATAACTCACCTGATGCATACTAACATTAGCTTTTTTCTTTACCTCATCACATTGGTGGCTCATATTCATATGATCAACCAGTACACCAGTCTTTGTCCTACTTTGTCACTTCCAACTGTTATGTCCTTAGCTTATAGCAAAAATTCTTGTTGTTAGTCCCTAAGTGCATGACCTTGACCTTTGCACTATTAAATTTCATTCCACTGCTATTACTCCAGTTTTCAAGGTCATCTTGTAAGATATTCCAGTCCTCCACTGTATTGGCAATACCTTCCAACTTTGTGTCATCCACAATTTTTTATTAGCACATTCCTACTTTTTGTGCCAATCCCATTAATAAATCCCAAGATTGATCCATGGGGAACTCCACTAGTAACCTCCCTCCAGCCTGATAGTTCATCTTTCAATATGATCCACTGTAATCACCCCTTTAACCATTCCTTATCCACCTTTCAATTCTCATCTTCTCCAGTTTAACTAATGATTTCCCATGTGGAACTGTATCAAATGCCTTACTTTAATTGAGGTAGATTAGATCTACTGCATTTCCTTTGTCTAAAAAATCAGTTATCTTCTCAAACAAAGAGATCAGTTTGGTCTGGCCTGATCTACCTTTTCTAAAATCATGTTTTATTTTATCCCAGTTACCATTTACCTCTATGTCCTTAATTGCTTTTGCTTTTAAAATTTGTCTTCTAAATCTGATATTGTTCAATGTGTTAACGAATGAATATTTTAAAAATTGTAATCTGGACATTTGCCAATGACACCCAAATTATTTAAATTAATGTAGTTAGGAAGGATTGTGAGGAAACATTTAAGCAGCTGGGTGGCTGGGTTCCCATGATGGCAGATGAAACTCAGCATTGACAACTGGAAGGCGATGTACTATGGAAGAAATAAGTTAAACTACTGAAACACACTGATGGGTTCTGAATTAACCTCTCAGGAAAAACATCTAGGTGTAATCATGAACATTTAATGAAGGTGTCTGCTCAATGAGCAGCAGCAATCCAACAAGCAAATAAAATGCTGGAATGTATTAAGAAAGAGTCAGGAAATAGCACATTAAAAAATGTAATGGCATTATATAAACTGGTGGTATAGTCTCACCTGAAATGCTATATTTAGTTATGGTTGCCTCATCTCAAAATGGACATAGCTGAAATAGGAAAGTTCTAGATAAGGGCAAGAGGAATGGTTAGATGCACAGTAGAAGGGGCTTGTATAACAGATAAGACCTTTAAAATGTGTATTCTGTGTTAGTTTGTCAAAGAGTCAAGAAGGAATGTGCTATACGTATACAGAGGTATAATAATGAATGTGGGGCTAATCAAATGGTATAATTAATTATTTAGATGTATGTCATTATACAAAAAATGCCTGGCCTTAGCTTTGCTTTGGCTTTTGCCTAAAATAAAAATCCAATTCAATTAAAAGTAGAACTAGCAGATACTCAAGACCCACAAGCCTCAAATAACCAACCATTATAAAAACCAAGACCAATGATGCTCTCCATCCCCCACACAAACATTGTCCCCTAACAAAAGTGTTTCCGTCCCCAAACATAGATAGGCTATTCTGAACAAATCTGGGCTACATCAGACTAAGGGAGCATATGTTCCAAGGCTGAGGTCTTCCCTCAGAAAACACCCTGCTGGCTCAAGTGCTCCCTCACAAGTACCTCCACTGATCACAACTTTGACAGCATGTGGAGAACACTGGTCTGTCAAGCAGACAGATCTTAAGTTGTTCAGGGCTTTCTAGGTCAAGACCAACACCTTAAATTCCGCCCAGAAACTAATAGAAAGCCAGCACAAACAGACTCCAGATTGCTAATACTGTTAAGATATGCTGCTTACTGAGCAGACTGTTGCATTTTTCACCATCTTCAGTTCTGGGTTGGTTTAAGATCTAGCCCCATGTAGAACAGGTAACCATAATCAAATCATTAGATGAAAAAGGCCTGATTCCCAGAGTTTACATTTGAAAGAATTAATCATAACTGATTACTAGCCTAGCTACTGGAGATTTTAAGAGTGACATCTGGTATCAAACCTCATGTTTATGGGGGTAACTTGATCACTAGTGGGATCCAGGAATGAATGTTTTCCCCCTTTTGGTATAGATATATACCAATTACACAATTTACCAGATACTTGAGGATTTACACAGACCTGAGAAGTACTGTGCATAGGCCACTCTTATTGCCAGTAGAGTGGATTACATAGGAGTCATGGTGCAGTAGTCCAATGGATCCCAAGTGCCTCTTTAATGTGTCTCCTACAGCTCTTTCTGGCACATATTAAAACACCATGTGATTTAATTGTTGACCAGTCAGGATGCTTATTAACCAATTGTAGTTGATAAAATAATAATACTTGGTCAGTCATTTTGCTGTGAGAATTATATTAAAAAACTAAATATTTCCCCTGTCATACTGTTTAAATATGAATAGTACTATAGTAAATGAAACAATGAATTCACATTACTGTGGTTCTTTTGGGTCATGTTTATTGCTATTTGGCTCCTCAACCACTAAGGTCTGAGTATCACTGCTTTAGACATTTCAGTCTAATGCATTTCCTCTTTAAATAAGAAACTGATGTATTATGAAAATATTGGAGCACAAGATTAAAGGAAAAGATTTGCCATACATGGATCAAATGTTTCATCCATCTAGTTTGTTATCTTTTCTATGGAAGTGACCAATACCTGATACTTCACAGGAAAGCAAAATGCACTTAAGCAGTGTTGTACATGGAGGGGAAAAATCCTTTCTGACCCTCCACAGATAATCAGTTTATCCCCTGAAGCATGAAAGTTGATTACCCTTATCATTATTTTAGCTTGTATTGTGACTAATTTTAATAGTGATTGTAAAATTATCCAGCCCTTCTTAAAATCCAGCAGCAGCATTTGCCTTGATAGCTTTTTGTGGTGGTGAATTCCACAGGCCGTCTGTATATGGCATAAAGAAGTATTTTTCTTAATTAAAGGACAGAAAATTTAGAACCAATAGAGACACATTCTCATATCAAACAGGGTGAAAAAAAAGAGCCATGATTAGTTTTCACTCTGCCCTTCAGAATTATGAACCATTCAGGTCTCCTCTAACTCTTCTCTCTTCTGTTTTTTGGAATCTTTCAAAGTTCAGTATCATTAATGTCAATACAACATTTAAAATATTTTCTATTCCCTATTCACTTTTTAAACTTCTGTGCCCTGTCAGACATCTTCATTGAGCTGGCTACAATAACTGCCAAAGGTTTTTCCTCAGAGGGTCCCACATATTGAGGTCATCAGTATGTATAACAAATTTAGTCTGGTTTTGCCAATATTACAGCTAGTTAGGAACCTTTGGTCAGATGGATTTTTCAATGAAAAATGCAGTTTCTGCAAAATCAAAATTCACATTTGCCAAAAAGTTTAAATTTTCCATTAAAAATTGAAATAATATTTCACTTTGGGTTCGTTTGCCATGAATTGGAACATTTCAGTTTTTTTAACTGACCTAAAATGTTTTATTTTGATTCAGTTCAACATTACATTTCCCTATTGTGCTGCATTGCACAGGGAACAGTGGGGATGGTGTCCCTAGTATCTGTTTGCTGGAAGATGGGAATGGGCGACAGGGGGTGGATCACTTGATGATAACCTGTTCTGTTCATTCCCTCTGGGGCACTTGGCATTGGCCAATGTTGGAAGACAGTATACTGAGCTAGATGGACCTTTGGTCTCACCCGATGTGGCTATTCTTATGTCCCATTTTCTCCTATTGGCTGTGCTGCCTGGCTGGACTACATCTCCCATCGTGGAGTACTGTCTCCACTCTCCCTAAGCTGCATGGTGCATCATGGGAGATGTAGGCCAGGACATAGGAGAGAGTTAGGGCATGAGGCTCCCAAGAAGCAATGCAACACCATAAGGAAATGCAGTTTAATGTTGAACTGACTCAGATCCTCAATTTTTTTTAAATCATCCGGAGTTTCTCATGATTTCCCAGCCTCACCAATATTCTGGTCTCTTCCTTTTTCCAAACCATCATTAATTACTGTATATTAAACAACACTTAAACAACAATGCTGACCTGTGAAGTAAACTACTTCTGTTTTTTTTTTTCCAAGTTGGTGGAGCAGCTATTCACTATGGGTTTTGAGGACCAAAGTGAAACTTAAATAATGTATAGGCTTTGTGTTGGTCCTCTACACAGGTTTGAATTTCATCCTATACCTCTTGCTTTTTAATCCATATCAAGACAATACTTATTGGTTCCCACTGATTATTTATTAGTAGTACTATTATTTATATTGCAATCCTCACGTAACATACTCTTGATTGTGTACAAAACAACAAATTCCCCCAAATCAGGAGCCTCATCAATGCAGTCTCCCCCCTACCACCATACCAGACCCACTTACTTGTGAGAACACAAGAATTAATACCAGGAGACTCAAGTGCCGCATTTAATGGAAAACCTGAACAAGGAGATGCCTGTTGAAGGTGACCAGGTTTGAATTCACAGGTATTTCTTGCTAGAGGAAATTCCAAAGGTGAGAACCAACTACTGAAAACCATCTACCTCCTGCAAAAGCCACTGCTGGGACAGACTCGTGGGCATTCCTTCCATAAGCACCACTTGACACCTGGAGCATTCCCCAAAAGCAAACAAAATGGCAGCACTAGGGGAGAGGGATATTAAAGAAAACTGGAACCTAGACCATTTAGGACTTTGTAGACATCAAATTTCACCCAAAGGAATTCTTCGAGCCCAGAGATTGGAGTACAGGTATTTTGTTTTTGCCAGGGTGCCTTACTGAAAAGATGGGCTGCCAAACTCTGCACTAGTTGAAGCATCTACATGGCCTTCAGAGGTGCATTCCTGAGGTAACCCAGGCATGGATGACTGGTGGAGCCTGCAGCAAAGGGAAAGGCACAATTGCTTATAGAGCTGAGGATGAAAGATGGAAGAAAGTAATAATTTTTTTCCAACTGTGAATCCAGGAGCAGAGTCAAGTCTAGTGAAATCCTGCAAAAGCACAAACCACTTTAACACAGATGGACAAAGTTACTCAATGTACAAAGTCAATGGTCATAGACTCTTTTGGGGGGGTGGGGGAGGGAGGAAGAGGCCAGTTTGCATCACGTTTGAGAGATATTGGCAACAAAACAAGTAATATGTCCTTGGTGCTTGAACTTCAGTGCAGGGTTTGTCTCTCCTATGAGTATACACAACACCTAGTACAGTTGGGACCCTGATCTTAGCTGAGCTTCTGTGCACCAATGATAAATAACAGTACTATGGACATGCACTTGGTGTACATATGTCTGGGTCAGATTGCACCTCTCCCTGCAAGAGCTGTGAGGTGCATAGAAACTACTAAATTGCTCACCCAGTCTACTCCAGGAACACGAATCATCCAAAACCAGGCGTGGAGGAAGCCTGGATATGGCATGCTTTAACCTTCACTGACTTATAGACAAAAGGGTGGACATTGTAGGAGGAACCATCATTCTCCCCCTACATGCTGGGGAAACATGAGTCACAATCCTGCCTGGAGCAACTGGGTTTGATGTAGCCCCAACTGCCTCCTACTCTATTGTGGATAAAAGCCACAAAGTAGCCCCATGTGAGTTCCTTTGAACAAGTAAATAAGCATTGCTTTTCACATTTATAGTAATCAATCAGAAAAAAATAGCTACAGGAAGCCAGAAACTCTGTGATTTCATTTGCCAAGACACTTTTATTTTCTGAACAGCAGGGATACATTCTGCAAATGTAAATCTGGGAAGTTCATGTCAATACATATTTAGCTATTTTGTTTGTGCACATCATGTGAGTTAATTGGTCCTGTAGGGGGTGGATGTGTGTTTGTGTAAGTGTAAAAGTACTTTGAACTTGATTTCTAAACAGTTTTTTAATAATATAAATAATCTCTTCACCTAGACTCTTTTTTGCAGCACATTATTGGGAGTTTGCCTGTACATTTTAATTGGTGTGAAGTGCTGAGCAGCGCACACCTGTGTCACTAGAAAGTATGGCATATATTTGCGTGTGTCTGGGAAATTCATAAAGAGTTAAATTTTGATGATGTGAGATATGATTTGTGTCTGCTGGCTGGGAAAATGAAAAGTGAGCACTGGGTGAGAAAGGAGGGAGAGAAGATGGGGGATGGTTACCACAGTGCTCGTTGTTGGATTTGGATGAGATGAGACATTCTCCTGAGACATTTGAAGGCCTATGCATTTAAGAATGGCCACTAGCTGTAATCACTATCTGGAGGACTGTTATGAGCATCCATATTATACTCTTGATCGATCATTAACAGTGATTTTCTACAGTGACAGATCATTTAAGAAACTTGCTACTGTAGTAATGGGGCCAGATTCTCCCTGCATTGAACCTTGTGTAGTCATTTATGCCTGTGCAGAGTGCATGTTCAACAACCAAATCATCATGGCATAGATGTGCATCACTACACAACTCGTAAGAGAGTAGAAAATCAGGTCCACAACATATATATCCAGGGTTTGGGAAGTCCACTTGCCTGTGTTGAATAGGAAAGATCAGTTTCTTCATGGCAGTGCAGGTAGCTTTCAGTCCTCAAGCTAGTAAGTGTCAGGCACATTTTTCAAGTCTTGTATAACTCAAAAGTGTGAAACTCTGATTATGGTAAGCACTGGATTATACATCTCTTCCCATGCAGTATAATCAGTAAGAGGATGGGACTGTTGTTGTAAAAGTGGAGAAACACAACAGGAGTGGGAAGTATTACAGATGCTGGTGAGCTGTGGAGTTCAGTAACCAAAACATTGAAGTTGAATATTTCTGAAGTTTAAGGAAGTTTAGATCTGGATTTGAGGTTCTTAACTTGCCACTGTCATCGTAATGGACTAAAGCCAAAACCATAGATGCAAACTCCCCTAAACTTTCTGAAAGTTTGGATTTGATTCTACATTTGAACTTGGAAGCTTGGGCCCATCTCTATTCTAAACAAAAAAATGAAGTAAGGAATCTGGAGGCATCCAGCAGGAACACAAATGACCCTGGGATGGGAGAGGAAGGAAATTGGGTGGTTTGAAGTGTAGAATTACTGGTAAATCGAGAAAATGAATTTTAGTAGGCGAACTATTTTCAGTACTTATGTTTATCCAAGAGGCTTGCATAAGGCAGGAATATCATTTCCTGTAATAGGGCGTTGGGAATTGTTTGCCAGCCACTAATGCCTTTACGGAAATCTAGTACCAACACATGTACTTTAAAGGGATAGTAGTAGAAATTAGCTTCATTTTCTGGAAGACCAAAACATAGAAAAGTTATGGTGGTTGATATTCCTTGCCTTTGGTTTGTTTGCAGTCTCACAAAATTATCTCTTGGCTGCCCCATTCCAGACTTTACTGGAAAATGCTTATTCGCACTAAAGATGAAACTAGTCATTGGAACTCTTTTATACCTATCATATCCTGTATCAAGTATCCTGTGAAAGTATCCTTTGTTTGAATTGCACAAACCCCTGTCCCCCCCCCCAATAATTTATCAGGATTTTGGTGAAATAAGGCAGGTCACTTCACGAGACTTGGAGGCCTATATCAAATGGAGCTTTTGTAGCTATTTCCAACTTCCAATAGGGCTCATGCATTTTGTACATTTGTTAGAAAAATCACTTTACGTTGTTGTTGGTTTTTTTTTTGCTGCTCACATATTAAACATATTTACAGTAGTGTATATCCTTCACAACTGGTGTTACTGCCATTATACATTGGTAGTCAGTTTGGAGACATGCCTATCTTTGTAATCTTAAAAATTGCAATTCAGTATTCTTTTTCCAAATGAATAACCTTTCATGTAAATCATATTGGTATCAAAGAACTGATTTGTTTTATTTCATTCAAAAATCTCCCTCCATTAATTACTGTGTTTGGACAGATTTGCTTCTTCCTTCCAAATGATCCTACACCTCTCATCATGGAGCGCTGAAAAATAAAGCCTGTTCATTCTTTTAGCCTTTTTAGCCACAATATATCTATATACAGCTATCTCTTTATATATTAGAATCACATACTCTAGTCTTAGAAATGAAGCTACTCAAAGTTGGTACTAACCTGCCTCTTGCATCAGTGGAAATGGATATTGTGATTGCTGTGTTGAAACATGTGCTCAAATGCATTGGGAGTTTTATACTATTTTTCAAACTGCCAAATAGATAATGTCAGAACATTTCTGAAATGGGATACTAACATCAAGATATACTGCACCAATCAACAAACATCAGGCAAAATATAGTATAAAACTACCGATCTAAGAGACTACTACAGAATTTCCATTTTCATTTCCTATGTCAACAGCTTTGTAACTTACCTAGTAGATTGTTTTATGTTTTCAGCAAATTCTCAGTAGACTACAAGCACAACATTCAACTCAGCCTTCAGAATCCAAAGAATTAGATATTCTGTAGTTTATGAAATAGTTGTTTATGAAAGTATCCTTTGTTTGAATTGTTCAAAAACAAAACATGAATTCAAACTTCGACAGAGTAAGCAGAAAATAAGAGGGTCATAGTCATATCCCAAATGTAGCCTTAACTACTGAGGTTCTCATATTGAAAATGCAATTTTGTGTCTAGATGTTTATGGATGTCTTCAAATTCCCTTTCATAACAGCCCCTCTTTGACAGACCTTTTTTCAGCTCTGAAATGTGAGAAGCAAGATTGCTGCAGAATACTGTGTATGCCATTACAGGAGGCACACCCAATGTCCCTCAGTCCAACAGTTTTCTTATGGAAGTCAATGATGACATAGGGATGAGTAAGAGGGTGGCTGACTCTAAGGCTATGTCTACACTTACAGTTGCATACACTGAACTCCTTTTGGCACAGGTATAAATGCCAGTGTAGACAGTGAGACACTGCTCAGGTGAGTAGAGTAAAGACACCATACCTTTAGTGTATATACCTTACACAGCTCTTTACGCACCCAAGCAGTGTCTCCCCCATTTACACGGCTGCTTTTAGCAGTGTAGTGTCCTGCTGCCTCCCTGGTACTAGAGCTTTCCCCTGCTGCAGGGAAAAACTCCAGCAGTGGGAAAAAGTTCTGGCAGAGGCTAGGTAGCAGGGAAAGGGAAACTCCCTTCCTGCTAGAACCTTTCCCTGCTGCCTCCCCCCAACCAGAGGCTTTCACTGCTATGTGTGTGTCCAGTGTGAACACAGCATGCTTTTCAGTGCAGCATGCACATACCTACATGTACCCTACATGTCGCCGCCTAAGATTTTGTATAGCAATGTAGGGCTTTTCTTTTGAGTTACTCTGGGCTTAGGTGCTAAAATTTGGTGTGTCTGTTTAAGGACTCAGTCTTATGAATTCTGATTTCATGAACTCTAACCCTCAATGTGTATTGAATCAGCCGTTTGCTAGCAAAGACTGGTCATGTATCACAGAACGGGTGTGGAAGCCACAAGCCACTACAGGACAATCAAAAATTTGTAAACTTGGAATTACTCTGGCCTGGTAGAACTATGCTAAAGAGAGTGGCCACCCTCAGGAAGCTGGTTCACCCAAGTTGCCTTCCGAAGTTGCAGTTGGAGCAATAGAAAATCCCCATCAGTAAAGAAGGAACAAAAAGAGATGTGTTAAAAGCTGCTGTTAAAAAGAAACCTGACCACTCAAGCTTAGGGGAGCTTGTTTTACGAGAGAGAGGGAGACCCTGGCCAGAACCTGAAGGCTAAGCAAGAGGAGAGGGGTACAGAAGGACCTGAGACCCCTGAAGGGACTGACAAAAACTGAAAGGGCTGTATGGGATGGGGGAGGATGCTGAAGGGAGAGGGGGTTGCATGCAGTTTTTGTTACTTTTCTGTAGATCTATGTATCTCTTGTGCCCTCTATGAGTAAAGTATGTATGCGTTTAGAAGTTCTTTTCCAGAGTCTGTGTTACTTGCTTACACTGTGGCATGGTTTCCAAGAAGGGAAACAGTAAACCAGAGGGTCCAAAGCATTAGTGGAACTCTGAGAGCATGCAGCAGGGAGGCTTGAGAGAACTGATACTAGTTTCAGGGCCTGGCAATCAGACCATTAGGTCTTCACATGTTAAGAAGGTTGGTAGAATGAGGGTGTGCACCTACAACATTTGCCTGGACGCCCAGAGCCAAAGAGCCAGTGCTTAACCTCTGCCCATCCCCAGCAAGCCAAGAGTATGTGGGATCCAAGGTTTGAGTCCCGTACAACAGCTTAATGAGTGTCCACAAGGGAGAGCTTATCAGGGTTGTAACATGTGGCATTGAGATGCAGAGTCATTGCTTCTGAGTCATACTGAAAGGTGGGTCTGATTTATCACCTATGCGAATATAAAGGAGATGAGTGTTTCTTTGGAACAATGGCAGTTGTCCCATTGAGTTCAATGAGAGTAGTCATATCAGTAAAGATTGCTAGATCAGACCCGTTTTATAAGACGTTAAAACCTGATCCAACACCCTTTGACATCAATGGAAAGATTCCCATTTATTTCATTGTGCTTTGGATCAGGCCAATAAATAATGAAAAAATTACTCACATTTTTTCCCAATTTCCATAGAAAAGGGCCTTTTCTAAAAGCACCTGATCTTTAAGAAACTTGATAATGTTCTTCTTATGGGTTTGTTTTTATTAGTCCTCTAAAAGAAAAAGAGATTTTCCAGAGTGCTGCAGGCGAAAAAAGCTGATATAATTCTTAATTGCTCTATAATACCTGTATTACACAAGAAAGTAAAACATCAAAGGATAGCAATAGACCAGTCCAAAGAAACATTTTGGAAGTTTGGTTAATAACATGGCTGCAAGAAGAGAAGGTGGGCACTTGGATAGTGAAGGTGAAAACGTGTAATCTGATGAGGTCCGGAGTTTTCTGAAACTTACTGTATTAGTGACTATGATGAAAATGGGAAAAGCATCAGCAAAGACAAGACAAAAGGAAGCCTGAAGAATGACAAGGGGACATACTAGTCTTAAAGAAGTAATTTGTATTTTTAACAAGCGATATTTTTATGAGCAGTTCCCAGAAATCAGGATGAGCTAATCAGCAATTGCTCAGTGTCCTAGAATTGCAAATCTCATTTTAGAAGTTCCTAATTTTTGTTCCAATGTTTTGCTGCCTCCTGTAATAGCACTGACTTCTTCTGTCATTTTAAAAGTGCCAGTGATTTATAGAAATGGAAAAGAAATATTCAATATAATTTCACACAACTTAATAGAACTAATAATTTAAGTCTTAAACAAAAATAGAACCAAAATGTCTCTGCAATACTTGAAAAGAAGTCAATAACATTTTAATGATCAATAATATTGTTGATTACTGAACAGATACAAATATTATACCTAATTCTAAGGACTATTTAAAAATCCTTTTGCTGTAAACTCAAAATATTTTCTTCCCAGATATTTTGGATTTGGGGTTTTTTTAGCTAGGTTTTTGTAAAAATGTGTATCCCGTCAATTCCTTAATATAGTCTTTTCATGTTGCCACTGAACTGCCTTGATCTCTAGATTGGAACTGATGCGCTTTAGCTTCCTTATTGCTGAACTCTGCCAACAAACATTCCAACTTATGTGTCTGTTAAGTCATAAAGAACTCTAAAAGTATGTGCAAATAACAATCATGACATGATGTTCCTAACCTGTATTGGCATGATTTCCACGTTATGAAATACTGAAAAAAAATCTGTTTTCCTACAATTTTGAGACACACAAAACTAAGACATTTTACAATTCTTCTCTAACTTTTTTCTGTCTGTCTGCTTTATTTCTTATATATAGTATTACTGTTAAATGATTAAAACAAATTTTCTAAGTACTTACACATCTAATTTAGGACCTGATCCAAGCACAGAACATGCTTCTCACCACTTCACATGGAAAGAGATATATACCTATCTCATAGAGTTGGAAGGGACCTTGAAAGGTCACTGAGTCTAGTCCCCTGCCTTCACTAGCAGGACCAAGTACTGTCCCTGATGCTTTAGTTTGGTTTTTTGAGCAGGCCAATGCTCAAACCACTGAGATACCCCTCCCCACAAAGGCAGCATTTCCCTCTTTTCCTGTACCACCTCTACACAGGTATGGGGCTCAATGTGGGGAATGGCTGGCTGGGGAGGAGGAATGGCCTGGGGGCAACATGAATTGTCCTCCCACTGACCTTGTGCCTTCCATGCATGCCCTCTGTGATGTGCCCCTTTAAATGTGTGGAAGAGCATTCAAAGTCAGCCACCAGCTTGGCAAGCCCTGTTAGTGTGAATTTTCCCTAAGATCAGATTGGCAGTGACCTTGGGAGGTTTTCGCCTTCGTCTACTGCATGGAGGGTGGCTCACAGGTCAGGATTATCTGGATATATCTGACTTAATCATTTCCCTGATATTGCAGAGGCCTTGAGCATTAATGCATCTCAGACACTTTTATTCTCTGCCTGTGGCACATAATAGTCTAGTATCCTGTGGGTTGTAATACTTTACTCTCATTTTGGTTGTTGGGTTTAGGGTGCAGGTAGTATTGCTGGCCTGTGATATACAGGAGGTCACTCAAGATAATCTAGTGGTCCCTTCTGGCCTTAAACTCTGACTCCATTGTGGGGTGAGGTAGGTGCTGGCGTCCCAGCATGGAGGCAGAGAATCCATAGGGATTGGGGTGGGGTTCATGACCCATTCCTGGTGGTGGTAAATTTCCCTTGCCCTTCCCTGGATAATTTTAGGAGGAACTTCATGTGGTACCGTATGATTGAATATGACTATTTATAGCATTAATATTACTACCCTTATTCAGTTGCAATAAATCTTGTACAAAGTACGTCATATAAGGTGTCAATGGAAAAGTTATGATTTGCTAAGTATGATTATCCTGTTTATATGCATGTATCATTTTTGTATCTGAACTTATTAATATTGGCTATGTACTGGCATCATACACATGTTGTATTCCTGGGTAACATCCACCAGGTAAAATTTACATTAAGGCCAGACAGCTATGTATTGATGACCCATCAAGGACACTTAGCTCTCAAAATGGGCCATAGAAGAAACTCATTCCACTCAGCTCTTCTTGTGGATGCCTCAGACTCCAAGGAACCAATGACTACCCCCTGTGAGTCATCAAGCCATGTAAGGACATGTGATGTGCTCAAGTGACCTTGGACTCCATCTTAGGCCAGTAACTTTCCACAAACAGTAAATTTCCAGAAACATGGCAAAATATAAAAAAGACTCCTGACATATATCCATTTAATCTCTTTCCTGCCCTGATTCTCTGGACTGTGGATTTAGGAGCATTTTGAAGCATAGACTGAGAACCTTCCAATCTTTTGGAAGTTACCAGAGAGACTTTACAAGGCAGCAGTCTATTCGATCACTGCTACAAACCTGATATAAGGATTTAGCAATTTATTTGTATGTGTATGATTTATTAACCATTATTAACTCTCTTCTTCTTTTCTTCTATTATTAAACCTTTAGTTTTTAGTTACTAAAGGATTGGTATCAGCATGATTATTGGGTAAGATCTGAGTTAATCTTGACCTGGCTATGTGTCTGATCTCTTGGGATTAGAAGAACCCTATGTTTGATTAAAGTGATTTTCAGTAACCACTCATCAGAGTCTAGTGTCTGGGCGCAGCAACCAAGGCTGAAATGCCTAAGGAGACTACATTTTTTACTTCTTGTTAATCAGTGTGATGAGACAGAAGTTTACTTCTGTTACTGGCTTAGTGTAATCTAATGAGAGAATAACCACCAGTTTGGGGTGAGTCTGCCCTATTTTTCAGCAGTTTGTCCTGAATTTGGCATTCTCAGCTGTGACCCACTGAGGCATGGTGACACTCCATGAAGGAGATTTTATTTTTTTGGCAGTTAGTATCAATCATATTATGTAGTAGCTCTGAAAAACACCCTAACCCCTTCAGAAGCCCCTGAACCATTCTCTTTACTTTAACTACTGCTTGAGCTTGCTAATATGTTTCAGGGAATATTATAAAATAAATAATATGCCATTATCGCATCATACTAACTTAAGTCATGATCTCACTGTGTCTGTGGGGGTCCCAGTCAACTGCTGCTGCCCTGTTCTTACCCAGTGGTTCACTAGTAACTGGTTGATGAGACCATGAAACCTGAAGCTACACCAGGGAGGCTTCCTTTGGGCCCTGACTGGAGGAGCAGTGGGACTGCTAATTGGTCAGGGCTTCCTACTTAAACTGAAAAAGAGGCACAGCAAGTTATCTGTATAACTGGGTGAATTCCTGGTTCGCTGCTACATTGGACTGTGCCTTCTTGCTTGACTCCTGATTCCTGACTCTGGTCCTGACCCTTGTCTTGACTCCTGATGCTGACTTTGGCCCAGACTGCTAGGTTTGACTGCCCAAGCCCTGGTTGAGATGCTTAGACCAAACCCTGCATAGTTTTGTTCTTGTGCATTTACTTTATTTAAAAAAATGGTAGTAAAAATGATACTGTGAGGTTTATGGTATCTATTGGATAGTGAGTTCATTATGGTAAAGTAGTAATCTCTTGAAACATTTTTATGCTGGTTAAACAACTGAATTCTTGTGAGTTAAGGTTTTTTTTTCTTTAAATCAGTATTAAAGCACATCCATAACATTTTTGTTATCATAGTTTCAGTGCAGCTAAATATTTTGAGTACAGTCCTCTTTTTAAGTAGTGACGGTATAGCAGTTACAGCAAAGAATGAGCAGCTAAAATCTAATCTGACTTTACTCATTGATTCACTCCCTGACCTTGGGCAAGCCTCTTGACCGCCTTGTGCCTCAGTCAACTCAGCTGGAAAATTGGGTAAAGAGCAGGGCCTGCTGGAAAACCATCTTCAATTTGAAAGAAGATTTCCTGGATACTTAAAAAAAAGAGTGTAGTGCTTCGGCACAGATGTAATGGATGGTGGAGTGTACAGCAATAACATCCTGAGCTGTGTGACCCAATTGGTGACATATCCTTTGTTGTTCAGGATCTGGGTGGTCTCTGCATTCAGAGACTAATCCCCATTTCTTGCGTTTGAAGCTTTTCAATTATGTAGCATTAGTTTCTGTCCCAGGCAACCCCTCTGTACCTGCCCTTGTTAGGAGCACGGACCAAGTACTGCTTGACTCTGAGAAGGGACTCTGAGGTAAATTGCAGTTCCTGTTGAGTTTAGGGGTTGCAGAACTAGATTATTCTGCCCTAGATTTATTGCAACCAAAGGTGGCATCAGTTGTTGCTGTATCAATAAAAATGGCATCCATTATCACCCCAGTATCCACAATCCCTTTTCACAATGTCTTTGCTATCCCAAATTGGGTTTCATATTATCAGTCTGTAGCCAGACTTTGCTTTAATTGAGTTGTTGCAGATTCACTTTCCTTTCCATACCCTTTTATCACGTTGCAACTCCTAAAAATAAGCATAAATATTAGTGTAAGCAGGGTCTGAACGAATTTTCCCCTGACAGCTTGCTGGGAGGGGGAGAGATTTCAGGAGCAAACTGTATTTACATGAATACACCTACTCTGCCAAGATATCCAGCAGATAGAGGTGTGTTGCTCAAAGTGATCAACTTTGGCTGGCGTTGGGTTACAAATCACTTTAATACTGAGTGCAGGGGTAGTGAAATGCTGTTATCAATGTTGTTGTCTTTACTGTAGCAATGAAAGGGAGTGAATCTGTGGTTAACCTGTCCCAAATGAGGAGGTTTCCATCAGCAGAAAGGACCTCATTAAGCCAGGGGCTTGAATGCCAGACCCCTGTGAAAGTAAGAGGTGTGGGGACAGGTGTCCCAGCCAGGAGTTGTGGACCCTCCCTTAGGGTCCCCGGTCTGGTTTAACCTGTTCCTCCCCATTGTTCAAAGATAGAGCTAAATAGGCTTCATTAAGAGCCTTTTGTTATTTTAAAGTGCTCAAATGCTGAAATCACTTGTGAGACAGCAGTTTTGCCCAGCCTGCAAAGAGCTGAAAATTACTAGGAGACTGATCTGCAGAGATCACAGCAAAGAGGCAGGCGGCAGCGGTGAGGTGGCTAGCTGATAGGGACGAGCGGCTGGCAGGGCAGACTGCCAGCACAAGTGCTCAGATGGTGGCGCAAGCAAGGTGCTTTCTTCCCCAGGTGGGGACCAAGGACAACGAGTGGGGTATGGTGAGGGAGCAGGGGGGCACAGAAAAGGAACTGTTGGTTGTAGAACTCAAGACCATGAGGCAGAAGACTCTGCCCCAGGCACTCTGGGCTGGGTGTCCTGCTCACAGTTTTATGGTTATGAATCCTGCTTGTGGCATTTTCCCCAATTAATGTCAGGTGATTTCTCTCCTTTCATTAAAAGTTTATTTTCTACACTCAGTCTGTGCTTGTGAGTGGGGAAATATTACCTCTCAGAAGCACCCAGGGGTGGTGTGTAATTTTCCCAGGTTATTGGGTCGGGCTCGAGCTGGTTCTGTGTTGTATTGTTGAAAAGGAACCCCAAGATATTGAACCCTGCCCTGGTTGCTGCCAGCTCCATTCACACTTTTTCCTGGTTCATGCTGCATACTTTCTGTGGTGCCCCTACAGTTAGTACACTGCTGATTGCTGTCTTCAGATACACTCATCCTCAATCTGAACAGTTTGTCCAGTCCTTCCAGTTTGCTGCTGCAGCAGCCTTTAAGTGCAAGTGTTGAAGTCTTATGGATCAAAGCCAAGGGCATGAAAATGGCATGTAGATAACCACTTGAAACTGATGTGCAGGCAGCAAGTGATCACCCACATGCACAAACAAAGCGCCATCCTCTCATGAATTTGGCACTGTATGAGCTGCTTGTGCCAGCATGTTTAGACTGCCCCGAACCTGCTAATCCATTCTGCATGACCCAAATTGGAAAAATGGCCATTTTATTTTCCTAATCCCCCATCTGCTATTTGTTTTCCTGTCTTTATCTTCCCATGATTTGGGAAGGAATTCAGGAATGCAGAGCACTACCGCTAATGTTGAGTGGCATATAGCTGATACTGCTTGCATTGTCTCAGTAGGTAAACTTGCTACATTGTTTTCACCCTCTAAATCACACCCACCCTTCTAGGTGTTCGCAACTTAGAAAATGATTCATGAGATTCCCACCAGCCCATGATGATTGTGTTTAGGAATGTCATCTCTGCCAGCTGTATAGCAACAGCAGGAAGGACCAACCTCTTCTCAGTCAAATCTAACAAATACTGCAACACCTGTCCTTTAAACAAGTCAATATTTAGACACAGTTCTCTGGATCTAAAGGACAGAAGAATAGTTATAAGTGGATACTGTAGGCAGTAACATTATATTTGATGGCTACATTATTCACAAGCAATTCTCAAGTGTTTCTTTTCCCAAGTTGTACAGGGACATGAACACTGTGCCTTAGTTTCTTTTCCTGTATTTTCAGGGAGGGTTCTGAAACATTGCCTGTTAAAATGAATCAGAGTATTGACTGTCATTATTGTTCCATGGGTTGTGCTTAACCTTAATATTTGTATTCTGCCACAAAAATCTCAAAAGGTCACCTACAACAGCTTTAATGAGATCAATAAAAAGGAGACTTTGCTCACTTTAAACTGAAAACCATTACCTTGCCCCAAATTATAGTCACAATTAAGAAAAAATATTTCAGAAATAATAATATCCAGCTCTTACATAGCGATTTTCAGCACTGGATCTCAAAGCACTTGACAAAGTAAATCAGCAGCATTATCCCCATTGTACAGATGGGGAAACTGACACACAGGCTGAGGAAGTGACTTGCCTAAGGTCACCAAACAGCAGATCCAGAAACGATCTAGATTTCTTGAATTCCTGTGCAGTGTTCTAGCCACTGACTAGACAACTAACTAACTCCCTCTAACAACCAAATTCCACACACTTTTTGAGTGCACAAACCTACCAGTAAATTATGAAGGGAACATATTAGGTGCAAATTTAATTGATTTTAGAAGAGCTTTTGACACACATTTCACAAAATCCTACTCCAGAATTATCTTGGATATCTACAAGGTAGGTTCCTATAAAAAACTGACTGAAGGACTACAAAGTTGTAGTGGTAAACATCAGCAATTTGAGTTGGGGTTGGGTTTTGGTAGGATACCATAGAAATATTAGGTCCCTACTTATTTAACATCTGCATTAATGATCTTGCAAATGGAGTAAATGGTTCATTAATTACATCCACCAAAGATACTAACTTGAGAGGTTTTATAAACACCAGTGAGGACAGAGAAATTATGCAAAAGACCTTGTTAAGTTAAAAATATGGTCAATCAATAAAGTTAATTTTTCAGGAGAAAATAATCTAGAATCTATGTATTCAACTGGGCAAAGGATTTCACCGATCAGTCACAAAGCAGGCATGTTCATAATACTTCTCTGTGTGACTCCTGTCTAGATTGCACCTGGAGTGTGTTTATTCAGTTTTGTGTTCCTCATTATCACAAAGATATCAGCAAACTCTAGGATGTTCAGCAAAGAACACCAAAAACAATTAAGAGGTGGAGGTACTGACTTATTAAGAAAGAGTAAAAACTATTTATGTATGATGTGACTAATAACTAAGGAGAGATACAGTAACTATCTACAGATATTTGATGGATGAATCACCAAGTGTTTAATAAGCATAATGGAATGAAAGTAAGAAGAAAAAAAGAAAATCTTAACCTGAATATCTGGGAAAACTTTCTATTAGTGATGTCTTGTAGATTGTTTTCCTTTGTCATTTTAAAGTTAATGACAAGGTAGTGTTTTCCCCTGAAAGTGCCAGAATGAAGGTACAGAATGTAAGTATAATGGTGCACAGAACTGAATGTAAAAAGTGGTGCCCTGACTTGAAGGCAGGATTCTATGTGCAGTCTAGCCAGAGCCGCATAAGAAGCACTACCAAACTCCCTCTTTTGCGACATGACATCTGTCCATGCATCCAAAATGTTTACCTATTTTAAAACTCATACACAATCTGCTATCTGTTATCACCCAGAGATTTCTCTTGGTATTACTTCTTTCCAGATTTCCTCCTACCATTGAGGACCTTTGTTTCAGATTATTTTTCCCTAGATATATTAGCTTGCATTTTTCAAAGTTAAATCTCATGTGTCACTATTCTGTCAGAGGCCATACATTCCACTTTGAAATACTCTCTGATCATTGAGGCCATAAGACTGGGTTATCAGAGAAACATAGAAGTTAGAGATGAAAAGTTCTATTAGGTCATCCAGCCCATCTCCCTGCCAATGCAGGACTGTTCCACGGGTCTGACCAGTTCGTGTTGTACTGACAGCCTTCCTTTGTCAAAACAGAGTCATAGTGGTATCTTGGAACAGCTCTCTTTGGACCTAAACTCAGTCTTTGCTGTTGTAGACAGATAAGTTTTCTCTTTCATGTCAGTGTGCCATCAGAAAAGAAAATTCAACACATTGATGCAATGACTCAGACATCGTTAGTAGAAGATCCTGCACAATTTCAAAAGATATTATATGTCTAAGCATCAAAGCACTTGAACGAAAATAAAAACAGATTGGCTAATTCTCTGGGTAGGATTCTTATTCTGTCAGTTTTCGGCATAGAACAAAACAAACATAGAAGTGCGTGAACTACAAAAACACATTGTTTTGTGCTTAAACATGGAGTAATCTCTTTGTTTATGAAAGATAGTAAAATGGCACCTACTCATACAAAAGTAATCAAAATTAATATTTTTAGCAGCAAATTGCTAATACTAAACAAGGACCCGATCATTTCCTCATTGAAGTAAATGGAAAACTCTGATTTCACTGGGAGCAGGATCATACTGCAAAACAAAGATTGGATTACTTGAAACTATAATTGACCCCTTTTTGTAGTGGTAGGGGTGTGGGTGGATGAGGCGGAGGGAAAAGGACTCCTAACCATCTTCAGTTTCTTGGTATATCCAGACTCAACTGTTACTACCAGTCTGTCTGTCTAATGTACTCTTTCCACCTGCTGGGATATTCTGCTATATATGTTAATAGCATTCAGAATTGCAATAAAGGCAGTCCTGGCTGATGTTCAATTAGATTAAAACCAGTGAGTTTTTAGTGCTCTTCTAGTTCTTTCCAACACGTGGGTGCTTTTTTGTTTCTTCAGGGGGAAAAAAAGTTACCTTTATCATAGTAAAAGTTGGAGCAAAGAAGAAAAGACCAGACTGGAAGGGATTTAAATGTAACTAAAAGAAAACAATAAAAAGGTTTTGTTCTTTCCATGTGTAGGTGTAACTCTTATGCAGGCTAACTGAATCTCAGCTGATATACACATTGAGGGGAGCATACGCACCTGAAACAAAAGCATTTTTCACTAGAGTCAAAGACTGTCTTTAAACAATTATGTGACATACAATAGCTCTTAAACAATTGTGTGACATTCTTTTGTTGTTCTACTTGAAATACAAACAGGCCATTTCCTACAATATCTACAGTATGGAGATTTTCTGTCTTATTTATTACTCTCTGAAATATAGTTTTTTTTTGCTGACCTAATATATTGCAAAAGGACCTTCTGTTCTTCCCCGATGGGTCTCAAGGCTCTTTGGGTCATTTCAAATACATTGCATATCTTTGACCAAGACTTTCAAAGGGTGTGCTCCATTTCAGGGAATGTTATATAACTCCATAGAAAGAAGCCTTGTCTGTAATTAAAATTCTATACAAAATAACAAGATCTTCATCAGATTCTTTATATTCATATAAAATCTGTTGCCATGGGAGCTAGCATTGAATAGCACGGTACGCAAAATCAGTAATGTTACATTACATTTGCCCTGTAGCCACTGGAGGGCCCCTTAAAATAAAGTCACCTTTTATCTCTGCTTTCGGAATAAACATAAAACTGGATTTTTAGTGCAAAATCCTGATTTCAAGGTTATTGATGCCAGACTAAATTAATACAGTCTGTGCGATAGCATACAAAATCCCCAGCAAAGCCCGGGATACTCCTGTCTTTTGAAAGCTTGACATTTGTTTTTCATCATGAACTTAAAGGTCACCAGCTACAGATGAATCAGGACACCTACTTGAGTTTACATTTACATGCATTTTATTTTATTCCCACATGTACTTTTTTATAAGATTCCTCACTGGAATAAAACAGTAGTCCTCTCTTATTACCCAGGTTTGAAAAATGAAAAGAGTTGTCATCCTACTATCTTTAAGAACAAACTAGTTGTTTTTAATCTCATTATACTGCAGTTCCAAGAAGTACGTTTTCTTTTACCTATCTGCTGATATTGCTGCTTACACCAAACATCACAAGTCTCTATAATCAGCTATAAACAATGTTAAAAAAAGTGATAGATTAAGCCTAAATCACTAATTTGTTACTTTTATAATCTCACATGATGATTGCTAAAATACTGTCAATGTTGCATTGTCAAAGTAATTGAAAATTGATCTGTGTGTACCGGTACTTGTTTAATTTTTACTTCATTTCTGGAGGGATACGTGCAATTAATCAAACTGCAGGATTCAGAATTTATGATGAATCAAAATGTAGGATTCAGAATTTTCAACAGATGTGCTCCATCTCTTCTGCATATGAACATTTTTGTTTTTGTTCAAGATAGGCACGTGACCTGTATTGCTGCACAGATTTTGTGAAACCAAATAATATTTTATATTTTTACCAAAATACCTGTGGAGCTGACAGAGCATGATGCATTCATTTTCCTTGATTTTGTAGTGAGGGAAAGGCTAGCATGAATAATTCAAAAATAATGCTGAGACTGTTAAGATTTAGTACTGGAGAGGTCATCACAGTTGGGAGAATGAGCTAGGAGACTATTACTATTCCACGATCTTTGAATCTCAAGGTGACATCATTATTATTTCTCTATATCTATAATGTGGTGCAGCAACCAACTTATTGCAGTGTTTCTCATGTAGGGTAGAAAGATCAATTACATACAGACCTCAAAATGTGAACTATAAGCATAGTGTCCAATAAAACTGTCATTAACAGTCACCACAATTTTAGCTGTATGCTTCCAGGTCAAGCTGTTTTAAAAATGATAACTGACATTGAAAGGTTGAATAAAGAGCACTCATTCTAAAGGGAGCAATTTTTTAGCCAAATAACTTAAACTCTTTCATTAACAAATGTGTTAATTCCTTCCCTGATGTTACAAAAGTATTTAATCTTTACTTTTAAATGCTCAAGGCCCCCCTTTTAAAAACAAAAAAACCCATAAGAGTATTTAGTCTACCCTGGAAACACAGAGGTTTGCTACATGAGCAACATCAATGGTAAGTATTATTGAACACAGATAAAGCATCCCCATGCAATCTGATTTAATTTATTCCTGTTTTCAACAAGAAACTGAAAGACACTACCCAAAATGGAACTTATATAAGAGTAGTGTTTACCGCATTACATTAACTATTTCCTCACCTTCTCATATATTGGTAGCTAAATCTGTTCCCCACAGAATACATGGTATCCAAAATAATTAAGGTCACCCACAAATATTCAAAAGTAATGTGTGACAGCAAACATCCTTTAGTACTGCAGAAGTCTCTCTCTTTTGGATAAACACTGATTTGTATGTTTAATTAAACATACATTTACCCTAGAGCCTATGCCTCAAGAAGCATAACTCTTCCAATCAACTCTCTTTCTATTTTTTTGTTTTCATTTTCACATCAATATTTGAATTATAAATTGTAGTTTTGAAATAGGGGGATCGGGTGGGGGATAAACCATGCCTCCAATAATGTTTTGATGTTAATAGTTTCAAAGTTATTCTAAAACTTGTGCTACATATTTAAAGCAAAGATTACATTTTGTTATTCAAACAAGCAAATCACTCTTCTCCTTCCTCATTTCTTTCATATTTTTCCCCATAGATTAAGACCAGTGTGATGATCATTTCATCACCTTTTTCTCATACTTCTTGGTTACTTTCTTCAGTGATAGGTGAGCACTGACACTTTCCCCAGACAGAAACTAAATGCCAAGTTGGGGAAAAAATTTGTTCAGTAGTTCCAGCATCTGACTCCTTGGTAGTCTTCACAGGCAATTGTGTGCTGATGCCTGCGAGTCTAACATATGGTTAGGTTCCAAATAAGCTTGTTGGCTGCTTTATACTTCTGAATTCCATCTTCCTTTCATTCATCTCGGACACTGAGCAGCTTTGGCAATTAGATGCTACACCAAAAAGTATTCATACGATGGCTCAAGTGTATGCAGGGAAGACTGATTAAAAAGAAAGACCCTTTTATCACTTTGTTTGCAAAGATCTTTGGATGAGCAGAGCCAGAAAGAAAGGAGACTGTGATTGGACCATGGAATTTACCCTAGCTAAATCAAGAGATGAAGTAAAATGAATCAGAGGGATCAAAGGCTAATAGGTATATATGCTGCTCCCATCAGAAACATAAAACAGTTATAAAACACAGAGCCTTTTTAAAAATCTTACAGGTAGACTACAGGTGAATTAAAAAAATAAAAATAAAAAGAGAGAGAATAAGATGGTGGCCTTCTAAACCAAGCTTTTTTTTCTGGCTTGACCAAACATTTATGCACCAATTTTTAGGCATGCAGAGTGAAGTTGACCCTTGTGTAGATGGCCAGCACAAGACTTATGCATGATTTAAGTCCCACTTAAGCCTCATTTTGAGAGCCTAAGTGAACTTAAATGGTGCTGTAACCCTTTTGCTGGCCATCTGTGCCGGATGGATTTAGTTCTTTAGGGTAGATGCGATCAATAGGCAACAAAGGACAAACTGCTTTGAGGATTGTTTAGGACAGTAACAGTGTTCATGGTTTCACTGTGAAAGTGGCCAAAAATGTGAATGTAGCAGCTAGTAGGAGTTTGTATTCTATCTGCAGTGTAATGAAACCCAGGTGACTACTCTCACAGGGGAGGAAAGATGGTCTTACAGTAAAAGAACTTAAATGGGACCCAGGAGACATGGGTTCAATTCCTGGCTCTGCAGTAGACTTTCAGTATGAATACAAGCAAGTCATTTAGTCTCCCTCTGCTTTAGTTCCCCCATCTAAAAAGGGGGATTGATAATACTTCCCTAGGTCACAGAGATGTGATGAAGATTATTCATATTTGTGAGGTGTTAGGCTATTGTTATGATGGGGACCATATAATTAGGTGGAATGTCTAATCAATACAGATAAAGCACAGTATATGGAGGAAGTATGGCCTAGTAGTTAAGCACAGGACATGAAGTCAAGCAATGTGGGTTCTATTCAGCTACAGACTTATGTGACCCTGAGAAAATAAAATTGTCAAATTGTGGCATAGTTACAGTAAAGCTGAAATAATTCTAACTTATCTCACAAGGTTGCTGTGGGGCTAAATTACTGTTGTAAAGCTATGTCAACTTACACTAGCTGAAAATCTGGCATAGAGTATGGGGACATAACACAGTAATAAATATGTTGTAAGCTAAAGCCATCTTGCTCTCCCTGATACCTCACTTGACAGCTAAATAACCATCATGCAATAATCAAGAGATACTGTAGGAGGAATTTGAGCTCATCCCCATACCAAAGAGCGAGGAAATCTGCATGCCAAAGTGCTCAGAACTTGTGACCTTTCTCTTTAGAAATAAACCCCCCAATTCCTTCAGAAAATGAAAAGCATGTAACACCTTAGGCAGTAGAAACACAAAAACCAACCAACCATTCTCGATAGATTTGTTCAACACCTATCGTGGAAACTCAGTTGACTAATTATAGATTTATTTTTTTAAGTGATGAACTATTGCATCAATAAGAAACAAACCTCTAGAATATGTTTATCATCTTCCACATTAAACGAAGTCCACATGACCCGATAGCTCCCCTATTACGTTTAATGGGTTGCTTCATGAGAAGCAGCTCATTAATATGAATATGAAGAACATGCTTCAACCTGCAAAGTAAATAACACAGATATGAGTGTTTACCATAGGCACATTTACTCTTTTAAAAACGAACTACTTCAATAGAAATAGGCTAGGAATCAGGTATCTTGTTTCTGTTCACTGCTGTATAGACTTGTGGTGGACATTGAGGAAATCATTTAACTGCTTTGCGCCTGTTTCTGCAACTGTTGGGGAAAAAAAAGGAAATTATAATACTGTACCTATGTCACATGGCTATTGTAAGGCTAAATAATCAGCATTAATAATATTGGGCGAGACAGTGACATTACAAGCTGCCCTGAATATGGGACAGCATGTAGTGTGAGCAGCAAACATGTGGGGCTAAATTATTGTTGTAAAGCTAAACCCCTTTCACATGCCAAGGAAAAGTAATCTGCTCCAGATCTGTTCTGGTTTCAGATTATTTCTTCGTTTGTGCTGGTGCAGCTTTGCTCAGCCAGTAGTTTGTGGGTGAGCGAAGGTCAAGGTTCCACCCATTCCTTGGCCATACCAACCTACTCCCTGCTTGCAGGAAGAGGAGTACTGGCCCTACGGAGGCTACTCTCCCCACTGCACTGTGACCTGTGATGTGGGTTACCTGCACAGGGGAGTAAAAGGGACATCTTCAGTCCCTTAATTCCCTGTGTGCAAACACAAGACAAAAGACAACCTTGCTCATTATTGAAATGTTTAGATGCCATCATATGTGCTTAGGTTTCTGTTTGATTTACTTACAGTAAGTTATTCAGTGCAAAATTAACAAAATCCCACATAATGTTACACTGAAAATTTAAACAGAAAAAGGTCTAGAAACACGGAGGTTATAGCTCTCATAGGAACATTTACCCACATTGCTCACATTGGAGTCAGTTTTTGGAAGGGCAGCTTCTTTTTTGTGAGTTCAGTTTCTGCTCAAAAATTAACATGCATTTGTGAATTGCAGGCATAGTTTTGAGGACTGGCACCCTCAGAACTTGATTTTATTCATTGTTTTTGAGTTATCAGTAAGCAAAATTCCCTTTATATATTTTAGCTGAAAGAGTTTATTCTTTCTACCATTGTTCATAAATAGCTACAGGGATTGTCCTCAAATTTTTCAGGGCAATTAATCTCTGGGTTTAGACCAATCTTGGAAAGCTTCAGGCTCAATAGTGGAAAAGAAAAGGTTAACTGAAGCCTGAACCAAAAAAAAAAAATAAAAAAAAAAATCAGGCCTGATCCTACAATGAGATGTGACCAAGTGGACTATTACACTAATGCAGTGGTTCAGTGTGGACCACTGAATTCAGTAGGGCTTTGCATCTGTTCACAGTGGAGACACTCCAATGGCAACAATCCTGTGTGGAAGAGTGGCGTTCTTTTATTGTAGTGGGGAAAATTCCCCTTTCCTTGTACTGTTTAAAGCTTAAACAGTAACAGAAAAAATAGGATTTCCCCCACAATTTCCATAAAATACAAGTCTAAAAACTTGAAGTATGTGGAGTTCCACTGAAGTCAATGGACCTCCACATGATCCCAGGTGTAGCCACATTTGAAATACAGATACATAGTCAATATTTATAACTTCAAATACAAAAATGATACATGCACAAATAGGATAATCATATTCAGAAAATCATAACTTTTCCAATGACACCGTACATGACCTGTCTTGTACAAAATGCATGATAATTATGCCATAATTGTATCATAGTAATATTACTATGATGAATATGGGATGTAGTGTCACAGCATGTGCTCTGCAGGAGGAGCTCCAGAAAGGAACTGTGACCCTCAAGACATCCTCCTGAGTTACAGTTCCTTCAGTATACCTATTTTGTGCAGGGAGGGAAATGTGCTGCATCAGCCCGTTACAGTAGGCAGCAATGCCGTCTGCAGCATGGGTGGGTAGGAGCCATGCCTTTATCTACTACACCCCTCTCTCCACACCCTCTCCATGCATTTGTTTGGGGGTGGAGAGGGAGTATCAGGGATACAGACCCTGCTCTCCCTGCTGTACCTGGATTCATGATCTATGAAGGGTCACAAGGTGTCAGGGCCTTCATTTCCTGCATCACAGTATAAGGCTGGGTCACAATAGAGGCCAAAATAAATACTTTCCTAATAATAGTTATCAACTCAACAATAGAGTTTGCCATCACGATTTTTTAAATAATTAAATATTTTGGAGTGGAATTAATTCAAAGTACTTAGAAAAGTTGGCACTGTTTTGACCTACACTCTGCTCCTTAATGCATACAAATGCAACGTGTTGGGTATTGCAATAATTTTTTACACTTTTGTTCCATTACACGTACTCAGGAGGACCTCTTTATTTCAAATTTAAAATAGTCTATGAAAATCTGTATTGACGTAGTATCTTATTAGGCTACTTGCAAAATATTCCCAGAACTAATTTTTAATTAATATAGTTCACTGAAAACTTATAAAAGATTCATACATAATATGATAAAAGAAATAAACATCTTCAATAGCATGTCATTTTACTTTTCTAATTTCTTTGTAAAACATTGAGGTTTTTTTCCTCCTGTGTTATCAGAACTAAAAAACCTAGTCTTGTGAAATGACTTACACTTGTATTTTGGCAGATCTGTCAAATCTGACATGTTATGATAAACAAAATTATATTTATTAAATCAGGGCCCAATTCTGTCACTATTACTCACATTGGGTGGTATCCCACTCCACAAGTAGTCCTATTTCTTTCAGCTGGAGTTCTTGTAGAGTAAGATACTACTCCTCAAAGGGCTTGATCCATAGCTCATTGAAGTCAGTAGAATGGATTTCATTTATACAAACTGTCTTTGGATCAGGCAAAAAATGATTAAGGATGGCAGAATTGGGCCCTTAATGTCTGATCCTGCAAATATTTACTATTGGGACTTTTCATGGTAGAAAGCACCACACCTGTAATTAAGTGTTTGTAGGATCAGGTCCTTAGAGAAATAAAAAGGGCATACTCCTGTCTTTCAGTAAGAAAGACTCTATGTGCTCTTTGGTACATTATATTTAAATTATGTTCGGACCAAGGAGTTATGCATCAGAGTCCATGGAATATTGTGAGACTGCTTCAAGAAGCCCTCTCCTTACCCCTTTTCCTCCCCCGGAGTCCTGACCAGGAGAGTATCAATATCTTGTGATATTTATTAAATTCTACTTATTTTAGTCTGCTCCCAGATTTCCAGTTTGCATCAGAGTTTTATATTACAATATTTTATGTTACTATAGAAGTTGTTGGGGAGGAAAATCTGGAGATTTTGATAGCTGAGCTGGGCAAAGCTCTGGCTTTTGGTTGCCAGAAAAGCGTAGGAAACAGTTTTGCTTTGGTGTATTTTGGAAGCAGTTGCAGGAGGCCTTTGGTGCTGAGATGGGACTTCATCTCCTTAGCCCTTCTGCTTTTGGGCAGGGGCAGTGGTGGAATTGGATTTAGGGGATGGCAATCTGCATTCCTCATTTCCCACATCAGTAGTATCTAGTTTTCCTATTATTTGCCATTACATCCAACAACAATGGATGAGCCTATTTGCTCTATGATTCTTCTAAAATGATCAGCAGTAAAATAGCTAATGTTGATATTTACATCATAATAAGGTTTCATTCCCACTGATATGGAGGAGAGAAGTTGACACTTGTCCCAAAGCTATGGTTTTAGACTGTCTGCAGACTCAGGCAGACATCAGTGTAATTTGTGTATATGCGGTGTGTGTGTGTGTGTGTGTGTGTATATATATGCGGTGTGTGTCGGGGCCAGCCCACAAAATTTTGGAACCTGAGGTGGGGAGCTCAAATGACGCCCCTATGCCCCCTCGCTTGGGCCAAAACTTTGAAAGGTCTCAATTCTGCCTTCTTCCTGTTCTTCTCTCATGGTGCTGCTCTGCTACCTACCCCAATAAAGGAGAACTAACAACTTAAAATGCCTTGTTCAGAAACTTTAAGTAACACTTAACTTTCAAATGCCTGAACAGCAAATGCAACTTTTCTTCTCTGAATAGTAAACACTGGCATTTTTATCCGTTTGAATAATCAAAGTGATGCTTTCCGTGCCTTCTTGGTTGCAAAGATTTGCACTGCTTCCTGAAGGTCCTCAGTCTGGGCCAGCTCATGCTTTATTGAGATGGTTGCAAGGCTGACCAGCCTCTCCTGTGTCATTGTGGAGCATACACGTGTTTTTATTAACTTCAGCTTGGAGAAGCTGTGTTCTCTACTGGCAACTGTTACAGGAAGTGTTAGAAGTATGCCCAGAGCAACAAAAGCATTTGGAAAGAGTGTGGTCATCTTATTTGTGCACATATATTCCAGAACAGCCTTTGGAGTTGATCCTGCTGAAGTGTTTCTTGAAAGGGCTTGCAGTTCATCATCTAAATCACTCGCATCAATATCATGCATGTCATCATGTGTCAACACTGTCTCTAGTGCCCTGCATTGCTGGTGTAGGTCTTCTTCGGGTATAGTGAGGAGTTTTGGAATATCATACAACATCCCAAATATACTGCTGTGTTCCTTGAGCTGCATGAAACATTCTGCAACTGACTGTATTGCACAATCTAGCACCTGGTTAAAGAATTCAACTTTGAATTGTTGTTTGGGGTCTCTTATGGGACCATCCTGTGCCTCGTAATCAAAATGTCTTCTTCTTCGGTGACTCTTGTATTCTTCAATGGGTGGGAAACTAGCTTCAGTGTGAAGTTCCTCTGCCAACTTCTGTGCACTCTTCAAAATGTTTTGAAATCCCTCATCTGACCGGTAAGACTATAGGTATGACTTTGCTTTGTCCAGTTGTTCCATTGCTCCAGATATATCAAGGTCAACACTTTGGAGTCTCTTGCTTACAACATTTATTTCACACAGTATGTCATGCCACAACACTAAGCCACACAGAAATTTGAAGTTATGTATGTTTCTGGTGATTCCATTTCCCTCTGCCACTGTTCTCCCATGAACAGTTCCTGTCATAGCATTATCCTCCATAATGGCAATTATGGCATCATCTATCTTCCCAATTTGGTGTTTGATAGGCTTTATTGCCTCCACTCGACTTTCCCATTGTGTGGCACTCAGTGGTTTCAGTGTCAGAGAGGATGTTCCCAGATGTTGCTTCAAACTTTGCCATCGATGAGTTGATGCAGAGAAAAATACATAAATGCTTTGAATTACATTAAAAAATTCAGCAGCCTCACTAGAAGCTTATGCTGCATCACTGACCACTAAGTTCAATGAATGAGAAATGCATGGGACAAAAAAAGCTTGAGGGTTTAACTCTCGGATCCGTGTCTGCACTCCTCTGTTCTTTCCCCTCATGTTGGCACCGTTATCATAGCTCTGACCTCTCATGTCAGCTATCGCAATTCCTGTATCTTCCAGCTTTTTAAGAAGCACATTTGTCATAGCAGCTCCTGTAGTATCATCAATGTCAATACTTTATTGAAAATGCTCTGACAGTCACCATTGCAGGGACATTTTCACTAGGTTCTGGTGTTGTTACAAAACACACCATTAATGTCATTTGTTCTGTATGACTGAAGTCAGGTGTGCATTCCAGAATAACAGAGTAATATCTTGCTGACTTCAGATCTGCCACAATCTTCTGTTTGACTTTTGTTGCCAGTAACTGTATGATCTCATTTTGAATTGTTTTTCCAAGGTAGTGGTGTTTGTACATTTCTTGGGTGGTGACTGTCCTTAGATGCTCCTGGAGTACAGCATCAAACTCAGCCATCAGCTCCACAATTTTAAGGAAGTTTCCATTGTTTGGCACATACAACTGATCTGAAGTGTCACGCAGTGCTAGGTTTTGGGTAGCAAGCATTCTCACAATGGCAATGAGCCTTTTCAGAACATTTTGCCAGTAAAGAGACTCTGATGCAATCTTCTCTTGATGCTGATCAGCTATGGTGGCCTTTAACCTTAGTTTCATCTCAAGCTCTTTCCACTATGGAATGCTCTCTGGTGATTTGCTGCCTTCTCATGGCATGCCAGATTTCTAGCCAGATTTTTCCAGTCCTTTGTTCATGTAGAACCCAATGTGGCTGGAAAATTAGACTGGAAGAGTTTGCAACATAAACAGTATGCAGCATTCTGGATTTTTGAGTACATAACCCAGGGCCTCTCCACTTTGTCACCATTGGAGATTTCACACCAGTAATGTGTTGGATGGAAACTTCTATTTTCATTGTCTTTGGGGAACATGAAGTTTTTCACTTACTGTGGCCCATGCAGTACAAGGAAGTCCTTCAGGCTACTGCTCAAGTGTGTCCACGGTCCTGGATCATCTCGACTTAAGGAACTAAACTCAACAGCATATATTTCTTGCGCCTCCACCACACTCTTCTCCGATCTACACTTTTCTTCAGGAATGTGCATGGTTACATCCATTTGAGATGGAGATATGGATGCTGCAGTAGCTGCCATGTCACCTGCACTCTGACTAACTGGAAGATCAGGCATCTCCTCACCACTCACATCCTCACTGGGGCCGGAAGGCTCACCATGAACATTTGTGTCTTTGTATCTCAGGAGAGCTCCTTCCTGCTTAGATAGAAAGCAAAGGAAGCTTTTCTTTCTTTTTCTGAATGCTGTCCCAGAGGGGTGTTTTCTTCTTCCACTCATGACTGCTGTTCTATGCCAGCTATAGTGGCTCTCAATACTCAATTGAAGGGGACAAATAAGCAGGCTGGTAGCAGAGCCTGAGTGAAGGAAGATATCAGTGTCTTAAGGGCCCAACTGGCTCCTACTACTTCAGTTGATTGCCTGTTCTCCTCACATGGGTTCAGGGAAGCAGCAGGAAATAGGAAGTTCCCCGAGAAGCTGGTGTTAATCAGTCCATGTTCCGCGGGATGCTAGAGAGGTACATAAGAGGCACCTCCTCCTTTCTCTCCTTGCAGCTGCTGCTGCTTTCTCAACTTATTCCCTCTCACCTTTTCATAGAATCATAGAATCTCAGGGTTGGAAGGGACCTCAGGAGGTCATCTAGTCCAACCCCCTGCTCAAAGCAGGACCAAACCCAACTAAATCATCCCAGCCAGGGCTTTGTCAAGCCTGACCTTAAAAACCTCTAAGGAAGGAGATTCCACTACCTCCCTAGGTAACCCATTCCAGTTCTTCACCGCCCTACTAGTGAAAAAGTTTTTCCTAATATCCAACCTAAACCTCCCCCTCTGCAACTTGAGACCATTACTCCTTGTTCTGTCATCTTCTACCACTGAGAACAGTCTAGATCCATCCTCTTTGGAACCCCCTTTCAGGTAGTTGAAAGCATCTATCAAATCCCCCCTCATTCTTCTCTTCTGCAGACTAAACAATCCCAGTTCCCTCAGCCTCTCCTCATAAGTCATGTGCTCCAGCCCCCTAATCATTTTTGTTGCCCTCCGCTGGACTCTCTCCAATTTATCCACATCCTTCTTGTAGTGTGGGGCCCAAAACTGGACACAGTACTCCAAATGAGGCCTCACCAGTGCTGAGTAGAGGGGAATGATCACATCCCTCGATCTGCTGGAAATGCCCCTACTTATACAACCCAAAATGCCATTAGCCTTCTTGGCAACAAGGGCACACTGTTGACTCATATTCAGCTTTTCATCCACCGTAACCCCTAGGTCCTTTTCTGCAGAACTGCTACCCAGCCATTCGGTCCCTAGTCTGTAGCAGTGCATGGGATTCTTCCGTCCTAAGTGCAGGACTCTGCACTTGTCCTTGTTGAACCTCATCAGATTTCTTTTGGCCCAATCCTCTAATTTGTCTAGGTCCCTCTGTATCCTATCTCTACCCTCCAGCGTATCAACCACTCCTCCCAGTTTAGTGTCATCTGCAAACTTGCTAAGGGTGCAGTCCACACCATCCTCCAGATCATTAATGAAGATATTGAACAAAACTGGCTCCAGCACCGACCCTTGGGGCACTCCACTTGATACCGGCTGCCAACTAGACATGGAACCATTGATCACTACCCGTTGAGCCCGACCATCTAGCCAGTTTTCTATCCACCTTACCGTCCATTCATCCAGCCCAGACTTCTTTAACTTGCTGGCAAGAATACTGTGGGAGACTGTATCAAAAGCTTTGCTAAAATCCAGAAATAGTACATCCACTGCTTTCCCCTCATCCACAGAGCCGGTTATCTCGTCATAGAAGGCAATTAGGTTAGTCAGGCATGACTTGCCCTTGGTGAATCCATGCTGACTGTTCCTGATCACTTTCTCCTCCTTTAAGTGGTTCAGGATTGATTCCTTGAGGACCTGTTCCATGATTTTTCCAGGGACTGAGGTGAGACTGACTGGCCTGTAGTTCCCTGGATCTTCCTTCTTCCCTTTTTTAAAGATGGGCACTACATTAGCTTTTTTCCAGTCATCCGGGACCTCCCCCGATCGCCATGATTTTTCAAAGATAATGGCCAATGGCTCTGCAATCTCATCGGCCAACTCCTTTAGCACCCTCGGATGCAGCGCATCCGGCCCCATGGACTTGTGCTTGTCCAGCTTTCCTAAATAGCCCCGAACTACTTCTTTCTCCACAGAGAGCTGGTCACCTCCTCCCCATACCGTGCTGCAGAGTGCAGCTGTCTGGGAGCGGACCTTGTCTGTGAAGACAGAGGCAAAAAAAGCATTGAGTACACTAGCTTTCGCCACATCCTCTGTCACTAGGTTCCCTCCCTCATTCAGCAAGGGGCCCACACTTTCCTTGACTTTCTTCCTGTTGCTAACATACCTGCCTGCCTGTTTTGTCCCTTGTGCCCTCCTTCCTCCAGCACATCACTCCCCTATCTCTGTGCATCTAAAGTAGAGAGAATACATATGCACAAGCAGCAGACACAATTTTCTACACTCTGGGTCCTAGTGGCACCCCTCCCCCCACCAGTCTGGCCCCTGAGGCGGCTGCCTCAGTTCGCCTCATGTAAGGCCTGCCCTGGAAATGCGGGGTGGTATTTCAGGAGGCCATACAGGACGTACATACTCTCTTGAGTGGCACAAAGCCTAGGGTGGGTGGGTGAGGTTCTGTGGCCTGTAATGTGGGGAGGTAAGACTAGATGATCATGATGGTCCCTTTTGATCTTAAAGTCTATGAGTCTAAAGGACTCCCTGCACAGCTGTGTGAAGGAGGGCATGGGGAAGTGCTGGGTAGGGTAAGGAACAAAAGAATTTCGTCCCATGAGTGAATGGATTTTAGGGCTGCAGAAACTACTCCAGCCAGCAAAGCTACTTGGTAGCCTGGATGGAAAGATTCCTCACCTTTTATCCCTACAGACATCTTCAGTGACAGACCCAGTTTCTTAGGCGGGGTGGGGGGAAGGGTGTTGCTTTATACGTAGTTTTTTTTAAAGAGCTTTAGTGACATTGTTAAAAATATTAATGATCACATCCCAGAAATCATGAGCATTGCCACAGAAGAGTGACAGGGTTTGACTCAAAGAACTATGTAGAGTCTAAACACCTATATAAGAAATGAGGTAGGTCAAAATTTGGGGGCTACCAACCTGGACAGTATCTCTTTACTTACTTCAACCAGGGAAATATTACAAAAACAACAAGACCATAATACAGTAATAATATCAGCCATCTCCATTTAGGCCTCCCTTAATTTCATTTTGTTGGACATCTTTGTCCAAGCCAAAGTAACCCAGCATCCTTTGCAGGGTCCAATCCTGCAAGGTGCCGAGCACCCTCAACTCCTGTGCTATTTTAGCCACTCAGCCAAGTCAATGTGAGTCTTTACATCAACTTCAATGGGCTTTGTATCAGGCCCTAACTGTAAACTGATACATTCTCATGTAGGTAAGCTAAAGTAATGACATTATTTATTTAAACATATATTGTCTATGGTAATGTTATTTAGTTTAAATCAATAGTACTTCCTGATCCCTATGTAGATTTGCATAGTGCAATATTAACCTTTCTACTAATGATATTGTAGGTCTGGGTTTTAGCTTATTTTAAATTTCATCAAAAGCACCATTGGGTATTCTTTAATGTTATAGGAAAGGAATGATTAATTTAAGGTTCAGGTGCAAGACAGGGTCAGGAAAGAAATGTTACTGGTTATAGTGAGCATTTCAAGATGAATTTGTGGTTTGAAGCATCCTTTTATGATGCATTTTCTATTTTGTTACCAGGGGAAGTATGATGGGTGACATGCGAGTGATCACAGTGTTTTGGTGCAATGTTCTGTGATGGGCTTTTCATAAAAATTAGCTGACAATGTCATGAGTATACAAGTAAATTTATAGCTTTCATACTGGACTACCATTCCCAAAGCAATTTCCAATCACTTGGGCTTTTTATTAAGTTTATTGTTCTTTTATTGTTCAGCGGAGTGTAAGCAGTGAGATTACAAATAAATGTAAGTTTCACTGGGTATGAAGTCAAGCTTGTAGAATTAGGAAAGAAGCAAGTGAAGGAAAGCAAAAATTAATTTGAATCATCATTGGTGATATGAAAGACCACATTTTGACTTTTCTTGTCAAATACACATACTGTATACAGCGTCTGAAGTTGACATACTGTTCATGTTAAAGTTGAAACAGAAAATTCAGAAACCAGTGTGTCATTTATACTCAAAATATATTGATGAAGCTTTTGACTTTCTTACTGAAATTCATCATTGATTTTTTTCCCAGTTCACTTCCTGCCTTCTTTGTTCTTATTTCTCACTATCACTTGCTTGTAGCATAACAGAAAACAACAAGAGAAGGACAATGAACTTTCTCACTTCAGTATCATTCTCATAGTATCTTCAGCATGAGACCTTCAGCATTTATTTCCTTCTACCTTTCCCTCCCTCCAAGAATGAATGCTTTATAATTTTGGTTAATATCCCAACTAGCAGAGCAGAAAATCAGACTTATAGCTTTGAATGACACATTTTCAACTGCAAGTTAGTAAAAAAAAATCATTTTTATGTGGGTCTTCAATACTTACACAGTTTTCAGGAAGCTTAATTAAAATGTGTGTTCTTTCCTTGTTATTACTACAGTGGACTCCACTTAAAACTAGATGCTGTTTGTCTGGACAATCAGACAATAACTGGGATCCAAAAGCAAATCGATTTGCTGTGTGGCTTGTGCTATTACTTAAGTTATAAATAAAATGATTTTTTTCCCCAGATGGCTCCCCGATGGCCTTGCAGTCTTCCCAGTACCAGCTTTTTATCCCTGCTTTAACTCCCCCATGGCTTCCCTGATCCACTTGCCCCTACAGCCTTGTTCTATCCCCTCTCTGACTCACTGAAGTCTTTCCCCAAATGGCACTTTGCTTCATATGGAAAAGAGCCAAGCTTTCAGTGGTGGAAACAAGTTCAAACACAGTTAATGCAGCATCCAAGATGACCGTAAGATTCCTAACAGATTCAGCCTCCAAAGAGATTTGCAAAACCACTATCCTGTTCCTTTCTATGACTGAACAGTAGCTTTTTATTATTGTTAATATTACACACCATTCAAGAGGGCGCTTTAGTCAGACAGCTAGATAATATTAAATGCTTTGCATCCCAAGAGTAAGGAATTTGAAGTTTTTCCTTTTTCAGTGCCAGGTAGAGAAAACTGACAGTTGAACAAGAGTTTGGTAGGAGACAATTAGTAATGGCCCACCCTGTCTCTGTAGAGGCTGTCTCGCATCTACCATGTATCTGATATTGAAAGCCTCACATGCCAATTGTGCTTACTCATGAACAGTCCCATTGATGGGACTACTCGTGATTAAAGACTACTCACCTAGAGAGCAGGCTCAGGCTGCACGTTCATCTTCTAGTGTGTTTTGCTTAACTCCATCATTTAAAAGACTGAAAGGCTGACATTTTTCTACCAGGCCTGTTTATGTCATGGGTGAATTATGCCTTCAGATATGTGGAAGGATTCCTGTTGAAATCAATGGAAACCATACGCTTGATAAAGTTCCTCCTCTACCTTGGTGGGTCCTGCGCTTATTGGCAGATTTTGCTAGCCCCAGAGATCTTCCTGTGTTGGATCAGGAGTTGGGAGGTTTTGAGGGGAACCTGGGCCTGCCCTCTACCCTGGGTTCCAGACCAGGGCCCTGTGGACTGCAGCTGTCTAGAGTGCCTTCTGGAGGCTACTTCCCCATGGCCTCCTCCCAACACCTTCTTTGCCCTCACCACAGGACCTTCCTCCTGATGTCTGTTAGCGCTTGTACTCCTCAGTCCTCCAGCAGCACATCCTCTCACTACTAGCTCCTTACACACACCTCACTAACTGGAGTGAGAGCCTTTTTATACCATGTGTCCTGATTAGCCTTAATTAATTCTAGTAACTTCCCAATTGGCTACAGGTGTCCTAATTAGCCTGCCTGCCTTAATTAGTTCTAGAAAGTTCTTGAGTGTTCTGGAATAGTCCCTGTTATTTTACCCAGGGAAAAGGGACCTGCTTAACCTGGAGCTAATGTATCTACCTTCAACCACTCTCTTGTAGCCATCTGGCCTGATCCTGTCACAATACATATACAAGAGCAGAACATGTCATCTTATCAACTCTTTATTCTCTAACTTGCCTCTTTAGGACAGCTAAAATCAGTAATTTTTATACTTTTTGTGTGTGTTTATTTTAGAAAATTGATAAGAAGTAGTCTACAATCACACAGAAATAGTAATAAAAGGAAAACAAGAAAATGGTAAGACTAAAAATGGCCCATATTTTTGCCATAAACACAGTGGAAGTATATTGAGAAGTATAAGCAAAAATCAATAAAAAGTAGAATGTAAGAGCTATAGAGTTCAAACAAAGTGCATTCACTCCCTAGTTCATAGGAGGATTTGCCGATATATACATGGAAAATTTCATGAAAATCAGACTGTATTGTCATCAGTAATAATGAAGAACTAGCTATGCTTTTTCTCTTCATTTTAGCTATACAATTCTCCATAAATATACCACCTATGTGAAGGACTCAGTCTTGATCCTATTAAGTCAACTGCAAATCTCCAACTACCTTTGATGCAGGTTTGGGCCCTAGAAAATTTTTCTTTATACATAATAAAGTGATATTTGTGATTTGATGTGAGACTGTCTCTTGAAAAATGCACAAGAAACAAAATTCCAGTGTTTGGAATTATCGGAGGTAGCCCCAAATCCCTATCAAATGTAGTTCTCGCTAGATAAGAATGGCAGTGCTCTTTTTCTGACTTGATTCTCAATTTTACGTATATCTGAGACCAGTGTGTTGTACAAAAGTTACTCAGTTGATAGATTCAATGCATATTCACTGTTTGCTACTGAAAACTGTTATTTTCTAATTTTAAATGCAGTGGAATTGGCTCTAGGACGACTCCATGCAAGACCCAGGGCCATTTTTTATTTCTCCTGTGTTATTCCTCCCTTTTCTTTACATTACCAAATCTAATTTATACTGGACTTCTCTTACTTCTTATGGTAGTTGCATCTTCTCTCTGTCTGTCTGTCCTCCTATTGAATCTGAATACCTCCCAATCCTGCATTTAATTTATTGCTAATCTTATCAGTATGTGATTTCTAGCTACAATGAAAAAAATGCTTTGTAAGGGTCTGATACAAAGCCAACTGAGCCAATGGGGATCCTTCAACTTATTTAAATGGACTTTGGATCTGGCCCTACATGCCTTTCATGAACAATGCAGTAGGGAATCCAGTCTATCTTCGAGTCTGTTAGTTTCACAATTTTTTTAAAATAAAGTGTTTTTATTTTGCTCATCAAAATATACAGGAAAGGCTAAGAATGGAGACATCCATTCTGGCTCCAAGCCAAGATAATTTGGCCAAGGAACAAGTTTCCTATAATTTAAAGATTTGCTATAAAAAATAACCCATTGTTGTTCCAGTCTTTATTTGGCTGTTTGCAACTTAAAAAAACCCCAAACCATTACTTTTTAAATTAGTTTAGAAAAAAAAATCTTCAAACTTTCTTTCCCAGAAGATAGGCTGGCTCCTAAAAGAAGTTAGTCATTACAAACACACTCTTGATACAATGGCTGGCTCCAGAGCAGCAACCTTAGATCCAGTTTTGCAACTCCTACTCATGTGAGTAATCTTTATTTATGTCCCACTCACATGTGTAAGGATTACTTATGTGATAAATGGTTGGAGGTTCTGGCATCAATGGAGGAATGAATTGAGCAACCACTGTAAAACCTACTGTTAGTGACTCTATGATGGATGTATTTTACAATTATTTTGGTGAGGTAATGATGTACAGCAATGACACTGGATTTTAATAAGTAACTAATCATGTCTTTCATTGTCTTTGGACCCCTTGTTTTTAAAATGACCATATTAATTAAATGAAAATATGCTGAAAAACTATCAAGATGGCAGAAGCAAACATTTAAATGGGTAGGGAGCATGGGATGGGGTGGGGAGAAAGTTTCATACTGTAAAATGTACCAAATATTTGAAAACTCAGGCTGATTGTAAAACTTCAAGATATTGATCCAATCCTGCAAATCTTATATTTCTTCAAAAAGGTTAGTAGTGATTGGATGTCTAACATAGTGAATGCCAGTGAAAATGAGGTAAGATCAGAGGCTAAAATAGGAAAAGAACTAGTTAAAAATTAGTTAGATGTCACAAGGGCCTGATGAAATACATCCTAGAATACTCAAGGAGCTGACTAAAGAGATATCTGAGCCATTAGTGATTATCTTAAAAAAGTCATGGAAGATGGGTGAGATTCCAGAGGACTGGAAAAGGGCAAATATAGTGCCAGTCTATAAAAAGGGAAATAAGGACAACCCAGGGATTTACAGACCAGTCATCTTAACTTCAGTACCTGGAAAGATAACGGAGCAAATAATTGAGCAATCAATTTGCAAACACTTAGAAGATAATAAGGTGATAAGTAATAGTCAGCATGGAGGTCTCAAAGCAACTAAATTGTGTCAAACCAACCTAATAGCTTTCTTTGACAAGGTAACAAGCCTTGCGGGTAGGGAGGAAGGGGTAGATGTGGTATATCTTGACTTTAGTAAAGCTTTTGATACAGTCTTGCAAGATCTTCTCATAAACAATCTAGGGAAATATGGGATGGGTGCATACCTAGTTGGAAAACTGTTCCCAGAAAGTAGTTATCAGTGGTTCACAGTCAAGCTGGAAGGGCATATTGAGTGGGGTCCTGCAGGGATTAGTTCTGGGTCCGGTTCTGTTCAATATCTTCATCAATTATTTAGATCAGCGGTTCTCAACAAGGGGTCCGCAGCCCCCTGGAGGTCTATGAGCCCTTTCAAGGGGGCCGCGGGTCCCCACAGCTGAAATCCTGATCCAGGCGCCCCGTTTCTCCCCCAATTTCCTTTCCCAGGGCAGGTTGGAGGAAGGAAGCTAGAAACAATGTAGTGGCACAAACAGCTACTTGACAGAAGAATTTCCTATCTAGATTGTACTGAGCATGCTCACCCAAACTGAGCAGGCTCAGTAGGTAACTGCTATTGGTGGGAAGTTGTGCCAGCTGCTGTTTTTCCATTACACCGGGCCATGCGGGGCAGCTGCTGCTCGGGCAGGTGCCATGGAGCAGGCAGCCACAGCGTTCCCTCCTCTCCTGCTGGAGGAAATGCTGGTGCCCCGGGTTGAAGCTGCTGTTCAGCTCCCGAGTCCCAGCCTGCTTTGCTCCCACAGAGGCAGCCAGTAACAGCCCCCCCAGGTGGGGCTCCATGGTTGGCAGATCCCTCTGGGAACAGGAACCGCAGGGGAGTCCTCCCAGCACGCAGCCCCTAGCTGCACCCTGGGCTACCCCCCCTGCCTGCACACAGCCCCTATTACTCCTCTCCTTGCACCCTGAGCTACTTCCTGCCCACACACAGCCCCTAGTACCGCCTCCCTGCACCCTGAGCTACTCCCTGCCTGCACACAGCCCCTATTACTCCTCTCCCTGCACCCTGAGCTACTCCCTGCCTGCACCCTGAGCTACTCCCTGCCTACACCTGGGCAGCCCACTCCTCTCCTGCACCCAGGGCTACTCCTGCCTGCACACACCCTGAGCAACCCCTCCCTGCACTCTGTGCTACCCCCTGCCTGCACCCGGAGCTACTCCCTGCCTGCACACAGCCCCTATTACTCCTCTCCCTGCACCCTGAGCTACTCCCTGCCTGCACACAGCCCCTAGTACCCCCTCCCTGCACCCTGAGCAACCCCCTCCCTGCACCCAGGGCTACCCCCCCTCCCTACACCCTGGGCAACCCCCTCCCTGCACACAGCCCCTAGTACCCCTCCCTGCACCCTGTGCTACCCCCTCCCTGCACCCTGTGCTACCCCCTGCCTGCACACAGCCCCTATTACTCCTCTCCCTGCACCCTGAGCTACTCCCTGCCTACACACAGCCCCTAGTACCCCTCTCCCTACACCCTGAGCTACTCCCTGCCTGCACCCTGAGCTACTCCCTGCCTGCACACAGCCCCTATTACTCCTCTCCCTGCACCCTGAGCTACTCCCTGCCTACACACAGCCCCTAGTACCCCTCTCCCTACACCCTGAGCTACCCCCTCCCTGAAGCCTGGGTTACCCCTCTGCCCACACACAGCCTCTAGTCACCCCCTCTCTGCATCCACAGCCACCTCCTGTGTGCACACAGCCCCTAGGTACCTCCTCCCTGCACCCTGTGCTACCCCTCATGCCCGCACACAGCCCCTAGGAAAGATGTGGAGAAAGTCCAGAGAAGAGCAACAAAAATGATTTAAGGTCTAGAAAACATCACCTACAAGGAAAGATTGAAAAAATTGGGTTTGTTTACTCTGGAGAAGAGAAGACTAAGAGGGACATGATAACAGTTTTCAAGTACATAAAAGGTTGTCATAAGGAGGAAGGAGCAAAATTGTTCTCCTTAACCTCGGAGGATAGTACAAGAAGCAATGGGCTTAAATTGCAGCAAGGGCAGTTTAGGTTGGACATTAGGAAAAACTTCCTAACTGGGTAATCAATCACTGGAATAAATTGCCTAGGGAGGCTGTGGAATCTCCATCATTGGAGATTTTTAAGAGCAGGTTAGACAAACACTTGTCAGGGATGGTCTAGATAATACTTAGTCCTGCCATGAGCGCAGGGGACTGGACTGGATGACCTCTCGAGGTCCTTTCCAGTCCTACAAGTCTATATTCAGCCAAAACTCTCATTCATTTTGGTGGTGGTTTACATTAGTTAGCTTTGCCTGTCTATCTGTATTTATCAACTTCTGACAATATGTTTAATCAATAAACAATATTTACACAGATTTTCACCTTTTGCTGGTTCTGCCTATGAGAATCTGAGTTACTAGGACTGAATCTCAGGAGGACAGCTTTATTTCATTAAACCTATGACTGCAAGCCATTTTGTTTCATGTGGAGTCTTTGGGAGTTCTAATATGTTTCGAGTAGGTAATGTTTCCATGTGTTGTGATCCCATTCATAATCCATTATTTGGATAATTCCTCATTTGTGAGACCTGGAGAAATTATGGTATGCACAAGCATTTTTTGAATATTTATATAATGTCATAGCAGAGCTTGGGGTATCAGTTGTCTTGAAACAAAGAGGCAAGATCCTCAACAGTTCTCACATTTAAGTGCAAGTTTGATTCTTTGGCAAAAATGCAAATTGCAGTGTTGGAAGAAAAGGCATTATTGAACATGAGGATTATATTCTAAAGCAGTTGATTTAAACAGCTGTTGTCCTTAACAGGGCATCTGAATTTAGCATGAATATAATTTTACTGACAAGAACTACTTTGCAAGTTAAAAAATTTAGCATGGTTTAAAAAAAAACACTTAGCGTCATATGAAATATTTCTGTTTTTCCTGAACCATTTAGATTAAATGTCTTCATGGCAGTTAGAATGGTTGCAAACTCGTAACTTAAAGTTGTTCCCATACATAGCAAAGATAATGGTTCTGGTATTTATAATGAAGGCTTATATTGAGCAGCAATCTGGTCTGTCTGACATATATAGTCCCATGTGGTCAAAATACAACATTCCTGGATGTTTTTCTTGTACCATTATTCATATCATACCTGAAATTCCCACTGTAGATTCAGCTGTAGAAGTTAATCTTTACTTCCATCTAAAAACTATTGAGTTTTGTTGCTGGTATAAAATGGCTGCTAGCTGAATTTCATTGGTGGGTGAATTATCCCTATATATTGTGGAATTCTTTTGTACGAAAGATCTGAATATTATTATTACTTTGCACCCATGTAGCAATTTTCATCTGAAGATGTAAAAATAATTTACAAAGCTAAGAATTATTCATCCTATCATACAGATGTGGAAAGTGAGGAACAGAGAAGTTAAGAGATTTACCCAAGGTCATACACCGAGCCAGTAGCCAAACAAGGAGTAGAACATAAATCTGTTAAATCCCAATCTCATGTTACTAAGTAGTAGGCATTTCTGCCTGTAATATAAAGTGTAAGATTATGACATAATACTAATGTATAACAATAAAAATGATTATAATAACAATGTGCCTGAATTTCTCAATGAATAAACCATTTTAGACATCCAGGCATACATCATTAATATATAATAAACAGTAGCTTCAGTTCAGAATTAACCTTAAGGCTTTTTCTTTCCTCCTGGTTACTGGAATCATGTCGTGACAAGAGAGTATTTGGACTGGGGGGGAGAGAGGGAGAGAAAGGAGAATGAGAACTATCCGCTCTGTGAACTCTGTGTTTCATTGAATTTATGAAGAAGTATTGATTTTGGAGGCCATTTGCCCTTTTGCTCTCTGGCAGTAAGATGTAAATATTATAGAGAGGCATTTTGTGGCATTCGCTTTATTAAGGTGTTGAAATATTTTATTTAATACTGGAAATATTTTATTTAATACTGGAAATATTTAAAATACTCCATTTTAAAGATGGAGGTGAAACTCAAGGGGTTTTGGGTTGGGATTATGCATAAGAATAGAGAACCCATGGTTGGATATATGTGGAAAGACTGAGACGAACAAAAGGTTTATCAGCTGATCTAATAATAAAACTTCTGCACATATTAGTAAGCAAAGTGTATTAAACTAATTTGCAGTGCAGTACAGAACATATTGGAAAAGGTCTAAGTTACAATCAGGTATTTTTCATTCTTGGTGCCAGAACATGCTTTCTTTACTCAGTCAAAGAATCTTCACCTTCAGTGGTAATTTTGCTTTGACTGATCTGAGTCATGTTAAACCCAGATTCAGCAAGGTGCTTAAGCATGTGCTTCACTTTAAGCACAAAATTACTCACATGCTTAAAATTAGGCACGTGTTTAACAGGCTTGCTGAATTTCCAGTATTGCCAGCTCCTGCTTGCATTGAAGTCTTTGGCATAATTCTGTTGATTTCAAAGGGATCAGGATTGGGTTGTTCCACTGAGGAGACATCTGTTTTTTTACAGCATAAGTTTGTTCTATGGAGCTTGAATATAAGCAAAGCAGTTTTTACGGAAAGAGTGTGATGTTGCTTGTATTGATTTGGCAACTGGGGAGACAGTGTTAGTGGGTGACCTTGAAAAATGTGATAAGTGGCAAGGGTGCTGAAAGGTTGAAGCACAAATGGGATGGTTAAAAGCAGGGATATTTCTAGCCTCTACTGACAAACAGGGGTCAAGACTTCCATGGAACTCTTCTCCATAAGAAGAAGCTTTTCAGTAGCCATGGAATATCCACCTCATTCTTCTCAGCTTCACAGACAAAATATTCACAGCTAAAGGGGGATCACGTAAAACTTTAACCAATACTACCGCTTAAAACAAAAGCAAAGAAATGAAAACCCTAAATCCAATGCCTGTATTCTCCCTTTTCTATTAAAAAGATGCAGAAGGTGCTCAGATCATAATAAAATTATTACAAAAAATGTAATAAATTTAGTGGGACTGACTAGAAACTCTCATTAAAGAGATTAAAAACTGCACACACTAGGTTGAGGATGATGTGAACAACTGTACTACATGGCAGACTCTATAGTAAGGAGAAACAGCATAAGGGAATGTTTGGAAATATTTGCTACACATCTTGTCATGTGAGATGAAGCAAACATGTCCCCACTGGTTCCAGGAAGTATGTGCATTCTTAAGTGCTTGTAGAAATGTTTATATTTTGCCAGACTGAGGCACAAATTTTGGCTGGTAGTAATTTACTACTCTCAGCGCAGCATAAATTTACTATGGTTTTTTTTGTAACTTAGTCCCTGATTCTGGAAAGAAAACTCTGTGGGCAGATCCCTGCACAGCACAGAACCCCACTGAACACAGTGGGACTCCATTAGGTTTTCTTTGCAGAATTGGGGCAGAATTCTGAATTTGCAGGGTAACCTACTTAGACTAGTATTCCTGAGTCCTCAAATATTTCTCCAGTCCATACCTCATGTTTTTGGAACTTTTAGATATTTTGCAGATTTCCTGCACTGAAACAATTTTCATATTCTAAATTGGCATGGCAGCAAACCAAATAGGAAGTTTTAGTTTGTGTGTAGAATTTGGAAGCAAGTTTTGTAGTAAATTGCTCCATTTTTCAGCGTGAAAATCATGGGAACATATGGCCCTAAATGAGGATTAATAGAGTGCATTTGCTTCCTCTTCCTCTTAAGCACCCAGTGTAGCCCACTATCAGAAACCTGGTGTGTTCTATTAGGATAATTTCTAGGTAGTGGTGTGTCATCGATAAAATAAAATAAAATAAAAGCAATGAATTCAGCCTGAAATAGCTGAGTAAAAGAGATCATGGTGAATCCACCTGCAACAGAAATGAAAACTGCTATGGTGAATGTTAAGGAGTCCATTTATCTTGGCCAGCTATTTGGGCTAATTAAAATCTAGCAGGAAGATATCAAAAGTACAAGCAGATGAGAAGAAAGCATATTTGATAGTATTGGTGTCACATTAGCAAAAAATATAGCAAATACTATAAATTTAGCATTCATTAAAAAAATTAATCTGCTACTGGAATTATTTCCATTAGAAAGGAAGGGAGTAATTCTATAGCTTTATGCACTATTGCAGTAGGAGAGTATCATCTCTTTATGGATCAGAGCCAACAAGAAGGAAACAGGAAACCTGGGGGATGGGAGATAGAAACTTCAGGAAAGAATCAGACTGTGTAACTCTTCTTGCTGAATCATTTACATAAAAGACTGTTGTTTAACTGATTTCATATGCGCTGACTCCTGAGATGACATACTAATGTTTGGACATCCTGTATTATCTAGGATGGACCCTAACTAGTCCCAGGAATTATAGGGCAGACAATCAGGAAGCAGGAACAGAAATGTATCATTGTAAGTGGTTCCTAGGTCTCTGAGAAAAACAAGACAGTTCTGCCATTCAGTAATAAGAGAATATTCTACAACGAAGACCTTTCTTCTTCTCTGTGGCCTAAAAAACAAAGGAAAAAAATCCAACTGATTGAATATTTTTGTGTTGCAAATGAGGAACAAAGCTGGCCGTGTCTGTGTACATGATTTTTAAATACTGTAGCAAAAGTGCCCTAGGAAATATCAACAGTCTTTATTTGATAGCCACGATTTTTCCATCAAAATATTTACCATGTTTCCATGTTGTTCCTCCAAAAACTCTTGTACTTCCAGTGGAGTTAAAAGGGGTGTCCCCATTTATAGCTTTCAAATGTTGACATGCGCTAGCACCTGAGATAGCCTGTTGAAGAGCTCTGGGAAATGTTTCAGATAAAACCAATAACTCTTCACAATCAACTAAGCAATTGATAAAATGTACTCTGATTTTTCCTCCCTGTATTTTAGACATCTCCTTCTGAGGGACAACCTCATGTTTATCAAAGAAACATTCTTCCTGCTAAAGAAAACAAAGAGGCATTCCTCAAAATGTTTCTTGAGAATACCTGCTCTCTAAGGGGTTAATCTCAAGAGAGTTTTTTAATAGCTGAAGGACTGGTCCAGCTTTCATTGAACGTGATGCGGGCCCTACCAAATTCACAGTTCATTCTGGTCAGTTTCATGGTTATAGGATTTTAAATATCACAAATTTCATGATTTCAGTTATTTAAATCCGCAATTTCACGGTGTTGTAACTGTAGGTGTCCTAACGCAAAAGGCAGTTGTTGGGGGAGGGGGTCGCAAGATTATTTTAGGGGGGTTGTGGTATTGCCATCCTGACTGCTGGCAGCACGCTTCCTTCAGAGCTGAGCTACCAGAGAGTGGTGGCTGTTGGCTGGGAGCCCAACTCCAAAGGCAGCACCACTGCCAGCAGCAGCAGCACAGAAGTAAGGATGGCATGCTGTGGTATCGTCACCCTTACTTCTGTGCTGCTGCCTTCAGAGCTGGGCCATTAGCCAGCAGCCACCACTCTGCAGCCACCCAGCTCTGAAGGCAGCAGCGCAGAAGTGAGGGTGGCAATACCACAACCCCTGTACAATAACCTTGTGACTCCCCCCCACCACAACCCTCTTCTGGGTCAGGACCCCCAGCTTGAGAAACGCTTGTCTCCCCTGTGAAATCTGTACAGGGGTAAAAGTACAGAAAAGACCAGATTTCACCTGGGAGGCCAGATTTCACAGTGCATGACACATTTTTCACAGGTGTGAATTTGGTAGGGCCCTAGACATAATGGCAAAGCACCCACTAACTCAGTGGGAGAGGGACGGGGCCCCTGGTTAGAAACTGCCATTTGTGAAAGGAGTTGGGAAGAGAAGGAGCTGCAGGCCACAGCAACAGCAGCAATCACAAAGATTGCAACCTGTGGGATTAAGAGGGAAAGGAGCCTCAGCAATGGGAGGCCAAAACAGCAATGGGAACAACAGAAGCTGCAGCTTGTGAGAGGAGATGTGAAGGGGCTGCAAACATCATAGCTTCAGGAGGAACAGAGACTGCAGCCCATGGAAGTGATTTGGAGAGGAAGGAACTGCCCACCACAGCATTAGCAGCATGGAACACCAGAGACTACAACCTGTGATAGGCTCAGAGAAGGAGCTGCAAGTCAGAGGAGCAGCAGGAACAGCAAGTAGTAACCAGGATTCTGAGGAAAAAGAGCTTTAGGCCTCAGGAGTAGTAGTACTGAAAAAAGGAATCTTAAAGAAGACCAAAGAAGCTGGTAATAATGAGTTAGACTTAGAAACTGGAGTTTGGGGTATTTGGAGCTGTTTTTGTCAGCTGTGTGGCTATCTGTCTGTTTAGTATTATCAGTGACTTATTAGCTGGCAATTGTAACTGAATTGTTTCTTTTCTCTCAACTTTTCAGTTTGCCAACCCCGAAGGGTTCCAAATCATAAATCAGCCCCTCCCCCGTCCCCCGGTCATGAGATTGACTTAAAAACTCACAAGATTTTAAAAAGAATATATTTCGAGTCCTTTTTATTTGCCTGCTAGTTTTTGAGCTTTTAGGGTTCATGTTTTCAACCCCCCCCCATGACTATAAAGATTAAGAATTTTCCTTTTTTTATTTTAAATGACAGCTGAGATTCTCTTGCCCTCACCTGACTCTATGAGCTAGGACTTTGAGGAAAACACCAAATAGCATGAGAGTCATGATAAAATCTTAAGCCCTGGAAACACGGTTACTTGCAGTATATTTTCATATTTAAATAAGCACTGCTTGGGCCCCAAGTAGAACATTCCTTTAAAGCTGTGTGATATAGGAGTACTATGCTTCTGGGTGGAGTTTAATTAAAAAAACAAAAACTAAAATTAATCTCTTCTAGACATGATACTTATTTTAATCCTAACCATAAGCAAAGATATGTATACACTGTCCTATTCAATACATAGCATTGTTTATTTGAAGAACTTTCATTAATTACCACTTGAATGCATGTTTTTAAAACTTCTCACTCCTGGAAATGATTGAGTTACTCTCCTCTACCTCTCTGCCACTGAATGTAATGAAAATCTCACACACAGCTATAATTTATAGTGCTAGAGGTAGGTTAAATTGAGGGGTTGAACTTCTTGGGTGCATTGCATTAGTATTTCTATCACTACTAACAATTTATTTTGAACCAAACACAAATATTAACGATGAGTGAATAAGTATAAAATGGCACAGACAAAGCTGATATAATGAGTACAGCTTTTTTCCCTGTGATGTTCTTTCCTCTGCTCTCTTATTCTGGGGTTCTCAAAAATGTGAAACTAAAACATCTGTAGTTGCCAAGGCTATTTAAAGAATTTCTATGTTTTGCACTTAGTTAATGAGAATGAGTTACTTTTCTGGTACTGTCAATTCCTGTTCATTTCAAAGCAGCATGTTCAGAATTAGTTCGGCTGTTCCTCTGTGGTGTAGGTCAATATGAGTCAATATTAGTGCTTTGTAGAACCTGTTCACTGTGTCTTTCACTTTTCATGTGAAACAGCATTGGCAGATAACAAATATTTTCCAAGCCAAATCTGAAGATAAATACAGATTTATTATTTTTAACCCCTTGATCCTATTGTGATCCTAGCTACATTGAATCTCTTTATTTTGTGGTGGTTGTAAATTGAACTCCATCTCTTCTTCATGTAGTTTTGGGTTCAGATATATCCTCACTCATATTTTAAATTATCTGAATTTAAAGACTGTAGTCACATATAAATGAGGCATGTACAGTAGAACATGTGAATTACCCCAAACTGATTTGCTTAGAAATTTAAGGGTAGGGTTTTTTTTGTTTTTGTTTTTTTCAGTTTCAGGTGCAATGGGCCTTAGATTTACAAATGGCTTAAGAGTAAAATTTCAGGTTGGAACTTTGTCATTCATGGTTTTGTGTAACTGTGCATTTAACTGAACCTCTTGCTCACAATTCAAATCAGGCCCTGGTCAGTGGCTATTCTAAGGTGAGTAGGTGGCCAGTTCCTTCACGCCAGGACAGTATTTTCTTTCCCAACTTCTTGCTAATACTGTCTTCCTGTGCCACTGTCCCTTGTGTCATCCAAAACAACTATATTCCTTTTATACCTAAAACACTGTAGAAATGTTGTTTGATTGTACCCGTTTATGACAGCCTTTTCCTGTTTGAAAACGGGGATGACATTTCCAGATCCTTCCAATGCATTTGGCACTTTGTAGAGGTTTCCCATTCACAATCCCTAATGTATATTTCCGTTTACTCAAACAAAGCAGAATCCAGCCAATTCACATCTCCATCAATCTCAAATTACACCTATGAAGAAACTGATTCTCCTTGAATAGACACTGAAATTTCAGTGGTCTTCATTCATTGTTGGCTGCATTGAAATCAGACGTTGTGTTTAAAACTTTCTTCTTTAAATGTGAAAAAAACAAGAATCAAGTGGAGCTGAAATATCTACTATCTCTTCCAATGTTTCCTCCTTCCTTTCTAGTTCATCTCCAAACCTTAAACTCTGCAACTATGCATTAAGTATGAAAGTATCCACTAGTCTCCAAACTTCCTCTGGGTCTGATTCCAGCTACCAGCACACATAAGGTCCTTGAGGCAGGAATTGTGTGTACCCATGTGTTTGTAAAACACCTGGCATAACAGGGATCAAATCCTGAGTAGGATCTACCACAATACAGATCATCAGTCATAATCATTGCTGGATTGAATCAGTATATCTGGGACAGCAATTCAATCTAACCAATGCTGCTAAGATCAGTGCACCTTCTAGGTCATCACTGTCCTCCCTTGTGGTATCTCTTACTACAGGACCTGCAGACTCTCCAGACTGTGGTGAGCTGGACACTGCTGGGTTGGTGGAATCCCTCTATTTGCTTTTTCTCTACCAGGATCTTTTTCATCTCCACAGACTGATAACCTTCAATGTTATCAGTCAACTCTGAAATATAGTTTTATTTAAACCAGATGAAAGACTGAGCCAAGAACGGAAATCAAGAAAAGTGCCAACTTTATTCTTATCTCTTGGGAGTCCTATAGAGGAGGGTAGTATTCTCTACAGTGATACTATGGCAAATGTCATGAGGAATGGATAACAACATCCAGGCAATTGTAATTTACAAACTTGAGCCTAGCCATCTGTCACCGTCACTGATACCCAAATCCTGCTCAATTTATGCAAAACTCTCACTGAAATCATGAAGGTAGAGCTACCTTTAAGAGCCAAACTCAATTTGCCTTATAATCACAAAAACTGGGAATTTTGCTCAGAAAAGCCCTAAGAGCTTGACTAGGACAAGTCCATCCATCTCCTTGAATTTGTATCTTATCCTTGTTGCATCAGGTAACAAAACCAAACCAAACTGCAAGCATTTTGGGAGCGAGGAAATTTTGAATTAAAGATTGCAAGTGTGATGGCTGCCTTCTTGGCTGACATGTGGAGATTGAACTGGGGGCCTCCAGAGTTAAAAGCAAGAACTACTACATCTTGAGCTAAAGCTCTGTAGCTCTGTTACACCTCTATTTTCTGTGAACTGGCACAGAAGGGGACTTGTAACATATGCTCACCAATAGGTTACCCAAGGATTTAGCTTTATTGGATGCTGACCCTCACCTAACATCATATACACCGCTGAAAAATGGTAATTTGCTGTTTAATGTATGAGAAATAGGTTATTACCAAAGGCGGATTAGACTTTAATCCAGCTTGTTTTATTTATGAGAGACTGTGTAACATATTACGTTGTTATGGAAAATCTGCTGGGAGGACCATAGTTCTGTTCTGAATGCCACCCCAGGAACGAATTTGCTTGTTCCTAATGTAAAACCTACCTTCTCTGATCTTGATGTTTTTTTATTTACTACTTCATCTTTTTGGAGCTCTTTGTCAATAGGTTTGCAAATACTGTCTGTTTAGTGAGGAATTCTTAGGAGGGTTTTTTATGTGGGATGTTTTCAGTTATCCTTGTACCTACTACTTAATGTGCAATGTTTATTTATTGTTGTGTTGTATGATTGCAATAAACTATTGTAGCTGTCTGTTTCTCCTGATTAAATACAGTATTTGTTAAATAAATAAAATTATAATAATGAACTGGGCCATTCTCCACACATAATGTATGGCTTTCATATTTCTGACACTTTGGAAGATATATGAAATGCTGATATGCAAGAGAAGGTTTCTAAATCAAAGGGAGCTGGAAAAGATTTTGATTTGCTTTCAGGCAGAGGGTCATCTTTACTATTACATAATCTGTGGATGGTTTTGACTTCCTTTTGGGCATAGAGGTACTGGTCTGAATAGGCAGCTGGGCCCAAGGGGTCTTCATTAACAGCATATGAAAGAGATTTTAAGAGGGATGACTCATCATCCAGGTGGAAGGATTTGTGTGTACAAATACTGGGTCAAGGTGCATATGCCCTTCAAGATTGCATGTGGCATCTTCATCCACATTGGCTTTAGTATAATGATTATTGGTCCCCTTGATTAAGGCTACAATCGAGGTGCAATGATTTTTTCCTAATCTGACTACAGACATCCTGGCAGCATAACAGTATATATTGTCATTTGTGCTGTTTAATTAAATTATTGTTTTCATTTTCATGCAAATTTAGATGTTATTTTTGCTCTTGAGTTGTGCGTTTAATAATGCCTCAGATTTTTATAGACATGAAAGTAATATGTTAACTTCAGTTGCTGGGGATGTCACTGTAGCAAAGCATTTCCAAGAGCTTCTGCACAGCAGAGCCCAGCAATTCCCACTGATTCAGTAATTCATGTGCAAGGTACTCTCATACCTCCTCTTCATTTTATTCTCAGTATTCCACAGAGCAACCTCATCTCCACCTATCAATTACTGTGGTATTAATTTCTTTTGCAGTATATATCTCTCTGACTTAGCTGTTTGTCACGTGTTTAACATACTTCCCTGAGTAGGTTTAGGCCAGAATTTAATATTGTGGGTTTCTTCATGTGCTAATGCCATAACAGGTATTTTTTTTTTTTGTGGGCTGGGGGCGGTGTCTATAGGAAGATTTCTTAAATAATGAACAAAAATAAGATTTTAAAATATTGTCAGAAGAGTACCCACCAGAAACTGTGCAAACAGGAAACCTTTTGATTATGTTCGCTGGTGCAAAATTAGTAAAGAGTTTGAAATTGTCTTGTGCTTACGGATTCTATTGTTTCAAAGAATAATTCCATCTATTTTAACATTTTCAAGTATAATTCCATTGGTAATAGCTCTTCCTTTGATTGTGAAGTACGCTAATTGAAAGGTGTGGTGCTGTGTCTGTTTTGGCAGTTATGCTTATATCTTTTGTTTAAAAACTCAAAGTGTTGGCTTTCCTGTCCAGCCTTCCTTAGTATTTTCTGTTTTGGTGATGTGATGACAGACTTACAGTGTGTTTCCTTGTGTGTATGGTAACAGATGTTTATGTGAATAACAGACTTTTTTATGAAGGCATACACTTTATAGCCAAATACTAATTAAAAATAATTGCATGTAAGCATTTTTGTTTATTCCCTGTTGTGCATCTTTAATCATTTGAAATCACCTGCAGTTGAAAATTGAGGCAAAGATTTGATACTGCAATTATAAGAGGCCATCTGACTCTGTATTAGAAAGGAACAGCAACATATTTGGAAAGAAAATTGTTATAAAATATGTGAATGCCTGGCCTCTTTGAATTTGCTCTTATTGGGTCAAAATATCAATGCATTATTGTGTTAAACTAACAGGAGTTTAAGGTATCTTATCTTCTAAACCAATGTTTCTTAACTAACATCCTGTTCGGGACATATTCTGTGCCCTAATAAGCTCATTACAAATATATTTTAATTAGATGAGTAACAGATGGTTCCGAGTAAATATGGGCAGTAGTGAATATAGTACTTTTTTTTAAAGAATAAAATATGCAGGTTCTTTTTAAAGACTCAGCATCTTACTTTGTTTAACTGAACCAGACATTATGATAAAAGCCAAAGTGGAAACTATTGACAAGGGTACTCAAATTGGTAAAAGAGCAAAAAACCAAAAACTGGGTTAACAGAGCTTTTCTGGTATATGACTGGCTTATCTAGTAGCCTACTTAGTATTGAAATGAAGCACATGTGGTCTCATGATTCAAGACTATATTAGTCTCTGCATGTAGTTGGGCAAAATTTTATTTCAAAGCTTGCCCATTGGTGAGTGACAATGGGCTTTGGATCAGGCCCATAAAGTAAATGAGAAAATGTTTATAAGGGACACATTGTGGCATTTAGCAACAGGTTTGCTTAATTGCGGTGTGGAGCCACAGTACCCGGTGGATGCTTCCTGAAGGTGAAACACCACCTCCAGCAGCCCGAAACGGAAGGGGAATTACCCACAGCTACACCCTTTCTTGCAGTACTTCACACATTGCCCAGGGTGGCAGCCCCATTCCACTTCATTCCTCCCTGTTCCCTGGGGGCATATGAGGGAGCAGTCCTCAACACAATCCTCCATTGCTGGCTCCAAATGTATGGTTCCTACAGCTATCATACACTGTTCACAAATAATATGGCAGATGCCATTTAGAAACATTAGGGTGAAATTATGGAGTTGCACCACCAGGGAATTTAGCCTAGCGATTCTAACTGAACAAGTTTCCTGTGCTTCACACATTATACATTGTGGGAGAGGAGTGAATGGAAAGGCTAGATAAGCAACTCTTTTGGAGTTTCATTGCTAAGTGAAAGATTCTATATGTTTGTGTGCTGGGAAGGGGTTGAGGAGAAGGAGACTTGGGGAGCATTGCGTGACTGAATGCATTATCATTTGTGGGGAAAAGTACCAATCTTTTGTTGACTTTGGCTTTACTTAGAGAAATCTTGTGTAATTGTGGGTTTTTTTTTTCAGTTTAAACAAACTAAAGCTAAGTCTTACGTAGCTGGAACTGTTATTTTCACTATTGAAATAAAATATGATTGGCTAAGACAGAGAACAGCATCTGCCAAGTTTATATTTCTTGCTTTGATAATCATGCTGCTGAGCTTCGGGTTGGCAATGCAGATCTCAAAACAATAGGGTGGAAGAACTCCATATTGCAAAGGAATGATGATGAGAAAAAGAAGAGCTGAACCAAACTTTCATTGACATAGTTCCACTCTTAGCGATAAATCTGCTGTGGGGCAGCTCTCAGACAGATTGATATCAGATACTCAGTAGAACTGAAGAATTATTTTGGCCGTAATGTAGAAATGTTAATCCTCTGTATACTTACAAGTTCCTATCAGTGTTTCCGACTGACTCCACCCCAGCTTTAAGTTGGGGCAAACAGATCTCCTAATGGATGCAAGACTTGCCAAAAAAAAAAGTTTTTGTTGTTAACTCAGCACTCCAAATATTTGAATTAAACTGTGCTGACATTGGATGAAATGACCATTTCAGGCTCAAAAGATATTATGTCCCTTAGAAGTAGAATAGTTGACACAACAGCCTCCTCAGCTATGGAAACATCTGTTTTTTGGCTGTTGTATGATACCTGCTTTAATATGGGCCATCTCTTAAACTAGCAACTGTAGATGGAAAGCAGTGTCATGAGTCAATACATGTCATTTAATTTACAAGCACATGCAACAGGCTATGAAATTTTGCAGCCCTTACTGCTATCTTTTGGAACCTAACATTTTGGTAAACATGACTTGCTGGAGGCTCCAGCAGAAGAATTGCATAATATTTGGCCTTTTGTGACATAACATTTCTGGAAAACTTTATTTCAGATAATCCCTCCTGGAACAATATTTTGGATTAACTATTGTGGGTGGCTCGGTTCATTCAGCACAAACATAAATGTGCTTTACATCATGTTATTGCCAGTTAATATAATATTGTCTGCATTTGAAGAATAATCACAGGCTCCATCTTATGTTTGGTAGCTGCCACAAAAACAAGCAAGACTGCAATCTTAGAGCAGGCAGAACTAATTTATCACTCACCTACCTGGCCAAAAGGGATTGTTGTAGTAACTGGATCCTCTCTGTTTTCCTGACTTGGCTGGAAAGGGAAAGAGGATAACCTTCTGGATGGCCCTGGATCTCTCTTCAGGGATGAGAAAAGAATGGAGCTTCCTGGCCCCAAACCATTCCCCATACATGGGAAGAAGGAGAGATAGTGTCTAGTCAGCCACTGAGGGAAGAGGGTGACTCACTGAGCATGTGTGTGAGAGTGTTAAAAGCAGTGGTGAGCTGGAGCCGGTTCCCAAGAACCTGTTGCTAAAATTAGACCTCCGTGGAGAACCAGTTGTTAAAGGGCCATTAGTGTCCCATTAACATAGTGACTACTTCTCCGTTTGAAATTATTTAGTGGCTGGTCTGAAAACAGGATATAATAAAAGCAATATTCTTGCCAATAGCTGATGGAGATATTCTGTTTGCTCAAGTGGTAGCTACATATATTTCTGGAGAAGGCGCTTCCTTACATGTTAACAAAGAATCATGTTGCTTGGCCAGGGCCCAGTTTTAGGTCTCGTACAACCCCTTTGTGACACTCTGGTGGTGCAAAGGAGCCATAATGATGGCTTAATCAGCTACCTAGGAATTACCCCAAATAAGAGGAATTCTTGGACATGTAGACCTGCAGAGCCGGTTTAGTGAATCTGTGCTACCACCATTTCAGTCCCCTGCACAGGGGGCATGGCTGGGAAAATGGTGAGTGGCTACTGCACCTGTGTACTCCAGCTATTCCTGGCTACCAGAGCACACTTTTGGGCCAGGCTGCTTTGAAATAGCGGTGGGCTGAAGTCCCCCCCGGGACAGCCCCAAAACTAGGTTCTGCACTGTGTCCATCTAGGCCAGACCTGAGAATTGAGACCCAGGCATTTTATTTCCACAACTAAGCTACATTATTAACTCTAGAACTGTATAGAAGAGAGATTATATTTTAAAGATCTGTATATTTTGCATATCTCTATGGCAAAGGTAGACAACATAATTTAAAAACCTTTTTTAAAATGTGTCTGATTTGTGAACTTATATGCCAATTTCCCCCTCAGTATAAATATAAATGAAAGTGTTACAGGACCCTTAAAAGTTGGGTTATTATAAGGGAAATGCTAACAAATTCTCAAGTATAGTGGCATTGCTGGTCTGGTCTTCTAATTTAAAAATAGCTAGGAATGACCTTACAAAGTTGCAGCTGTAACATTAAATGAAAGTAAAATTTGTGCCGCTATTGCAGAGGGCACTCTGCACAGTTTTGTTTATGTTGTGACCTAAATTAAAACAGCAATTTGTTTTATTTTGGTTTGTTTTCTAATTAGTCAGAGCTGGTGGGAGTAATTTTATAACAAAACATATCAGTATAACTGAAGCACAATTGCTAAAAGAAGATCTGATTGTTAAGGTAATTAAAATTTGAGGTCTTGAGGTACTTGACCATGTCACTATTCAGCCTATTTACAGCAGTATCCATGTTTTCAGGAGGAGTAATTTACACTCTTGCATTTTTGGAAAGATTTCAATTATTTTTTCCTAGCTATGTATAGGCTTACAGCGTTCTCTGAACCATGAACAGTTTAGCTGGCCCTCCTGGACTATGAGCCTTTAAGTTCCATAGCTGAATTCAGAGAAATGATGTACAAAAGCTTTATGGACGTATAGAATGTTTTTAGCACATTTAATGATGCATTGTTATCTTTTATGCTGGGTGCCATTAATTTAGTAAGCAGATACCTACCTTCTTTTCCCACCAAGAGCCATATGTACAGGAATAGATCCTGGAAAAACTTCAAGCATGTTTTTTTTTTTCTATTTGTCATAATTTCAAAAAGAGCAGAATACTTAGGATGGAATTAAAACATGACCTCAGAGGAAAGCAAAATTAGAATAAGTAGGTGCCGAGACTGTGCCTTCAGTGCTTTGAAAGAATGCTATATCAAATGTGCTTTGTGTTCCATTTAAAAACACAGGTGCTTAACCCGATTTGAAAATTGTAAATAAAAATGCAATAATATTTGAGACGATAACAGAATACGTGAGGGAGAAAAAAAACTCATCACAGCCTTGCCCAGTGGCTCTGTTCTAGTGAGGGTTGGGAGGGACCCTTCCTCCTGCCAAGGTAGTGGCCACAGTTGCAATCCTTCTGCTTCTACCAGCCACTAAAATGAGGCAGGGAAAGGCAGGATTTAGGGCTTTGAACTTCCTCCCACCTTGGCTCCAGCCAGTGCAGTTTGCTGGTCATGTGTAAGGGAGTGAATGCATCATTCACACTGCTCCTTCTTAATGCTCCCTTTGGAGCTTTGCATTTTCCCCTACACAAAGGTGTGTGTAGTGGTACAATCTGTTCCTAAATATTTTTAGTGTTCTGAGATCTGCAGAGGGAAGGTGCTATATAAACGTAAAAAAATATTGTTATTATTTAAGGAAAAATTTGCATCAAGTTTTTAGGAAAGTCAAATTTATTGTTGTTTATTGTTTGTTTATTTTTACATAGTGGATAAGACAGGAAGGTGGAGTGTTTGTGCCTCTCACGCAGAAAAAGAACATTATCGAAGACTTTTGCATAGAAACATCTAAGTCATCGGTTCTCAAACTTCATTGCACTGTGACTCCCTTCTGACAACAAAATTAACTACATGACCCCAGGAGGGGGGACCGAAGACCGAGCCACCCGAGCCCCACCCGGGTGTGTGTGGGGAAGCTGAAGCCCAAAGGCTTCTGCCCTGGGTGGAGGGCCTGTAACCTTATCCCTGGGCGGTGGGGCTTAGGCCTGGGCTTCAGACTTGCTTGGGCCAATGGCCAACCCCAGCCTTTGGCGACCCCATTAAAATGGGGTCGTGACCCACTTTACAAACCCCTGGTCTAAGTCATATGGTCTAGTTTCTGCTCCCTCACTGTCTTTTACAACCTACTTCCGCATCGGCCTAAAGTTAATTTCAAATTGTTACAAAACATATTCAATCTTGGATACATGCTTGAAATGTAGTTTTTGCAAATATCCATAAAAACAGAGCTGTTGCATAAATGTTTGCAGAGAGTGAGCAATAAAAGTTTTGATTCAGTTTAATTTGAAACCGTTTCTAATTTGGCTACCTGCCCTTGAACAGCCTTTTGCAGTCTTCCACCATCCAGAGCCTTTTGTTTTTAAGGGATGAATTTGCTTTGAAGCAAAGCTGCACTCATATTCAGCACAGCATTTGGAAAGATCACACTATGTGAAAACACTTCTCCACTTCATATAACATTTTTAATGAAATATTTGTAATATCCGGAAACAATCAGACATCGTTAAGTAATTTCCATCAATGGTATTGACATCACTGGAATTGTCAATGGGAATTTTCTGTTATGGGGAGCAGAATTGCTTTGAAGTGAACCATTGTGTAGGTCAGAAAGAAACACTTTTCCCTCAAGCCATATCCTTTTGTTTTGAACTTTGCTCAGTACTCCAAATTGCATGAATTTTTTGATATCGTTCATTTGACCAGATCTACCATTTTTAGTAACCTATTATTTTAATAACTTTTATACTACTTTGACATCTTTGTCCACATTGATACCTTTTCCGTTTGCTTATTATTAGTTATTGTAACATTATAGTAAAAGTCAGTTTTATATGTGAACAGCTTCTTGCATGTTCTATTTTTTTCCAAGCAAAAATGTATACATTTCAATCATATTTAAATTTCTCTCCTTCCAGATGTGCCCCGACTTGTTTTGTGTGCCATGTGTGGCTCAAATGAAGACCAGTATTTCAGGTTTATTTCTACTTTTGCACGCTGTTACCCATCCTAGATATTCCAGCTGTTCAGTGCATCAGTCCCCTTTTATATTTTGCATCATCTGCTTCTGACCCAGGTTTGATACCATCACTGTCATTTACTATGATCTGATCTTCATCACACATCTAATATTAACAAAACAAATGTTCACAGTGTGATAGTTGCAGTACTTACAACATTCGAGCATATCACAAGATGCTGATCATTCTCCCACTCCTTCATGGACTGAATTAGGTATTTATGAAGATATAATCTGGTATACCGTATTCTGAATATTGTTTTTATTACATAAATCTTGAAGGTGAATGCTGAGATTTGTCAGAGTTTTTGATTGCCAATGAAGTTGTGGTGAAACAAGACAGTAAGGAATATGCTTTTATTCTGTTGGAAATAAAATCTAAATGGTATTAAATTCTTCATGAATAACAGTTGGATACAAGATTGATGATTAACTCATTTGTTTTTATTATCTTATGTTAAAAAAAATGCTAGAGACTAATTTAATTGTTTAACAGTAAGCATATCATCTAATTCTTCATCAGAGTAATTATTTATCTTTGACAGAAGAGCAGTAACAGTCTAAAGCATAGTATTTAAATTTGTGTTCATAGTCATAGAAACCAGAGACGGAAAAGACCTATTTAAAGTCATCTTGCCCATCACACTGCTAGGACAGGATTGTTCCTTACAGTGCATTTTCTAATACTTTCCCTGCTCTATTTTCTAAAAAGCCTTAGTAATGGTGCTGTGCCTGTTTCTGTTAGGACACTATTACGCAGTAATAATGTGTATGCAGTATTAGTTCCATTAAACTAATATTATGCTCTGGGAAAAAATGTAGTTTTCACTGTTTTCTTCGTCTGATTACCTATCTTCAAATAAATATTATTATACTGATTTAATTCTGTTCCTTTTTCATTATTTAAGCAAAGTTACACTGTTCAAGACCATTAATCTTGCATTTTTTTCATCATACTGTAATAGCTCATGCTGCCCAACAATCATTATCTTAGTGCCACTTGTCACAGAGTTTTCTATCCATCAATCCCACTTCAGAGTTATGGGTCTGCATCAGCACCCCTCATTCCACTGGGGCTTCTGGCCTTCTTCATTTTATTTTAGTGCCAGATCTATTGGGATTCTGCATTTCAGATCACAGCCCTTTCACTGCTGTATCTTCAGTGTGTTTAAGGAAGAGCCTGAGTGAAAAATCCTAGAAATGCTCTACAGCCAATTTTCTCATTCTTCTATGCTAAGCTAGTGTTTGCTCTTCTGCTCTCTGATATTGTCACTCCATACACTGCCATAGAACACAAAAAGCCAGTGATAAGACCAAACTCATAAAATTAAGGCTTGAAAGGTCAAATACTTAGATTACAACTGTAGAGCCTAATTCTGTAAAGTACTGAGCAGCGTCAACTGATATTTAAGTCAATAGGCCAGATTCTGCCCTCATTTTCACATAATATAAAATCCAGAGTAACTCCATGGACTTCAGTGGAATTATTCCAGATTTACTTCATATAACTGAGAGCAGAATGGGGCCACTCCATCCTCTGATGCTTTCAGGCTCCATTAGTAGCTAGCAACTTCATGTGTTGGTGATGGGAATGTATTTATATTCCCATCACCAACACCAATACAGCCTCATGCAGCAAAGTATTTACAATGTTTCTTGCCCTTAACCACAGGGCCAGGGAGGATCAGACATCTCCCTTCCTTGAGATCTCAGCACATACTGGGATCCACTTGGTCAGGTCCTCCCAGCTTACTTCTTTTCTATGTCATCTTTTATACCCCTTAACTACTCCTGGGGGAATTCTGCACCAAAAAAATAAAAATTCTTCACACAATATTTTCAAATTCTGCAAAATTCTGCATAGTTTGTCAAAATAACACAATATAATCACAAGATGATTCACCAGTTTAAATGATTTTTGGTCATTTATTTAAAAAATACCTGTCAGCAAGTAAGTCTGTAACAATACCAACAACAAAAAAGATTTAGGATTTTTCTTTTTTTTTACAAATAGATTCCTTACTAGGCATATCAGTACAGAACTCTGAGGGCTGGTCTACATTAGCGGGGGAACAATCTAAGATACTTCAACTTCAGCTACGCGAATTGCATACCTGGCTGTCCTCACGGCGGCGAGTTGACTGCCACGGCTCCCCCATTGACACTGCTCACTCCTCCTGCCAAGGTGGAGTATGGGCGTTGATTCGCGGGTCGATTTATCGCATCTAGACGAGATGCGATAAATTGATCCCCGATAGATCAATTACTAACCGCTGATCCGGCGGGCAGTATAGACGTACCTTGAGTAATAATTCATTTAAACTACAATACAGAACTATATTTCCTGCACCCCTCAGAAGCAGTGCAAAGGCTTGGGGGAGTCGGGTAACAGAGGAGCTAAGGGAAAGGGAAGTAATTGCTGGGAAGGAGCCTGGGTATGAACTTGGAGGGTTGTTGGGTTTGGGTGGGAAAAGTATGGAACAGGTTTTTGGGGGGAATGGGGAGGGATTGTTAGGGAGCTTCCCCCATGCAGACCCTGGCTGACCCCTAGCCTTTCCCATTCAGTCAGGCGCATCTGCACCTGTCCACGTGTCCCACCCCCCCCCCACAGACACCCACTCCCCCCATCCCATGTGGCCCTGCACCCCCTCACCCTGTTTCCATGTGTCTCTGTGCCTCCACTCGGCCACCACCTGTCCTTATGTGGCCATGCACCTCTTTCCCCTCTCATGTGGCCCTGTAACTCCCTCCCGCCTGTGGCCCATCGCCTCCACTCCCATTCAGCCCCTGCCCCAGTCTAGTCCTTTTGAGCCTCTATCTGATCCTCCAGCAGCCCCACACTGTCTGTTTCCCCATAGCTGCTGTTTCCTGACCTGGCCTTACAGGTGCTGTGAAGAAGGCAGGCTCTTTCTCTTCCCTGGCTGGCTGGGAGCTGCTGCTCTGTCCATTCACCACAGCACCCCTGGTGGGCAAAAGGCAGAACTGCAGCAACTTTCCAGCCAAAGTTATTTTCTGCTGATGCTGCTCTGTTCTAGCATAATAGTACCCTCTGGTGGACAAAAGTGGAACTGCAGCAACTTTCTGGCAGAAGCTTTTTCCTGCACAAAAAATTTAAAATGTGCATGGCTCATTAATTATGCACATGCACAGTGGTGTAGAATTCCCCCAGGAGTACCCTCATCTGATGACAATTGGTTCATTAGCTCTCCCGGACTGATCATCTAATTAGCTGCATATCTGGAATCAGCTTCCTCCAGTGGAGCTGACTGGTGTCTAAGTGACCAGAGTGCTGGCTCACCTGTTTAGTTTCCAGCACAGGGGTGCACAAGGAGCTCTGCAGGGAGTGGTTAACATTTCACATGAGGTGTTCTCCTTTCCATACTACTGGTCTGTCAGCCAGACATCATATCAGCTTCACAGACTCTTGGCCTTTCTTTCTATTCTGGAAATTCCTTACTATGGATATTTTTTCTGTCTTTATAATAAATTTCCTAAGAGATACAGTACTGTCAACCTCAAATATTCAATAATCATGAGTCAGGCATGAAAAAATGTGAGTTTTGCTTAGAAATAATGAGCTTTGTTTTAAAAAATAATTTTTGAGCTCTCTTGGTTTTTGACTCTTTCAGGGTTACATTTTCAAGCTTTTCTCTTCAACCATAAGGGCTAGAAACTTTCTTTAAAAAAGAAAACTGAAATTCTCATATGATCACTTGCCTCCAGGAGCTGGGACTTTAAGTAAAACATTAAATATCATGATACTCATGATAAAATCACTGAGGATAGATACAGGCTATACTTTAGTATGTATTGTATCCTGTTGTGTTCTAGTCCTTACAGCACTCTTTTTTGAATTCCATTTTCTATTTCAGCAGAAAAGATACCCTTACCACAGTCAGCGATACAGAACTTTATCTCATTTATTCTGACTAGTCCTCACCATTAACTCCATAACCTGGATAAAATATATTGGAGAAATAACGCATCTCGTTGTCTTGCAAGCATCCTGCTTTCACCATGTGATTTAAGCATTCTGCTAGAAAACTTCATCTTCCCTAATTGTTATAACTAGAAAAAATATCAACACAATCTCTAGGTACTTTTGATGTAAAAGTCAAAGGAAATTCAATCAACTCATTGACTATAAGGTCATGTTTTCTCAAAGTTCAGCCACAAAACCAGTTCTTTCGTTTTGTCTTGCATCTTCTTGCACTTGCCTTGAACATCTTATTAACAATTTGTGTAAGTATCTTATCCAGAATATTATTACTATACTAGACTGTTGACTCCAATTTCATAAATGTATAAGAAGTGAGCAAATTAAGTAGTATGAACTATGACAGTCCTCTGACACTGACAGTGTAGTGTATTGGCCCACACATGCTGTACAGCATAATGATTACATTACAATCTTGTGATATTATTCAAAATGACTTCAGATGAATGATAAACTAGGGGTTATGCTTCTTTTATTACAGGGCTGATAAGGTAGCTAATCAGTGTCCAAGTATATGTCATTACATAAATTATGAACCAGAGTTTGATGTGTATTCCCAAAGAACCGGAGCCTGAGTGTCATCTGGTATAAGACTACAGGCTGAAAAATGAATTCTGAAAACAACAGCCATTTTTGCTCCAACTGTATTAATAAATTACTAATAAATAAGCTTAAAAGGTTAGGAGATGGTCTTTTCATCCATTAGCAGAATTTGTGTGTGCTAAATAACTCTAGATTAGTGTGTATATATATAGAAGATTACTTTTGCAGGCAAAGATTCTACCCTTGTGCCCACTTAAAAGGAATGATCTTTTGGATAGTTCTGTAGAGGATAGATAAACAAAGCGTAGGGATTGCTTTTCCTTTTTTTGTAAGATGTCTATAATTTTGGGAAGGCTAATTATGGCACATGCTGTAATAGCTTTATGTTCAATGTACTGCTTCTGAGTCTGACAGCCCACTTCAAGCTAACTGATCAGCTGATTTCTGAAGCAAAAGGTGACAGGTGAAAGAGTTGTAGTTGAGAATGGTTATTCCCGCCTTCTCCTCTCCATCTATCTTGTGAAGAATAGCAAGCTTAATTATTAAGCCAATATGCCAGTTCCTGGTTGATATCTAGCATCTAATAAATTGGCTTTGGAAGATGCATTTCATAATACAAATATTCACTTGTTAAAGTTTCTGTATACTGAAAATAGAATTTATTCTCATCTTGGATTCTTCAGTTTTTTTGGTATGTTCAAATGTATATATTCAGCTTCATAACATTCACCATAGGCCCGGGAACTAGAGGTGAGGAAGTGCTGCAGCACCCCCAGGGTCCCGGCTGCTAGCTTTTTGCCCCGGGTCCCAGCTGCCGGCCCTGTGCACCCGGGGTCCCGGCTGCTGGCCCTGTGCCAGGGGCTCTGCTGCCAACCCTGTGCCCGGGGTCCCAGCTGCCGCCATGGTCTAAGTTGGAAAATGATTTTTTTTCAGTGAAAATGAGATTTTTCTTTGGATTTTTTTAAGATCTTTTTTGTGTGGGGAAATGAAAATCCAAAAATGGAAAAAAAAATTGTCTACTAAAATGCAAAATTTTAAGGAAAGAGATTTGGTTTTTGTTTTTTCAAAAAAATAATAGATTTTTGGGTGATAATGTCAAAAAGGTGATTTTGGGGTGATTTTGTCAAAAAGCCATTTCCTGTATATAAACAAAACAAAAATGTTGATAGAAAATTTTCAGCAGATCGACTGAGTTTATAATGGACTCCTTAGACGAGCTTGGGGCCAGGTTCTGTGCTCACTTCTACCTGTATAAACACAGTGAACTCAAGTTTACACATTTGACGGAGAATTCAAGTCTGAGTTCAGCTGAGCTGAAATTGAGTTAGAGTCCTCAGGTTTATGGAGATTGTCAAGAGTTTACAAAGTTTTGTCAGTGTTTCATCCATAATCATACATCTAACAGAGTTTAATTTAAAGCATAAGTTTTACTGCCAACTGAAGGCAAACCTGCCACTGTGATAATAGTGCTGATCACTAATATCACAGCTTCTGTTTGTGCATGCACAACACTGAATTTACATGCCCAAATCTGAAATATGGAACTTCTGTGAACTACCACAGGATGGTAGTGATTTCTTTGAACTACCATAGACCGAATGATTCATCTTCCCAATGCCCAAGGTTTTTCTATTTGTTTTGTTAGGTTTTTTTAAAATAACTCTGAGTTATGTCCAGTCTTTTTTTCTGTGAAAACTACTACATGACTGAGTAAAATCTCTGTTCCTGTCCAGAGCCTGGGAGAATAATATGAAATGGAAATTTGTCCCAGACAGAATTTGAGCACCAAAGGAGGTAGTGCCATGTAACTGATATGGTATATGGTTCTTACGTGATTACATCAACAACAGTCATTGGAATTCCCTTCCCCACCTTTTCTACACACACACACACACACACACACACACACACACACACCCCTCTCATAGGAAATGCCTGTGTGTGCTCAGCAGATTCTCCTCACCTTTCGTCTTTGGCAGTCACCAGTGGAATAGTGCATAATGCCTAATGTAGCAGTCTGCTGCCTTCCCTGGGGAACAGTGATTATCCTTCACAGCTGTGGAGACCAGAAGGCTTGAGAAGCTTTTGTGGGCCAGCAAGCATGGAAGTAGGTTTTGCTGAATCGAGCCCCATGTAATTAAATGGTCAACATTTATCTTGTAAGTAAAGAATAATTACATGATATATGTTTCCTCTAAAAAACAACAGCAAGCCTTTTAGCAGGTCTTTAGTTCAATGAGAAAGCTAAATGAAATAAATAATCTATTGAAAAGTGGGGACATATGTTTGTCCAAGATTAATGTAAGAAGGAAGGATTTTTATTAAAATAGAATTCAAAATATCAAAAAGTACAAGCATTTTAATGTAATACTTAACTTCCACTAAATAACATCATAAGTGGGGGGAAAATCTGAGATGAGGAAAGCATATATATTAAGCAGACTATTTCAGTATGGGTTCCATTTGCCCCATTGCTAAAAGAAAGGTCACATTTTTCCTTTTTCCTGTTAAAAAATCCAATTACTGAAATTAAATCAGGAAGGAAGATCCTGCCAATTTGACCCAAGTCCATGTGCACTAGTAACCCGTGACCTCATGGGAACCTGACGACTGTCTTAGTATACAGAGTGAGGATCCACAGGGCGAGGACCTGGGTCTGTGAGTCACTGCAATATCTGCGCCACCACTGAACAACTCTTGCAGAGGAGCCATTGATGGGCTGTGAACCTTGTGCGACCAAGGATCACTGGATATGCTGCCCACAGAGGGCCTGATTGGCAGTGCTTCTATCCCTGATTAGTCCAGTCACACTGCTTAAGCCTGGAGGGAATGCCAGGAAGTTGTCTGTGCAACTAGGTGGCTCTCTAGCTCGCTTCTATGACAGACCCTATTTTTTTGCTTAGCTCTGGTTCCTGGCTTCCAACTTCAGCTCTGACCCTTTGCCCTAGTTCCAGTTTATGGCCCTGACCCTTGGCTCTGGCTCTACTCATTAGGCCTGATTCCAGCTTCAACTACTAGGCACGACCACCCACACTCTGGCTGTGAAACATGGTTTGTGCTGTAAAACAGCTCTCCTCTGTACTAGTTTGGTAGGGTCAGCTCCCTCTGGCAAGGTGTGGGCCTAGGACTTGCTACATGTGCCCTAGCACTGGCCCAACCTAGTGTGTTGTACAAACACATAGGAGTTTTCCCCTATTCCATTTCAGATTATGAGGCTTTACCCTGAGGATGGGGGGCATGGATCAGCATTCATGTTGCACTCCCTGTCAGTATCCGGGCCGGGGAAGCTAATGATCCAACCAGCAGACAAAATTGGGTGATAAATCCTGATCACATGCCACCTGAGGCACATTGCATCTATGATAAGATGACCCTGAGGATGCTCATGTGATTAAGATCCGATCTGGCACACTATCAGGGGCAGGTCACTTGATGCTGCTGCTTACCTGGATCATGCTCTGTTGGCCTACCCAGGCAGAAAATAGAGCAGCGATTCACAGACTGCATGAAATATGTATCTCTGTATTTCCAAGGAAGGCAAAAACCTGTTGGAGGGAAGAATAGAAGTTGAGTGTGTGCTGAATTAGGGAGGAGAAAACTAGCAGGAAACATCTTCCTGGCATCAGCAATGGCCAGATGTAATCTCTGGCCTAGTCCACGTGAACACAGTGTGGAGCAATAAAATGAGACAGTGAAATGTGGTACAATAGCGTCTTTCAAAAACAAAAGTCATTCACTGAGGATATCATATAGCAGCCAGATAAGCAGCAGTAATATCCAGACACAACTCTTGCATAAGGGATCTTTGCAGGGGTTACAAGACACAGGTTTTTTTTCTCAACCCTAGCATACCAGTACCAGCACTCCACACCTGGCACTTGTGCTCACACTAGTAGCAGTGAGGGTTGGCTACTTGCTCTGTATAGTCTCACACCCAGTGGTCATGCCCCTGCCTTGCCTCCAAATCCCCTCTGCAGCTGTGAAGGCTGCTGTGGAGAGAACCACCTCATATTCTTCTCCACAGCATATGTTGTGCAGAGCCCATCTGCATTTACTCTCCATAGCTTACCCCCATGATATTGCACTTTTTCCAAGGGTTAGGATGTTTTACACCTATGCTGTGGGATAGAGGCACGTTCTTCATTAGAGATGTTAAAAATCATTTGACCAGTTGTGCAAAATCTTATAGTATTTCTAGATAGTAGGCCAAATTCTTCACATGCAGCCTAGATTGTATGGGCTGGGCTGTTAGGAACTGTATCTTTATCACTCTGTGTTTAGCACCATTTGCACCAATGGCACTATATTCAAATGTTAAATAACAATTAATTATAATTAATCCTGGTGTAACTACATTGATTTAAATAGTTACTTCAGGGAGTAATTTGGCCCAGTATGTTGTCACTCATTGCATTTCTAGTGACTTTGGGTTTTTTAAACATTATTTTTTATAAATTAATTTGAAAATTAGGTTTTGACTTGCAAAGCTAAACTTTTGCTCTGAGGATTCCCAAAGTGTGACCCCACCCTTATTTCTCTGGAAACATTTATGATCAGAATGACAGAGGATGTTTGCAGTAATACAAAAGAACCATCAGAACCATGGTGACTGGAGGACAGTAATACTTTCTAAATACTGTGCTTGTTTTAAAAGATATATTGCATATGGTAGATAATATTATAGAATAAATATATAACGTGTTCAATAAGGGGCATGCAAATATGCTTTCATTTTTTTATTTTGTTAACTGGTATGCAAGGTTCTAAAATGGATATTTTTTTAAAGAACATACTACCGCTTTACAGTATTAGATCCCAGTGTACATATTTGCTAACAATCCCCCCAAAACAAACCCCAAACCCACCACTACTGTATCCATACCAGTGAAAAATCTGCCAGAAAGTAGCTATTTGATATTCCTTTTTATTACTGCAGCTGCCTTGTTTTTTCTAGTCAAAATAAAAGAAAATCACAGGATCCTTAAAATAATAGGTGACAGCAAGTAGTTACTGAGAAATGCACATCCCTGGCTCTTAACTTTGTAGCATCCATCCAGATGGCAGATTAGAGGCTGGGATCTGCGGGGTGGTGACAAATACATGGGTAATAGCATTCAGCTTGCCTAACTGTAAAAGTGAATTCACTATTCCTCTTTGATAGTAGACCTGACATGTCAGATGAGAAGGATCTCTGGAAGAACCTGCCAAAGCAACAACACAAATAAATGCCAGATACAAGTGCTGCTTGATGTAGAATTACAAACATTGTACCTATCATCGATTCAAATTTAGCTGATATGTAAAGTCTGTGTTGTTATTACATCAGGCAAACAGTAACCTTGGAAAGCTACCTGGTATGGTTATACAAAAAAAGTGTTTAAACAGAGTAGTCTCTAGTGACTTCCTCCAGTAACACAGCTTTAGCTATTGTTTTCTTATGGTGAAAGCAAAGATCTTGGATTTATATTCACAACATATAGTTTAACATGCAGTGTTTGTCAGGATCCACATATCACCCCTGCATACCCCAAACTCATTGTCAATCATTTGAATTTTGTACAAACAACATCACTGATCTCTGGCTTTTGCTGAGGGGTACAAAATGTAACGTGGGAAGGGGATGATGCAAAGATGGCTTCTACTGGCCTTTGCATTCCCTGGATCATGGGCTGACTGTGTGCTGGGGTGGTCCCCTGGTGGGTACATTATGTTGACTAATAATGACCCCAATGAGCTCATACAGCAGCTAGGAATTGCTGGGGTGCAGGGGAAACCGTAGCCTTGCCTCCTACAGTGAGTGAGTGGGGAAGGCATGGGAGCCATTAAGCCAGGTCTATACCATCAGAGGATCCCCCTGTAGTGAAGTGATCCAGCCAGGACCAAAAATGTTGGCTCTAGAATTTCTTGGTGCCAGTAGAGCAGTCCCAATGTACCTGTGGATCAGGATCTTTCTATTTCAGTTTCTAGTGCTTGGAAGAACACTGTGAACAGGGAACCATCAGCTTTCCTTACTCAAATGAGGTGAACAGGTTTTGTCCAAAATATTTCTGTGCCACTTGCTTTGGGTGAAATACCCTGCTTTAAATTGAAAAAACGTCAAAATAGGCAATCCTTTTTCCTGGTATCTTTGTATGTCTTTATGACATGACTAGCAGCACTGGTTCCCCCTCCAGTGTGCTCAGAAAGATGCAGGCAGAGAAAGCCTTTACATCATAGTGTTAATGATAGTTGCAGGTTACACTCCTACAATTACTCTAAATTCGTATTTTTTACTACTTTCTTCTATAGCAATAATTTAAAGTGATACATATGGAACTTATTTTTGAATAGAGTTTCTATATCTCTCAGGGAATATCAAGATTTATTCAACAGATGTGCAAATATGATAGCATAAAGAAGATAAAATAAATTAAAATCTATTAGTTTAAATAGACAAAATGAAAATACAGTTATATTTTTTTCTGTTTGTTTCCAAAACATCTATCCATTCTATGCTCTTAACATGACCTGTAACAATCACTCCTTTGTTATTCCATTTTACTTCTCTTTTTGCTCATTTGTAATTAATATGTCATTACTCTTCAAAAGAGTATACGGAAAGGCCAAACAATAAAAAATATTAGTCTGGCAGTTTACATTTAAAAAATCTGTAATGTAGGGATTAACTGCCAAGAGCCAATTTATAGTATATATTTCACATAAGAAATAATCCAGCTGATATCTCCTTTGTCTAGAGGAACTTCAATTTTAAAACCAGTTCTTCACAAGGTATAATAATGTCAAAGTCCTCGGACCAAATTCTGCTCTACATTACACAGGTTTAAAGATGAGAATATCCACTTATTTCTGTGGATTTAAACCAAAGTAACTAGGAGCCAGAATCTGGCCTTGCATCCATAATTTTTCCCCCTCAAAATTAAAGCTCAGCCAAGTGAGAATGAGCTTCTTTTGTATTAAACTCTTATCTCCCCAATCTAAAAAAGCTTTTGTAGATCAGGCAGAGCTACAGTTTCATCCAGGTTCCTATCAGGCTGTTCTGTGTTACTACAGTCAAAACCCTTGGATTATTATATTTAGATCAACATATTGAAAAGTAATATAAAGACATCTAAATCTTAAATCTTTTTAGAGGTTATAGGTGAATAATGAGATTATCTGTAGATTTCTTGCATTGGCAAAGTTTTAACATTTCACTCAATGTGTCTAAAGGTTATATCTATTATAGATTTATCATATCTGAAGACAGTATTTCAACAGCTCTGGTCTTACAATATTTAGGGGGCAACAAGGTTTCTTAATCACGAGTTTAGCTGTTAAGAAAGATTGATTCATTGCATACAATCCTAAATATTGTTATACATTTTCTCCAGATAATATTGATGTTCAAATCATTTTACTTATCATTGTTTAAGCTAATTATCTAATGATTTGTTTACATAATCTTGTTTATATTAAGTAGATAGCAACAATTAACTTTGTTTTAACTGTAGTTATTTGAAATACAGTAGTGGTAATATCTGCCAGAAGCAAATAAACATATTAGCAGGAAATGCTTAAATGATCTGGATAACCCTATGAGCCAGCATAGCAGGTGGTAATATCCTGTTTTTAAATTACATTTCAGCAAGTGAACATAATAAATCCTCTTGTGTTATATATTTCGCTGGTAGCAACTTATACTCACATTATTCTATTTGACCTCATTACTGCTAATCATTATCACATTTTTAATAGCTGCCACAGTGAGTGAAACAGTTAATACAGTATTTCTTGCCGAAAGAGAGCCTGTCAGGTTATTGATGACAAATTAAAATTAATAAAGAAGATCTGTGTTGAATTTGAGGGAATGGAATAACTACGAGCATCCAGATGATTGGAAAGGCCTCTGGGGTACTCTGTGAAGAATAATGTTTTTGGTGTACGTGTATTGTCTTGAAAGGAACGCTAAAACTGCCAAATCTCTGCTTTTGCCTGGAAGACTTCCTGAAATAGGAGCTGTATTCTTTTGGCCCTCATCACATGTAATTTATCCCTCAGAGAGTTATTTCCTGTTCTGTACACCTTAGCTCTGTGCTGTAATAATAGCATGTTCCTAAGGTTCTACAGTTTTATTTACCTCAGTAAGAACCTTTACAAGAACAATCATAGGCACATACTGCAGGAGTCCAGATGATATAGTAAATGAGTAAAAGTTCAATACTGCATTTCTTCAGTACATACAGTGAACCTGCTACTCAGGAAATAGAGCCTGTTACTATTTATTTTAAACTTTCTGTGGTGATATAATTTTCTTTTCAAATCACTTGTTTGTTAAGGATGGTAAAACAATTATAGACTGTCCAGGAATTCTATGTCTCTGTATTTTTATCTATGCTAAAGTGAACTAGAGACTGGAATGTAACTCACTTTATGAAATGTATACATATATTTACATATTTTATATGCTTTGTGTCTATTTTTAAATAGTAGTGTTTATTAAAGGTGCACATACCCTAGGGAACTGGGTAGCTAACTGGAGAGAGTCATTCACCATCTGGGACTATAGATCAAGGCCATCCTGAGGTCCTGAATTAATTGAATATAGTGGTATTAGTTCAGTCCTTAGTAGACAGTAGTCCACATCACAAAATCACAAGACATAATTTTGACTGTGCCCAGGAGGCATACCAAGAAGACTGAATTATCCCTTACCAAAAGAGAAAGTAGTCCTTGGAGGTCAACATTAGAGGTCATTGGTGGGTCAGAGTAGAGAAACACCAACACTAGATCTGCCCTAAAAAGTGTGTGTGGGGGGAGAGGAACATGTTCCAATTACAGTATGCAAGCAATTCATGCAGAATTTCTTTACACAATGGGTTTTTAGAGTATGAACAAATTGGCAAAGTCAGTAGCAGAAGTATGAGTTCATGGGAGTACTTAGATGAATTTTTGGAAAGGAAGAAATACAAGGTACAGCTATTAACTACTTTGGAGCAGTTAAGCTGCTAAACTACTGTATATTGCATATATATTCCTAGGTGTATAAGACGAGGCCCAGGTGGATCATACGTTCTTCAGGTCCTTAATATTCATGTATTTTTTTGGAACTAAACAGGATATTTCAGTGCTAAAGCCTAGCCATAACAAGAGAGAAGTAATTGAAAAATAATTAGGCAATTTTTTAATATTGAAGTCAATATTATTAGCCTTGTTTCAAATTAAAGATCAGAATTATCTGAATTTTAGGGAATTGGATCAGATCTGAAGCTTATAAACTTTGTCCAAAGGTTCAATAACAACAAAATAAATTGTGCTTTATGCATCTCTTATAAAGTCCCAAAGCAGAGTAAATGGCCATGCAATTAATATCATACATTTTACAGGCTTACATCTGTATGTTGAAGTGTAACCTTCCTTTCATATAGGATTAAGGGGCTGTTAGGGGCTTAAATAATTAAGATAAAATGTTGTGTATTTCACATGGTTGACAAATACCAGTCAAATTGCTCTGTATCCCTGAAATGTAAAAATGAAAATATAGAAAATAAGGAATTAATTCAATTAAACATTTTCCCACACGTATTTCACCTTTCCTCACTCCTCAAGGGAATCATTCTTGAATTGTATTTCACTAGCAGACTATTTTTACCATTATTTTTAACTTAATGAGTATACCTTACACATCAGAGAGAAAGTACAAAGGTTAAATTTTACATTAAGAGCACATCACAACATGGTATGCAAATATCCCTATGCAAATGTAAAACCACTAGAAGATAAATGTGTTATATTTTTAACCAGTTAACTATGACTGTGAAGTATGGTGTGAGATATTCAGTGGTTTCATTTTTATATCTTTCTTGTAAATAATGCATAAAGTATGTAGATGTTGTCAAAATATGATTAAGCTATTAGCTTTATAGTTTTCATAGTTAAGAATGTGTTCAGCATGTAGCTCATAATAACTCATTTCTAAATGCAGAGACCATTATAAACTATTTCTTGTTCAAGTGAATGTTATCATGTGACATAATGATTTTGCTTAAAACCACGTTAAATGAGGAGTAAAATTAAACAATATTGCATGAATTGTGTTTGACTAATTTTGTGTCACATTATATTAGCCAAGCTTTCAAAATATGTGTTAATGACAAATAGTGTAAGCCCCTAACATACTTTATATGTCTGTAAAATCACCCTTAAGTCATTAGCTTTTAAAAGGTTCATTTTGTTTGCAGTTTTTTGTAGCCAGTGGCTTTTTAGTGATTACTTTTGTCTACGAAACTAGACATGATAAAAAAAAAAGATATTTTATATACGACTTTGGGACTTATTGCCATACTGTGGAGGCATACTGTGTGCATTAAAACAATATCAAATAACCGATGAACTTTACAGTTTTGAGATAAACATTACTAAGGGCGCATTTTTAATACTGATATTGCATTTACATAAGCAGCATGCTGAAAAGGACTAACTAAGCTTTTAATCAACAGTTTGTTTCTCTTAGGTTCTGATTTGTGAATTGCCAGTCACACAAAATTTACTATACTAGTATTTAATATTCAATGTTAAATTATTTTAATTCTCTAGCCAACTATACTTTTAAAATGCCATACTTTCCTATAATAGATTACTCCTAGCTTGTTTTTATTTTAAATAAATGCCACTGGAATTCGAAAATGTTTTGTTTTTATTCCTCCCAGGCAAATATGGTTATCCGCTAGCCAAAATAGCTATTCAGGCTCAACTTTGTCAGGATAAGGATATATGAAGTGGACGTGAACTACAACATTTAACCAGCACAAGGTAAAATACGTAGTGTTTACATTCATTGCTTGGAAATACTGTTTGACCTTCTGTTGGAGGAGTGGCAACCTTTCTGTAATTATAAAGACAGTCTTCATGGGTCATACAAAAAAATTTAAAGTGTTGCAAAACTCAAACAATACTTGGTGTCATGTTTGGAGTAATGAATGTCCAAATCCTGCTGATTTGACTCACAGGAGTAGTCTCATTGGATCAACTACTTGGCAGGGAGCATGTAACTTGCAAAAGGTGAAGTATAATGTAGGGTAGCTGCAAAGCTGGTGTAAATCATGAAGGATGGTGCTAAATTTGCACACTGTGCCCACTTAGCAAAGCTGCTTCTAGAGACTCTTCCTGGGGTCCACTGAAAGTGGAGCTGGTTCTGATGGCTCCAAGTGAACAATCAGGTGATAAAAAGGGTCCTCAATATTTCTTGCCAAATAGTCTCAATATTTTGGAGAGACAGAGGGAGAGAGAGAGAGAGAGAGGGTACGTCTACACTACGGGATTATTTCGATTTTACATAAACCGGTTTAGTAAAACAGATTGTATAAAATCGAGTGCACGCGGCCACACTAAGCACATTAATTCGGTGGTGTGCGTCCATGGTCCGAGGCTAGCATCGATTTCTGGAGCATTGCACTGTGGGTAGCTATTCCGTAGCTATCCCATAGTTCCCGCAGTCTCCCCTGCCCCTTGGTATTCTGGGTTGAGATCCCAGTGCCTGATGGGGCAAAAATCATTGTCGCAGGTGGTTCTGGGTAAATGTCGTCAGTCATTCCTTCCTCCGGGAAAGCAACGGCAGACAATCATTTCGCGCCCTTTTCCCCTGGATTGCCCTGGCAGACGCCATAGCATGGCAACCATGGAGCCTGTTTTGCCTCTTGTCACTGTCACCATATGTGTAATAGATGCCGCTGACAGAGGCGATTCAGCAGCGCTACACAGTAGCATTCATTTGCTTTTGCATGATAGCACAGATGGTTATCAGCCGTTCTGTACCATCTACCATACCCTTGTAAATTGGCTATGAGATGACGGTTACCAGTCCTTTTGTGCTGTATCCTCTGCTGCTGTCATAGGTGCCCCTGGCTGAGATCGGCCGGGGGCGCAAAAGACAAGCAGAGACGGTTACCAGTCATATTGCACCGTCTGCTGCTATCATGGGTGCCCCTGGCTGAGATCGGCCAGGGGTGCAAAAGACAAAAATGGGAATGACTTCCCGAGTCAATCCCTCCTTTATAGTATCTAAAAATAGAATCAGTCCTGCCTAGAATATGGGGCAAGTGTACTAGAGAAGCAGTGTATCAGAGAACCAGAGAGCCCAGCCCCTCCATGTCAGATCCCGTAGAAATGATGAGCTGCATGCCATTCACAGGGGGTGCCCCTGCAACAACCCCACCTGTTGATTCCCTCCTCCCCCAGCCTTCCTGGGCTACCGTTGCAGTGTCCCCCCATTTGTGTGATGAAGTAATAAAGAATTCAGGAATAAGAAACAGTGACTTGTTAGTGAGATAAAATGAGGGGAAGGCAGCCTCCAGCTGCTATGATAGTCCAGACAGGACATTAAGCAGTGTGGGGGAGAGGAGCCCAGCATACCGCTGCTATGATAGTCCAGGCAGTACAGAATCTTTTCTTTACACATGAAGGGCGGGGGCTGATGGAGCTCAGCCCCCTATTGCTACGATGAAGATGGTGACCAGCCGTTCTGTACCATCTACTGGGAATGACCAGGAGTTTTTTACCCAGGCGCCCCCGGCCGACCTCACCTGAGGCCAGCCAGGAGCACTCACGGGCTGATGGTGCTGCACAATAGGACTAGTACCCGTCCTCATCATCTGCCACAAGGCTGATGATGAGGACCGTTACCAGTCATATTGCACCATCTACTACCAGTGAGGGGGAAAGAGGATACCGCAATTGAGTGCCGCAGCATCGCGTGTACCAGCAGCATTCAGTAGACATAGGGTGACATTTAGAAGAGTCAAGAGACAATTTTTTTCCCTTTTACTTCTGGGAGTGGGTGGGGGGTGTAAATTGACAAGCTATGCCCTGAACCATTGCGGACAATGTGTTTGACCCTACAGGCATTTGGAGCTCAGCCAAGAATGCAAATGTTTTTCGGAGACTGCAGGAACTGTGGGATAGCTTGAGTCCTCAGTCCCCACTCCCTCCATGAGCGTCCATTTGATTCTTTGGCTTTCTGTTACACTTGTCACGCAGCAGTGCGCTGAGTCTGTCTATGGCGTCTGTCTGGAGATTTTTTAAAAATGCTTTGGAATTTCATCTTCTGTAACGGAGCTCTGCTAGAACAGATTTGCCTGCCCATACAGCGATCACATCCGTACGGTCCATGCTGGAGCTCTTTTTGGATTTTGATTTCGGACTGCATCGCCACCCGTGCTGATCGGAGCTCCACGCTGGGCAAACAGGAAATGATATTCAAAAGTTCACGGTGATTTTCCTGTCTACCTGGCCACTGCATCCGAGTTCAGATTGCTGTCCAGAGCAGTCAGTGGTGCACTGTGGGATACCGCCTGGAGGCCAATACCGTCGATTTGCGGCCACACTAACCCTAAACCGATATGGTAATACCGATATTAGCGCTACTCCTCTCGTTAGGGAGGAGTACAGAAACCGGTTTAAAGAGCCCTTTATATCGATATAAAGGGCCTCTTAGTGTGGACGGGTGTGGCGTTAAATCGGTTTAACGCTCCTAAAACCGGTTTAAACGCGTAGTGTAGACCAGGCCAGAAACACAAAACCCTGCAGCAATCTGTTATAAAGTACAGGATTACTAGCCCATCACAAAGATGTTCAAATACATCCATAGATTTCCCCCATCCCACCTGTTTGCATCCCAGCATATCTTCCTTTTAGCTCAAGGAATGTTTGCTGTTTGGTTAGAGTTGGAGTGGGAGTGGAGGGAGGAACTGGGATTTAGCTTTCATATTCAAGGATGCAAATCCTTCCCTTGTAGCCTCCATGGTACACAGATGCCTGACACTGCAGGGATCCCATTAGGCCAGCTCAAAGATTTAAGCAGCAGCAGTACTCTGGCAGCTGAGTTTCTGTTGCTGCATCCTGTTGCATCTCTAACTTATGTTCCATTGGGACTGCAACTACACTTGTCCAGAGCTGGCTTAATGTGCCTGCTGCTCTCCACCCACCCTGCTGTGAGTAGAACTTGGGCAGTTGGCACACAGAGCCAGAACTGAAAGCAGAGTTGGAAAGAGTGGCAGGAGCTTGGCTTGAATTGCTGTCTCCTGCATCAGTTGCAGAACCTAGCTTTGTAGATTAAAGAAGAGACAGAATCATGAGGAGGAGCCCATCTGAAAGCAGGGGCAAAGAATCATAAGGTGAGGGGTGATCACTTGGGATGAGGGGAATTTGGGGTGATGAGATGAGAGGGAGTAGAGTTTGAAGGGCGGAGGAGAGATATTGGGAAGGAACTAGCAGTGAGTAGGAAGAAAAGAGGGAAAACAAAACCATAGAAAGATAAATTCCTCAACAGCAACAGGAGAAAGAGGACAAATTACAGAGTCAGATGGCATGAGGTGAGAACTCTGCCATTTTTAAAAAGTAAAAGCAGAGAGAGGCTTGTGAATACAGGTAGAAAATAACAACTGGCATTGCCATCAGTGAGACCCTGCATGGGTGCAGCAGTCCCATGTGCTAAATTGTAGGATTGGAGTCTAAGGCCCTGATCCTGCAAATATTTGGGCATATGAAAGCGTGCCTGCATGGGAGGTGGTTTGGCAAGAGTGAAGAGACAACCCCTTGTCTTTCCTAAAGTGATGGGTCTCCAAAAAAAGTTCAGAAAATTCAAACAGCAACTGATCCTGCACCACTGATGTCAATAGGAATGTTTCCACTGTGAGTTATTTTCCAGATTTTAATTAATATCATTGGGATTTTTTTTCTGTAATACCATTTCCAGGTGATTTTCATTGTGTTCGATGTTTAAGCCTTATTTGCATATTTCTTTGGTTTGATGTCACTGTTTAGGAATCCTATGTAAATTAAAATATAGCTTAATTTGAAATACGATCATGTTACAGCACTTTGGGAAAGTGCGATCCCAAATTTACTGTATAACAGCTAAACCACTTAATGTAGATGTATGGACAAAATAATTAGATAGCATGTTGCCAGTAAAAGAGAACTGTCCTCTAATATTAAAATAGATTGCAATTAAATTAAAATAGATTTAACTCTTTCAACAAGATAGCCAAAATTTCAATTTCCAAAGTTTCTCTTTTCTATCTTTGTTTTTATTATTATTGCTGTAATCTCAAATTCATACTATCCTGTATGTATCCTGTATCACTGGGATTTAAATTCACTAATTACATAGGGTCATCACCATAATGAATTAGTATGTTAATCTCTAGTAAACTAAAACAGGATGTTTTTGATTGTGGAATTATAGAATTCTTTTAATGAACAACTGTTATTAATGGCGATTTGCAACCACTCTGTGTGTCTTATTTAACTTCAGTATGCTTTGATTCATAGTATCTGTTGTTAAGTGCAGAAAGTACAGGGCTTGCCAGAATCACAAACACACCTCAGTGAAGCTTTGATTTTACAATGTGCTCCATGTGGTCAGATCCCTTAGCCTGCACAGACGTTAGTACCACGTGAATTCAGAAGTCCATCCGTATGTTCCTCAGCACAAGATCAGGGTTTATAACTTTCTAGAGCACATGATAGTAATAGTGGGTTTATTTTCCATTTCCCCCAACACACACACATGCTTTTAGCTTCCATAATTTTGGTTCTGGTCCTAGACAGGACCAACATGGTAAAAGCCCATAAGAACCTAGACAGATAGATTGAAAGCTTCCATTGAGAGGCCTTAAAATAAGAGTCCTGTTGTGTAATTTTGAAAAACATACAATAAGAAGAAACTAGATTTGTCTGTGAGATGATATATTTTTCTTGAAAATGAAGTCACATGGTTTTTTAAAGCTATTTTTAATAATACTGTAGGCCTAAATCTGGCTTGGTTTATACATATGAATTTGGTCTGATATGTAGAAATCCTGGTTGGCACAATAATTAGTATTAGTGAATTCAGTATATTATTGTTTAACTACTACATGGGTTTCTGATCTTAGTGTTTGAATGACTGACTCATGGTCTTGTTATATTTTGGTTGTGGCACAAAGCTACTCTTTACTGGCCAAACAGATGAGCTATTTGGAAATGTTCTCTGTGGTCGTTCTTATTGTTTTTCAGTCAGTCAAAATTTTGCTTTGGTGCATCCATATCAAATAATATTAAACACTTTATACTTGCAGAACGTGACACATATGTTAGCTAACAGCTCATGTCAAGTTGATAAATACCACCCCTATTTTACAGCTAGAGAGACTGGGACAGAGGTGGGACAGAGCCAAGGCCGTGCAATGAATTAGTCACAGTTGAGATTAGCTTTTAGGAATTCCTCACTGTTCCTCTGGACCAGAATATTTACACAAACCTGCATTATTCAGCAGATGAACAATCTTCTTCCAGAGGCATGTATATACCGATGCTGATATATGAATGGATAGTACTCAGCTGTGGCTTAACCCAGACCCCAATAGCAAGACTTTCTTTCTTTATTTAGCTCCCTTGCTGGAAGTACTTTTCTGTCCTTTCTTTTTAACTATTGTCATTGTGAGACTTTAAAGTTCAGAAGAAAGGTGAGCCTCTCCCACCCAGTTGGACTCTTCTGCTTTGTAGATTAGATGCCTTAAAATGTTTCACTTTTAGAAACACAAAATCCTCCTTTGACATGAAAGTGTTCCCAGTAAATCCAGTCTGAGGATACTGTGTCAACTCTTGGACCAGGGGTAGTGCTGGTGTTTTAACATGGTGATTTACTACTTCTATATATATTTAGATAGCTGAAAGCCCCGCAAAGGCTACTGTGGTGCCGGTGATTGGACAGGATGGCAATGAAATAAGGACAACAGATTGGAGTGGGGAAAAGATGCAGACACAGGAAATGCTGGGATTTCTAGTGCTCCTGTGCTCAACTCCTTTGATAAAATCTTCATGATACCCACCCTACCCTTATGACATAGAAAGCTACAGCTTTATCTAAAGCATTTTCCCTCTGGACACTTGTCAGAACAAAGACTATAGACTTTGCATATAATTTATACTCGTGTATATGAGGAGCTTGTCACATCTTAATGTTGAACCTCACCAGAGAGCAGACCTCTTAAGCACTCTGTATTCTGCAGAGTGCTCTGCATTTGGGTGGGAAAATCAAAAGTGCTCTGCAGCTCTACCCTCTCCCTCCCCCATGTGCATGCTTTGTATTTGCTGCCCAGCCACTATTGTGGTTCTGGCTGCAATCACTGCATCCTTTTCCTGACTGTAACAGTTTTCCTGGGTTCTCTTCCCCAGAGCATAAATGTGTCAAGGAGGGGAGAAAGAAGAATTGGGGGAAGCATCGAGGCAGAAGGAAGCTGTGAGGAACCTGGGAGAAGGCACATTCAGGATTCCAGTTGTGAGGCAATTGCCTGATTGGGGGCATGGGAGAATAATGCACATTAAGTGGGACATTTTATACATTTGATATGAAAATAAAAATAACTAGATAAATTCAGATTTCCAGGTACTTAGCAATTGTTGCAGGAAGGAAATCATAAAGGACTAAGTTATGGCATTATAAAGCTAATTATTGTTCCTCTGGCCAGTGCAGGAGGAATGGGTCCACATCCTCCCCCTTCCTTGTCCAGTTTCTGTATTGCCAATCCCATATGTTCAAAAGTTATGAGTCAGACCCAAAATTCAGAAGACTGGATTATAATCAAGAGTTTTTGAAAAACAATAAATATGGGATCTTTTTATTTGCCTTTAGGTTTTTGCTTCTTTACGCTGCACATTTTCAAGCTGCGCCTCACAATTATGAGGGCTAGAAACTAGGGGCAGAGCTCTTCTTGACCTGCTGCTCACAAACTGGGAAGAATTAGTAGGGGAAGCAAAAGTCGATGGGAACCTGGGAGGCAGTGACCATGAGATGGTCGAGTTCAGGATCCTGACACAAGGAAGAAAGGAGAGCAGTACCTGGACTTCAGAAAAGCAGAGTCAGGGAACTGATGGGCAGGATCCCTTGGAAGAATAACATGAGGGGGAAAGGAGTACAGGAGAGCTGGCTGTATTTTAAAGAATCCTTATTGAGGTTGCAGGAACAAACCATCCTGATGTGTAGAAAGAATAGTAAATATGGCAGGCGACCAGCTTGGCTTAACAGTGAAATCCTTGCCGATCTTAAAAACAAAAAAGATTTGTGGAAGATTGGACAAATATTGCTCAGGCATGCAGGAGTGAAATCAGGAAGGCCAAATCACACTTGGAGTTGCAGCTAGCAAGAGATGTTAAGAGTAACAAGAAGAGTTTCTTCAGGTATGTTAGCAACAAGAAGAAAGTCAATGAAAGTGTGGCCCCTTACTGAATGAGGGAGGCAACCTAGTGACAGAGGATGTGGAAAAAGCTAATGTACTCAATGCTTTTTTTGCCTCTGTCTTCATGAACAAGGTCAGCTGCCAGACTACTGCACTGGGCAGCACAGCATGGGGAGGAGGTGACCAGCCCTCTGTGGAGAAAGAAGTGGTTCAGGACTATTTAGAAAAGCTGGATGAGCACAAGTCCATGGGGCTGGATGCACTGCATCCAAGGGTGCTAAAGGAGTTGGTGAATGGGATTTTAGAGCCATTGGCCATTAGCTTTGAAAACTCATGGCAATTGGGGGAGGTCCTGGATAACTGGAAAAAGGCTAATGTAGTGCCCATCTTTTAAAAAGGGAAGAAGGAGTAGGATCTGAGGAACTACAGGCCAGTCAGCCTCACCTCAGTCCCTGGAAAAATCATGGAACAGGTCCTCAAGGTATCAAGTCTGAAACACTTAGAGGAGAGGAAAGTGATCAGGAACAGTCAGCATGGATTCACCAAGGGCAAGTCATGCCTGACTAACCTAATTGCCTTCTATGATGAGATAACTGGGTCTGTGGATGAGGGGAAAGCAGTGGATGTGTTATTCCTTGACTTTAGCAAAGCTTTTGATACGGTCTCCCACAGTATTCTTGCCAGCAAATTAAAGAAGTATGGGCTGGATGAATGGACTATAAGGTGGATAGAAAGCTGGCTAGATCGTCAGGCTCAATGGGTCGTGATCAATGGCTCGATGTCTAGTTGGCAGCCGATATCAAGCAGAGTGCCCCAAGGGTCAGACTTGGGGCCGGTTTTGTTCAAGATCTTCATTAATGATCTGGAGGATGGCGTGGACTGCACCCTCAGCAAGTTTGCAGATGACACTAAACTGGGAGGAGTGGTATATATGCTGGAGAGTAGGGATAGGATACAGAGGGACCTAGACAAATTAGAGGATTGGGCCAAAAGAAATCTGATGAGGTTCAACAAGGACAAGTGCAGAGTCCTGCACTTAGGACAGCAGAATCCCATGCACGTCTACAGCCTAGGGACCGAGATGCTAGGCAGCAGTTCTGCAGAAAAGAACCTAGGGGTTACAGTAGATGAGAAGCTGGATATGAGTCAACAGTGTGCCCTTGTTGCTAAGAAGGCTAATGGCATTTTGGGCTGTATAAGTAGGGGCATTTCCAGCAGATTGAGGGATGTGATCATTCCCCTCTATTCGGCATTGGTGAGGCCTCATCTGGAGTTCTGTGCCTAGTTTTGGGCCCCACACTACAAGAAGGATGTGGAAAAATTGGAAAGAGTCCAGCAGATGGCAACAAAATTGATTAAGGGGCTGGAGCACATGACTTATGCGGAGAGGCTGAGGGAACTGGGATTTTTGAGTCTGCAGAAGAGAAGAATGAGGGGGGATTTGATAGCTGCTTTCAACTACCTGAAAGAGAGTTCCAAAGAGGATGGGTCTAGACTGTTCTCAGTGGTAGCAGATGATAGAACAAGGAGTAATGGTCTCAAGTTGCAGTGGGGGAGGTTTAGGTTGGATATTAGGAAAAACTTTTTCACTAGAAGCGTCGTGAAGCACTGGAATGGGTTACCTAGGGAGGTGGTGGAATCTCCTTCCTTAGAGGTTTTTAAGGTCAGGCTTGACAAAGCCCTGGCTGGGATGATTTAGTTGGGGATTGGTCCTGCTTTGAGCAGGGGGTTGGACTAGATGACCTCCCGAGGTCCCTTTTAACCCTGATAGTCTATGAATTATTTAAAAAAATGCCTACAAATAAACTATATTAAGAAGGTATTTAGGTTGCAAATTCAAGCACATGAAAGTTAGGAAATGCCAGATTTACTGTTGCCTGTGCAATATTAAGTCAGTCCCACTGTGCATTTAGCATGTGCGTTATATGAGGTGAGTAGTATGCAATTATGTAATTAGAAGCTGTATCATAATTCATAAGCATAAGGGAGACAGATTAAGGTTGCATGAATAACTGACTTTCAAAAGCTTGACTTTTTAACCTAAATAACTATATTTTAATGAAGATTTTTGTATGTAATTTCCCGTGTCCTTTTTAAAAAGAAAAAAAACCCCTGAATTATATTACACATAACTAACAATCCTTTCATAAAGCATCATCATAGGGGTTGAACCCTGAACCTTCAGCCCTGTAATGCAGATGGCTACAAATCGAGCTAGCTGGTAGAAGAAGGCTGTTATCCCAGAGCAGAGGTGGACCACAGGTGACAGCTAGACTATGAAGTGGTTAAGGGGAGCCTGGCCTGGCTTTCTTTTCCCTCAACTCCCCTTGGGAGGTGGTGGGGTCCTGCCCCCTCTGTTGCCTCTCGAGGATGTGGGCTGCTGAGACCATATATTGTGTCCGGGAAGGTTACAGAGGGAATCCAGCTCTGCTTTTTCACTCTCCTTTTCTCCAGAAGTGGTGGAATCTTGTGGTCTATATAGTATCTTTAGGGCAGGAATGGGACCATGTGTTGGATCTGGGGGCGGTGTTTTGGGTGAGTGGGAGCCTGGCCCGGTTCTCTTTCCCATCCCAGCAGATCCGGAAGCTCCTATGTATTCCCAAAATACTGTCTGCAGGACTTTCTACTGCTATTTTAGCTACAGTGTGGGACCAGTTGTTTAAAAGGTTTGTAGTCAGTTACTATTTTGGCAGGTTGCCAACATCTTTCCTGAGAAATGCAAGAGAAGGAAAATGATAATTTTTAGTAGTTTATCACTGTGCTAAACCTGAATGTGCATGTAATGAAAAAAGGAAAAGGCACTTCCCTAGCCTAAGGACTTTCTCCCTGCCCAGAATCAACAGCCTGCTGCAAACAATGGAGGTTTTACAGCTAGCTTCTGAAAAAAGGCTGCAAGAATCTTTTGGAAAGTGTTAGGTAACCATAAAATAGGGGTCACTACCTGCTATCCTTATAATGAAAATTGAGTCTCATGTAATCCCATGACTTCAGAAACTGAGGCTTTAAGAACAGCACAAATTATTATTAAACTCGGGATAAAATCATGAAAGGTGGCAATTCTTCACTTTGCAGACACTAGTACTACTATAGCTTCTAGCCTTGTGCAGTCCTCTGTGCCACACCTACCCTTTGCACATCCACGTAAGGCTGTGCAAAATCTGCACCCACAGATGTATCCTTTCCAATGGTGTAGCACCACAGTTGTATGTGAGCATGGGAAAAAGTGACTGCTGCCAATTTGGGCCCTTTATTCTACCTTTGCAGGTCTCTGCTACACATTTAGGGTCAAATTTTCATTTCAGTCCCTAAACTTCCCTCTGTTTTGTGTCTATGAACATTTCACCCTCATTTCCCACCTATAATAAGTAATTAGATATTTCACTCCTAATACTTAAACCTGCAATTCTGTGCAGCTGCAACCACTTGCAGGTGCCAAATTGTATTTGCAAAATCAAAGGCCAGTGGTAAAAATCTGAAATGTTATGTTTAGAAGATTGAGAGGTATGTAGAAAGCATAATGTTCAGAGGCCTTACTGGTGTGGACAGTGTAAATGATGTGCTGACCATATTGGCATTCCTTATTTGAGTACCGTTGGCATGCAAGAGAATCAAGAACTGGTCTCTTCATGATGAGGGACAAATTCTGTGGCAATTTGTGCAGCTAGGAGGCAGGATGGTCTGGTGGTTAGGAAGGGAAGGGGTATTTCAGCCTTTAGGATACCACCCTGGCACCACCAGCATAGTGGAGTTACAAAGCCTAACATAAAGACCCCTCTAACCCAAATTCTGTGCTGAGCTCAGCTCAGCAGTGATGAATTCGGTTCTCAGTCCATAAGGTTATTTTTACTTGGCATGGGGGTTACTAATTCCAGGACTGTGATACCTACACATGCTGTTGGGATAAGAAAAGAGATGGATACTGTTTGTATGTATGAGTACAATTCCCATGTTCAGTGTTGATTTGTCATGTGTAAATGAAGCTTTTATACATTATCCAATATATTGGACATAATAGTGTTCAATATATTGTTTTAATGGTGTATGAGTAGAGGGAAGTGTGTAGGCAGATGTGAGTCTTACGCAACTTGCTTTAAGGCACAGCAGAGCTACTTCTTAACTACACAACTTTAGGTTAATGTACCCTCTTGATAAAGATGTTAGATATCTAGTGAATCGGAGTGTCACAAACATCCTGTTTATAGTAAGAAAACAAATGACCCCAATTCTAGTAGCTGAGGGGTTAATTGTATATCCTGTTCAAAAAGTGTTTTTATAGTTGAAAGAAGTCAGTTTCTTGTGTTGCAGTGCCGGTATTGACTACAAAGAGTCAATAGAATTACTCTATCCACACAATCTTTTCATTGAGTTGAAGCTGTACTCGCTTCGTCTAAGGCATATCTCTCTGTGAACCCCCATGCTCAGATAATGTCAGTACATCTAACCAATTATGTAGTTCTAGTTATTGAAGAGGTTCATTTAGGTTCACTCTAAGTATGAATAAATTTGCAAAGATGAAGGTGGAGCATATTAAATAGAAAATTAATACTCACTGTCCTCTGGAAAATAGCGTACCATTATTATCTTCCGAACAAGTAGGCCAAAGTACAGCCTACTATACTGCACTACAAAAACTTGAATCCACAATTGCTTGTGCTGCAAAATATATCTGAGAATACTCAAACATGACCAAAATCTCCTAGTTACTGGGCTTACAGTGACCATATCAAATGTTTTTTGCCCTTGTGGTTTACATCTGGCAAGGCAACAGGCTACATTTCAGAATTTAAAAAAAATAATTAGACATTCATTGCAATGTCATGGAAAACCAAACCCGCTGAATAAGGTAACTATTCTTTATACAAAATTCAAACTGGACTGAAGTTTCTCTGCGGTATGGTTTGATTTGAGTTTGTTTGTTAGTTTTGAGGGCAGGGGTTGCTGTTACTTGTCCAAAATAAAAAAAAATGTTGCACTAGACTGTTTTATCTATGTAACTGAAATCATAGGCTATTTTAACTAGAGATGTTCATGAACCAATATCCCAGGCCTGAACAATGCCAAACTTTAAGGAAGTTTGGATTGAGATCTGGGTTTAAAATGTCACAACTGGGCTGAGCCAGGTTTGTGGCTCTGAACATCCTCTACCTTGGGGAATAATCCGTATCTGAACTGTATATTTGGGCTATCTCTAGTTACAATTTCAACATTTTGGGGTCTCTCTAGTTTGCTCCCAGATTGTTAGGTTGTGGATGATTTTTGGACCAGGCAGCCAGGAAGGCAGCTCTCTATTCAAAGGGAACATAATGCTAGATCCACAGTTAGTCCCTTGTTTCACTTTAAGCACATACTTAAATTTAAAATTGTGAATAATCTGATATGAATTCAGTGGGACTCCTCAAGGGTGGTAAAGTTAAGCACTTTCCTGGTTGCAGGATTGGGGCCTAACTCAGCTGCTCAGACTTCTCCACTTTTGATGAGCAGAGGCAATCTCACTGCCATATGGCAACAAGGCTCGTGATAATTGGTGTGCAAAAAGGATGGGGGTGGAGTGGAGGATCTAGCCTTTTGTATTCAGGTGCTGGTGTTAGCTTGCAGGTATTCTGATCCTACTGGTTGTTCCGGTGAAGAACAAAAGATTTTTCAGCAAAGTTATTGTGTGATGTAATGATTTCATTCTGAACATCTGATTATAGTTTTATCAGCATGAGGAAGAGCCATTTTGGTTCTCTTATTCTGCAGATTTTTCAGTTTGTAATAGACGTTGGGTATTATTTTTTTGGCAGATTTCAGAAACATATTATCGTATTGTAGAATAATGTGTTGACTCCTGACTAATATACCAGGTTAGTCCAGCAAAGTGCACCTTACAATGTTGCCAGGTGTACTAGTTACAATTGATGAGCCATTGATTTCTATAGATTTCAGTGGAAGGTCAGGAGAAAACTAGCAAAGCAGGTGGAATGGATGGCCTGCAGTGAAGCTGTTTAAAAAATTATTTCAACAATTTGCTAAAATTCAGCTTCCATTTGAATGTTTCATTTCATGTACTGTATTTAAGTTCACTGCACTTGATACATTAAGATGAATTATTGCTGTGCTGTAGTAATGTATTTGTTTTTAACCTTGGAAAATTATTATTATATATATACCCATACCTGGGAATGCTCACTCTGTAAATCATTTTGAAGAATGATTTAGAAAATATTGTAATTCCTTTGGACCAGATTCGGAGTTTATTATACCGGTGTAATTCTGTAATAACTCCATTTTCTTTACTCTGGCTTTACACCACTGTATTGAGATCAGAATCTGACCCACAGTTTTAAAAAGAGAGCCTTTTTAAAAGTGAGAATCTTTAACTATAAAAATGCTTATTTAAAATATAAAGAATAATGTTTGAATTTTCTTTTTTAGACTGGTATAATAAGAGTACTAGAACAATAGAAGGTTGATGTAATAAAAGGAAACAATGTTTCTATTAAAATGAAAAAAGCTTCTATTTTTCCCCAGGAATTCAAGAGTTATATCTGAAGGAAAATGTTTAACATTTTAAATTCAACAATGTTCCTCCCACCTTCTAATACAGCACAGTGTATATTTTAAAAGGTCTTCTATTTAATTAAAAGAAACTAATATCAAAGCAGATTTTGGATTTAAAATTCATGTTTAAACTTCTCATAGATTAAGTGAGCTTAAACAGTTGCTATTCCTGACTTTAACAGCATTATAAAATACATTAGAGATTGAGAGGATAAAATTCTGCCATGTTAGGTTATAACCTAACTGCTATTTGCAGTTGTAAGGACTACTAATGGCACAGGGACAAGATTTATTATAGTAAAGACATCCTGCTTAACATTAGCCTTGTCATTCCATTAATAATGACTGCTTATGAGCCATCCCGTTGGCATCTTTGTTGTCCTGAAAACTTAAAACTCACAGCACAATTCTTTACGATGTGCTACATTGCCCCCTCTGGGTATTCCTGACCATTATCCCATTTGGTTATATTCAAAACTGCTGCCTCCTGAGAGAGCATTAGGGCTGACCTTTAACCCTGCAATATTCTTGGTTCAAATGGCGTAATAACATGTAGTGAATATTTACAAGCATACTTATACTATAATAGAGTACTGCTGTGAACATTAGCACATATTTTCTGCTCAATCAGGCTTTGATGTAGAGCTTGGCTTGTACCCTGGAGAAAATGTAGTCCCCAATAAGCTATGCTACTAAAACACCCTTGAACCTAAACAGCTTACATAACATAAACTGACTAGATGCAGATTAGCAGGCAAACATATACATTTGAAATGTTGCGAGTCCCAGTAGCATGTTACTGTGCAGCATAATGTCTTAAAGAGCCTTCTCACTAGAGGAATAAGTGGGAGGGAGGCACAATACATTACTAAGTACCTGGGATTGTAGCAGTATAGTTAAATGGATCAAGAAAAGGTGATCTTATCCATGAAAAGAAAATTAAAAGCAATAAGCCATAATGACAATAGGCAGACCATTTCCCTTTTTCTATCTTCTTTCTGAATGGTTGTGGAGGTAACTGTGCATCACACCGCTGACTTCTAGCACTTTCAGTTTCCTGCTTCTCTCTTCATCTCTGTCAGTGACATCCTTACACAGCTATGCCGTGCCTTGCCAAGGTTCCTGCCACACGTTTTCTACGATGACATCAAAGAGCATTGGCAGCAGTCGTACAAACTGTGCTTGCTTCCAAATCACTCTCTTAAATCACTCTCCCTTTCACAGTGTTGTAGTTTCTGCATCATTGTATTCTGCACCGTGTCAATACTATACTCAGAAACTTTTGTAGAAATTCACATGCTCTTTGTATAACCCACTGTTTTCTCTGCTATATGCCCTAAATCTTCTACATAAAGTGGTGACACCACAGTAATTTCACAAGTATCATAGGAATTGTATGTTTTTGTGAGATTTATAGGAAAATATCTCAATTTTTTTCAATGGGACAAAATGTTTTCATGGTCACATGATTTCATATGCTATAGCTTGTGTGGTATCTCTGAATTTACTGCATGTTACCACCACACATCACAAACCAAAGGCACTTCAGGCTTCAAATTTTCCTCTCCCTTGAGCTAGTGATGTGATTCAGGTCATTTAATCAAATCCTGCCATTTCTTCTTCTACAACATATTGAAATTCCATCTTTATTTGGGCAGCCAGAATGCTTGTCCACATGTTCATCAAAACCCATCTTGGTTATTACAGCCTTCTCCTTTCTGGCCTCTCTGATGCAAACATCATTTGTCATACACTTATAGATTTTAAGTTCAGAAGAGACCATCGTGATCATCTAAGTCTGACTTCCTGGACATTGCAGGCCACGGAACCTTACTCACTCCTGAAATTTACCCCTAACCTGTGGCTGAGCTACTGGTGTCCTCAAATCATGATTTAGAGAGTTCAAGTTACAGAGAATTCACCATTTACACTAGTTTAAACCTGCAACTGCCTATGCCCCATGCTGCAGAGGAAGGCAAAAAACCCCCAACCAACCAAACAAAAAAAAAACCCCAAGCCCCCAGAGTCTCAGCCAATCTGACCTGTTGGGAAATTCCTTCCCAACCCCAAATATGGCAATCAGTTAAACCCTGAGCATGTGGGCAAGACCCACCAGCCAGACACCTGGGAAGAATTATCTGTAGTAACTTGGAGCCCTCCCCATCTAGTGTCCCATCTGCAACAGTTGGGGATTTTTGCTACAGGTAGTCGTTGAGGGGCCACATGCCATCATAGGCAGTCTCATTATATCATCCCCTCCATAAACTCATCAAGCTCAGTCTTGAAGCCAGTAAGGTTTTTTGCCCCCACTGCTCCCCTTGAAAGGCTGTTCCAGAACTTCACTCCTCTGATGGTTAGAAACCTTCACCTAATTTCAAGCCTAAACTTATTTATGGCCAGTTTATATCCATTTGTTCTTGTGTCATAACTGGTGCTTACCTTAAATAACTTCTCTCTCTCACTGGTGTTTATCCCTCTGATGTATTTATAGAGAACAATTATATCTCCCCTCGCACTCGTTTATATTGGGCTAAATAAGCCAAGCTCTTTGGGTCTCTTCTCATAAGGCAGGTTGTTCATTCCTTGGATCATCCTAGTAACCCTTCTCTGCACCTGTTCCAGTTTGAATTCATCTTTCTTAAACAAGGGAGACCAGAATTGCACATAGTATTCCAGATGAGGTCTCACTAGTCCCTTGTATAATGGTACTAACACTTCCCTCTCTATACTGGAAATACCTCACCTGATGCATCCTAGGACTGCATTTGCCTTTTTCATGGCTACATGACATTGACAGCTCATAGTCATCCTGTGATCAATCAACACACCCAGGTCTCTCTCCTCCTCTGTTGCTTCAATTGATAAGTCCCTAGCTTATAGCAAAAATTCTTCTTGTTAGCCCTTAAATGTATGATCTTGCACTTTGCACTATTAAATTTCATCCCATTTCTATTACTACAGTTTACAAGGTCATCCAGATCTTCTTGTTTGATATTCCAGTCTTCCTCCATATTGGCAGTACCTCCCAACTTGGTGTCATCCACAAATTTTTTTAGTGCGCACTCACTTTTTGTGCAAACGTCAGTAATAAAAATGTGAAATAAGATTGATCCCAAGACCGATCCCTGAGGAACTCCATTAGTAGCCTCCCTTCTGCCTGACATTTCACTTTTCAGTATGACCCGTTGTAGTTGCCCCTTTAACCAGTTCCTTATCCACCTTTCAGTTCTCATTTTAATCCCCATCTTCTCCAATTTAACTAATAATTTCCCACGTGGAACTGTATCAAATGCCTTATGGAAATCCAGGAAGCTTAGACTTATTGCATTTCCCTTGTCTAAAAAAATCAGTTATCTTCTCAAAGAAGGAGATTGACTTCCACCTTGGATGTGGTAATTTCTACCTCCATATACTTGTTGCCATTATTAACCCTGCCACTGCTCCTAAGCGCTTCATTAGCCTCATTCAAAACTTGGGCAAAGTATTTGTTTAGGTCAGGGGTCAGCAACCTTTCAGAAGTGGTGTGCCGAGTCTTCATTTATTCACTCTAATTTAAGGTTTTGCGTGCCAGTAATACATTTTAACGTTTTTAGAAGGTCTCTTTCTGTAAGTCTATAATATATAACTAAACTATTGCTGGATGTAAAGTAAATAAGGCTTTTAAAATGTTTAAGAAGCTTCATTTAAAATTAAATTAAAATGCAGAGCCCTCCCGGACTGGTGGCCAGGACCTGAGCAGTGTGAGTGCCACTAAAAATCAGCTTGCATGCCTCCTTCGGCACCCGTGCCATAGGTTGCCTACCCCTGATTTAGGTGTTGGGTCATGCCTAGATAATCTTTAATCTCCACCCCATTCTCAGTGGTTAGTGGTCCCACTTCTTCTTTTCCTCTTACTTATATGGCTAGAGAATCTTTTACTATTGGTTTTGATTCCCTTTGTAAAGTCCAACGGTGCTTGGCTTTTGGCAGTTCTCACTTTATCCTTGCACTTTCTGACCTCCAAGAGGTAGCTTTCCTTGCTGATCCACCCCATCTTTCATTTCTTGTGGGCTTTCTACTTTCTTTTAATCACCTGTTTGAGATGCTTGCTTGATTTACAACCCTTCCCTATGATTCTTTCCCCCTTGCTTCTGATGCAGGCTTCAGATCCTTGAGTTCTTCAGTCCAGCCCACTACCCTAACCCTGCAGAGCTATTTTTGTTTATCCTTCCATTTAGTTTAAACTGAATTAACTCATGATCACTTGAACCAAGGTTGTCCTGTACAACCAGTTCTTCTATGAGGTCCTCACTACTCGCCAATAACAAATCTAAAATGGCATCACCTCTTGTTGGTTCAGCAACTATTTTGTGAAGAAATCTGTCAGCTATCATATACAGGAAAATCTGGGCCCTATTGTTATTAGTAGCACTTGTCTTCCAATCTATATCTGGGAATTTAAAGTCTCCCATAATCACACAATTCCTAGTAGTATTTATTTCATTAAAAACTTTAAAGAGATCTCTATCCATATCCAAATCAGATCCTGGTGGTCTGTTACACACCCCAAGAACTGTAACAGGGGAACCTATAGTAGCTTTCTTCCCCAAAGTGATTTTGTTCCAAACAGACTCTATCTTATCCATTGCATCACTTCTAATTTCTTTACAGTCTATTTCATCATTAATATACAATGCTACTCCATCATCTTTACCAGGGATCGGCAACCTTTGGCATGCGGCTCGCCAGGGTAAGCACCCTGGCGGGCTGGGCTGGTTTGTTTACCTGCCAGGTTTGGCCAATCACAGCTCCCGCTGGCCGCGGTTCACCATCCCAGGCCAATGGGGACTGCGGAAAGTGGTGCGGGCTGAGGGATGTGCTGGCTGCCGCTTCCTGCTGCCTCCATTGGCCTGGAGTGGCGAACCGTGGCCAGTGTGAGCCGCGATCAGCCGAACCCGTGGATGTGGCAGGTAAACAAACCGGCCCGGCCCACCAGGGTGCTTACCTGGCAAGCCGTGTGCCAAAGGTTGCCAATCCCTGATCTTTACCTTTTATTTCTGTCTTTCCTGAACAGCACATACCCTTCGATACCTTTACTTCAGTCATGACTACTTTTCCACTATGCTTCTGTTATTCCTATACTATCTGGTTTCACTTCCTGCACCATTAGTTCTAGTTCCTCCATTTTGTTACCCAGGCTCCTTCCACTGGTGTACCAACATTTTAGTTGTTTCTGGTTGGCTTTGTCCAGGTTCCTCACCTGATTGGGTACAGTCATTCTAGTGCCAGTATTGCCTACCTGACTGTTAGCTTCATTGGTGTGGGCTCTATCTTTCCTCTTAATGTCCATTCTCCTATCCACTGCTGTTCCTTTCTCCATTGCTGTATCCTCTCTTACTTGATTTTCCTTCTGCTCACTGTTAGGATCTGGTATGGAGATTACATGGGCATCTCCTAACCGTCTCCCCTGAGTTCCTAGTTTAAAGCTCTCAATTAGTTGTGTCAACTTCCATTTCAGAAGTCTATTTCCCTCCCTACTCAGGTGAAGTCCATCCATGAGAACAGTCCTCTGTCCATGAATTACTTCAAGTGGTCAAACATCCCCAAACCCTCCTTATAGCACTACTGCCTAAACTATCTGTTGATCATCATACTTCCTCCTGTTCTTTCTGGCTGCAAGTCCTCTTGTCTGTTATTCTCTCTTGCAATCTTCTGCAAGTCATCCTATATCCTCCTGGGGCTCTTAACTCTGCATATCTCCATTGGCTTTCTCCTCTTCTTACAGGACTAGCTGCTCTTCTCTTCTTCCTTGCCCTCCCTCCTTCGTTACAGCCTGCTATGCCCCTTCTTCATTTTCCAACTCAGCAAACCAGTTACTGGGTTCTAATTCACCTTCACTATCTGGTCTTTTCCTCTGCCTGGTTCTTGTAGTCACATACTTCCACTTCTCTCTTTCCTCAACCAGCAGTCTTCCCTCCAGGTTCTTCAGTCCAGCATATATCTGCAAGTCTTGACTTTTCAATTCAACCCCCTTCGAAACTCAACCATAGTTTCCACCTGCATCTCCAAGCTTCAGATCTTCTCTTTCGTCAGCTCTATCAAGTGGCACTTCATACAAACAAAGCTCTTTTCAGGTACCCACTCCATGATCATGTACATCCCACAGCTTCCATATCCGGTCATCTTCATTGTCTCTTCCATGGCTTCGGTCACTACCACTGTTGCCTCTGTAACTGTCATAGCCTTCCCACCTAAATTCCTGCTAAGGACCTCCCACTCCCTGCAAAAAACAGAACCCTCCCCCACATAACACCGACAAAAACTCACTCATTTCCCTGAAAGACCAGGGGCTTGTTCCTCCCATCTCCCCCAACAGAACTCCTACTCAAACTCTCCTGTTTACAACTCTGTTTGTTGCACTTGTGAAACTGCTCCTTTCCAGTTAATAAAAAATATGGTCACTAAAGTTGTCTCCTTCATCACTTGCAACCTGACATGCCTTATATCATCTCCTTATATCACTCCACTGACTCTCCCTTGCACCCCATCAACATTTTCCCTCTTCTATCCTACAAGTGCAGAATTAGGAGATGGAAAAGACTTACTGGAGTGTGGCTGTGAAAGCTGATTGTCCAAAGGCTTTGGGCATTTCTGATGATGTCACACCACTGTTTTACTAACTAGCTGCAATGCACAGCTGAGACCTAGTTGATAAAAGGAAGAAGAAAATCCCTAAGACCATTAGGCAATATGTTTAAATATTGATTTGGGATTATGTATCATAAATTTGCTCCTTTAAACAACTTCCTGCTGCTTCCTTTTCTTGAGAATGAGGTTGTTATTCTTTGTGTAGATATAAGTAAATAGCTTTTAAATTTCTTTATTCTTGATTGCATTGTTCATATCTTTACACGTGGAACAATAGGCAATTTATTACATATTTAATAAAAATATTTATTTTATTAAAGCCTGGTGATGGTAAACTTTCAACTTCCAGGTGTTGGGAATGGCTTTGTGCCTGAGAGACTGCATATCTTGTGTTGGTTTACTGATGTGTAGTTGCTCTGTTTATGTATTATTCCAACTAGAGGGACTGTCTTGTTAAAGACTAGGAGAACTTGAGTCTAAACAAAAAGGTTCCATCATTATCAAAAAGCTTCACTTGGCTATGACCTGCCTGTCTAGCTAGAGACAGAATAAATCTTATCATCACAATGTTCTTGCTGTACCATAGACCTGTTTCAAATCTGATATTAAAATCTTCATAGACAAAAAAGATGTCCATTTTTGATATTTTATTCATAAGATCCCTCAAGGTGTCATTGAAATTCTTGCAGTCTTTCATCAGTATGATCTGCTATTGGAGAGCACACCTGCACAATAGATGAAATGGCTATCCTCAGAGAATAATGGCAGCCATTCTGATATTAATTGGGTTCCAAGTAATTATCAAGTTCATATCTTGATGTTCACTAGGAAACTTTTTTCCTCTTTTTTGAGTCTCCTCTAAATACAGTCAGTAGTCTTGTTTTTCCTATTCCAGACTCACTGTATATAATAGTCCTCCTTAAATTCTCATTGCTAACTTTACACTGATAGAGTAATGTACATTTTAACTGACTTGTCTTGGAATTGTTAATATTCAGTGTGCAAAGATTAATAACCTGCTGTGTACAAATAATTACCTGATAGATGTAATTAATTTTCTTAGATAATAGGGCCTGATTCTCCACTCTGTTATATCAGTGTTATACTGGTGTTTTTCTACTGATTACACTCCTGTGTAATGGAGTGGCAAATCAGCCCTAGAGCCTTTTGTATAACTTCTCTAGGTCATTTAAGTATTTTCCTGAAATAATAATACGAAATGTGAAGTCTCTGTCGATATAAATTGGCACCTCTACAGTTAGGAGTTATTCAGTATTTAAGAGGTTACTATGCAGGTGACTTTCTCACTTCCTCTAAGACACAGTCCACCTGCCTCCGTCCTACCCCTTTCTTAAGGTTTGGCTTTAAAAATGAGCTGGTTGGAAAACATTGCTGAAAACGTTTTAGTGGTTTTCCTTTAACTGGTTTATTTTGTGTTAACAGTATGCTAGGTCCAGCCAAAGCCTCCTCCTGAGGTGTAGATGCTCCTAGGCTTCCTAGAAAAGGGCTGTTCAGCCCAACCCTCAAGTCCTCTATGCCTCAGACTCAAGATCTCTCTGACAGGACAGCAACTCTGAATCCCGTTTCTCTCTTTTTATTCTCTCCAACTGCAGGGCCTTCTCACTAGGTTTCATATCACCAGCAGGTGTCGCTGGCCTGGTTTCAGTCCCCCTGTCTAGAACAGATCATTAACTTGGTCAGCTGTAGGTACTGATTGTCTAATCACAGGATTATATAACAGTCATAACAATTTAGTCATGGTTTAAATGCAATTTCTCTACCCAGAATAAAAGTTTATTCAGATTTTCCAAAACATATCTGGGCTCCTTTATTTCTGAGTGCTTAACAAGAGAGAGTTACCAGTTTCAGGTGCCCTATTTGCATCCATGTTACAAAATATCTCAACTTTTAAAGGACTGTTTTATTAAAAACCTGTTTATTAGATAATGTGGTCTATTCCCTTCTGAGATTTTTTTTTGAGGCAGTTTAGTAGCTGAAATTAAAAAAAAAAATCAAACCAGATAAGATATTTAATTTGACAAGTGGCTACTGTGAATAAGTACTATTTAAAAACCCTACTTTTGTGCATCTGTAAACTTACTGCTCACAAAGGGAGCCTGCTTGACAGCCCTGGAGGAGAGCAAAATCCTCAATTTATCACTAAATCAGTATGGCACGGGTAGAGGCCTTGCTTCCCAATCAGTGTGCCACAACCATCACCTGTAGCAGACCACTGTAAGTGAGAAGTGAGTTCGTTCTCCCTGGTCATTCAATCCTTGTCCTTTCTGCTGTGATTGCCAGCAAGCTGTTAATGAGTGGTAATTATTATGGTGCTGTTTAAAATATGTATATTATATAATGGATTTCCTAAAATGGTAATAAACTGATACAACTGAGGAGAACGTTCAGGGCAAGATCAGAAGTATTTCTGTACATAAATCTCAAAGACCTTTTTAAAAATCTTGTAGTGTCTTGGAAAGACCTCAGTGCATCCAAAGTGAATTGTTCAACAGCAACAAAAAACTTCAGCTTCTCAAAAAGCCATTAAATTTAAACAAGTATGATAATACCCTCAATGGCTGAATTATGTCCTCCTGTGAAAGAAGAAAAGGTCTACAAAGTTTCAAACATTTGCTCTCATAGATTCAGATAAATCAATCACTTAGGCAGTTTCCCCACTTAAAGTTCTTAGACTGAGGTGGTAAAAACACATTGGCATTATCACAATTAAAAAAAAAATCTACATTCTTATCTTTAAGTCTCAGCTAATTGCAGCTATGCAGCAGTGATATTCAGGATATCTCAAAATACACGCTACTGTGGTGGTAATGTAGCAGAATGTTTTCAGTGTTATGTGCCCTACACTGGAAATTAGTATGGGAACTTTAGTGCTTGTACATGGCTGTTTGGGCTAGAGCCTGGCCTTTGAGATTTGTGCACTTTTGTCAGGGGTTTTTTTTTTTTTTGGTCGTCTGTTCTTAAATGATTTCAGTGCCAGTGGAGGGGAATGAAACAGAAGAGCTGTATTTAGACGTGGGTACGTGGGTGCAATGTGAGTTAAAGCTGTGTTGTTTTATTTTATGTATGTTTTTATTAGGAAAACCTATTTATAGGGCCTGATTGTGGCTGGTTCTCATGATCATACACACTGCCTGCCCCTTCCTTGCCAGCCACAGTTGCAGCCCAGTGCTTTCCTGAGAAAATTACTAATCCCTTGTATGCTGCAAGCTTTCCCCAAAGGCCTATGCCTTCCTCCCCGGTGTACCATTCTCCAAAGCTGTGAGGTGACATGGTGGATATGCTCCCCCTGTATAATGAACTATGGGAGGCACTGTGGATCGTACTGGAGTGATATGAAGGGGGAAAAATTCAGTTGCCAAAATCTGGCCCTGAATATTTTCCATTATTTGAGATTGTCAACTTCTTTACAGTTTGGATTCAGACCCAAACTTTTCTCATGTGTGCTCAAATAATGAGTTTTGATTCGGACTCAGCTTTGGGTCTGGTCCTTACACTGGAGCACAATAGTGTGGGGAGGGTATAAAGAGCCTTCTCCCACTCTCTTGGGCAGCCTGTATAAATAGCCAGGCAAAGTTTCATCCCTGTGCTCAGGAAAGTACTAACAATGCGCCTCCCAACCATTGGGGCATGTGCTACTCCAAAGAGCGCAGGGAGGAGGCAGGGAGCAATGTTTAAATTATTAGGAGCTTCTTTCTTGTCTGCTGCCAACCTGCCTATGTTTCGTGGAAAGCATGCAACAAAGTTAACGCTTTCCCCAACTCTTTCAGTTTATTTCTATATTTGCATAGCACTTTCCACCCTACCCATTGGCAGTAAATCCTTAAGCTGAGCCATCCATTTATTACTGGTTGGCAGTAGTTCAAACTTCCAGTCTAGAGTGATCTGTTTTTTAGCTGCCAGTAATGGAGCATTAACAAATCTGTTCTGATATTTATCTGAGGCAATGTCTTTTGTTATATGAAGAATACCAAGTTTAGGACATACTGTAGTGGCATTTTCATAGTATCAGACATGGCACTTAACACTTCCCTCCAATACTTTTCCAACAACGGGGAACAACTCCAGAACATGTGTATGAGTATTCCCTTATGTATTTTGAAGATGCTTCCTCATGAAGAGAGGCAACTTTTTCTGGGGGAACTGCCTTATATGTGGGTCTGTTACTGCAGTAACTTACAATTCACTGGAGACAATGAATAACATGCTTATTGGTCTGAATTCATCCTGTTTAACTGTCTGTCCCCTTTTATGTCCTATAGCCTGTGCAATACAGGAGATCAGACTAGATGATCACAATGCTTTGTTATGATTTTATAATCTACAAATCACTTATGCATGTTCACTGCTTCCATAACAGCAGAATTTACATATGCTAATGTTCATATTTTGGAGGATTTTAGGATGTGTAGGCAGGGCCGGCGCTTCCATTTAGGCGACCTAGGCAGTTGCCTAGGGCGCCAGGATTTGGGGGGGGGTGGCATTTTGCCGAGAGGGCGGCAGGCGGCTCCAGTGGACCTCCCGCAGGTGTGCCTGCGGAGGGTCCGCTGGTCCCGCGGCTCCGGTGGAGCATCCACAGGCACGCCTGCGGCAGGTGCACCGGAGCCACGGGACCAGCGGACCCTCTGCAGGGACGCCTGCGGGAGGTCCACCGGAGCCGCGGGACCAGTGGCAAAATGGGTAGAGTCGGCCCTGCGCCTAGGGCGCCAAAAACCCTGGCGCCACTCCTGTGTGTAGGGTTCTGTGGCCATCCCTCCCCATCAGTCTTGGAGGAAGGCCAAGCCCCTCCACTACTGCATGTCTATAAATGTAAGGCTCAATGGAGAATTAGTGGTCTTAGCACTCTGGCTGTCTGAGCAGGGTAGAACAATCAGCAGTCTATTGCCTAGTCTTCTGGCTCAGGCAGACAGCAGGTAAACACAGGCCTCTTGGCCTAAGGTGGGTAGATAGCCACCTCATGGTGGGGTGGCTGCAGGGGTAGGGGGACCCAGGCCCACCCCACTCCACCAGGTCCCAGTCCAGGACCCTAACCATGGCAGATGGTTCCACCAGTGGGTCACAATAATGATACTTACCTTGTTTGTAAAGTGCACTGAGATCTATGGATGAAAAGTTCAGGGATCCCACTGAAACATGCTGACCTGAACTCTGGCAACACAACTGGACTACTGTCTGGTGTCCCTTGGCTACTTCCTACTACCCCTTCTATATGTACCTCCATTTCCTTTGGGATTCCTTCATCTCCCTGGGGTACATGGCCAGCGGCAGTCCCAGTAGCTCCTCTGGGTACTGGTCAGTTGGCAGTCCCAGTGCCTCCTCTGGGTCCTCAGTGTGGCAGGCAGAGAGACATCTGCTTCCTTCTCTGGCTCTTGCACAACTGAGCTGCTGGGCCTGTCTTTTAAACTTCCTGTCCCACCCCTCTGCTTCTGGCAGGGGCATGGCTTGCCTGGGTCCACCCACCAGGGGGTGGAGAGTCGTTCCTCCCTGTCACGTAACCCATACGACAGGGCCCGGTGCTGTAAGGTGCTGATTATCTCCTATAAGGAGCTGAGTTAACTTAGCTATCATTGACTTTAATGGGAGTTTAAGGACACTCAGCACCTTGCAGAATTGAGCAGTTATCAGTTCACTTGCATAATTCACCAAGGCTGTCTCAGATACATAGGTCAGACTTCCTTGAAGACAGAATAAGAAAACCTCCAGTGATAATTATCATAAGAGCTTTGGAAATTTGATCTAGACATGCAAGACTTAATTGAATTAAAGGAGGACTTTTTTATTTGTGTCATAATGCACATTGTTAGGATAGCTATTTTATAACACAGTGTATTAGGTAACTGGTGGAGAGCTCTACATTTTTTTACAGTCAGGGAACAAATTGTGTAACCCTTGAAAAGAGTTCACATGATAACTGTGTTTTACCCTCTTCTCTGCAGAATGTTGGTGACTTAATTAACCTACTTGTAGCTGTATCAGCTAAAAGATACATTTCACAATACATCTACATCTCTTTCTTAGTCATCATATACTTAAATTGCAAATTCTCATGAACTGTAACCCAGTGTCTTATGGCTCTTGATTCTACATTTCCCTGTAGATCTTCTATCTTCAGATGTGTCAGAGCTGGAATATGTGGCTAGTTGCAAAAGGTATAGCTATATTAAACCTCAGAAAAAAACTGTACATTCAAATAATATTAAAGGTCTGATTTAAGACGGCAAAAGGCAGACAAATTTGAAATAAGAATGACACTCCATCCTTAATCCATTCTACTGTGCCTAGATATCATAGCACATTTCAGTACAGTCTATATTATTCACATGCACCTTTTTGAGCCATTACAATATAGGCTGTGCATATTTGATATAACTTACAGTGGCTATCAACTCAAAAAGTTTGACTTATCACCACATTCTGCCTTTACTCCATCCTCAGGCACCCAAGGTTGGAAATGAAACAGAAGCTATAGCTCTGGTCCTCTATTCTGTTCCTTGCACTGGGTGCAGGGATTTTTAAATCACTGGCTTGCCACAGAGCAGCACTGAGGGCAGTTCTCCTCGTGGGAGTACAGGCCAGGGCCAAGGGAATAGTGGGCCATGGCTAATGGGTGGAGCATGATTCCACTGGGCCAAACTCCCAAATAAGTGCAGTACAGAGGGTTGTAGTAACCAATCCTGCCTGTAGGATGCAGTATCAACTGAAGTCTAGGTGTAGACTTTGGCTTCTTTTTGTATCTTCATGGTTCCCTGATGCAAAGCCCTCTTTACTTGGGTTTTGTGCAGGAAAGGCTGGGATTTGGCCTTCATGGGTGATGCCACTTCATTGTAAAACAGATAATAATTATGGGACTGATCCTGCTCTCACTGCTCATTTTGCAATTTATTTTAGCGGTAGCAGAATTGGGTCCTCTTATACAGAAGTGCAAAACAAATCATCTAAAAGTAGTAAACATTCATTTATGTTTGGTGTGTTTTGCACTCTTACGAGAGTTTGTTCCATTTTCAGATTCCTTTGTCTTAAGTCAAGGTGAAAGAGCCACCATTATTACATGAAATATTGAATGACTATTTCCTTTGTTCCTCCGAAACATAGTTTGATTGGTGAAATTGCTATCTTTCCTTCCAATTAGTTCCCTCCGCTCCATAGCTGTAGAAAACATTCTCTGCTGGAGTTGGATCTTCTATTAACCAGATTCAGCCAGGAGAGAATTTGTATGGCTGAAAAATCTAGTTTTTCAAAGAAAACTCTTCACACACACTTAGTTGCAGTAACACTAGTGGTTGTTGCTATAATTATCATACTTGATAAGGAAAGGCCCAGTCCTGCAACATGCAAGTAGATGCATTCACTTCAGTGAGAGTTGTGGATCCTCTGTTGCTTACAGAAGGCACCTTGAGAGTTGGACAGTAATAGCAACAACAAGTTCTCACATAGCACTTTTCAGCCATAGATCTCAGTATGCTTTACAAGCAAGGTAAGTATTATTATTCTGATTTATAGATGGGGGAAGTGATGTACAGAGGTGAAGTAACTTGCCCAAGGCCACACAAAGCCAGTGGCAGAGCCAGGAATGGAACCTAGGTCTCCTGAGTTCCAAGCCAGTGCTCACTTCACTAGGCCAAACTGCCTCTCTAATATATATTACCCACAACAAAATGATTAACAAAACAAAATGATTAACACTGCGAAGTCAAAAACTCAAAAGTTAGGAGATGCCAGTATTAAGGTTTTCTGTGCAACCTTCCTCTGGTCCTCTTGGGTGCCTGCATTATGATGCAGTCCTTAATTACATGATCACATATTATTTTTCCACTGGATCCCTGCCTCATTCAGTGCACAGAATGGACAGTGCTCACTTAATGAGCAGCTATTCAATATTTTGTCTTCTCCTTATTGTTCAGTGTGTGAACCCAGGCCTTGTTTACTCTGCAAACCCTACTCTGATGACAGAATTATTAATTTCCTCATAGGTTTTTCTGTGGCGCTTATCACTGCAGTATCTAACTGCTTCACAAACATGTTATTTTCACAACATCTCCTGTGAGATGAGGAGTGGCATTGCCCTGTTTTGCAGATGGAAAACTGAGGCACACACTGCAATTAGACACCCTTTGCTGGCCTGTGCCAGCTGACTCAGGCTTGTGGGGTTTGGGCTAAGGGGCTGTGTAATTGTGGTGTAGACGTTCAGTCTTGGGCTGGAGCCCGGGCTCTAGGACCCTGTGAGGTGGGAGGGTCACAGAGCCTGGGCTGCAGCTCGAGCCCAAAGGTCTACACTGCTATTAAACAGTACCTTAGCCGGAAACCCAAGAGCCTGAATCAACCTGCCAGCCATAGGCTTTTAACTGCAGTGTAGACATACTGTAAGAAACTATGGTCAAAAGTATCCACTAATTTTGGGTGTTCAATCTGAGATGCCTAACAGCTGATGTTTCAGATACTTAGCATTAAAGCAGCACTTGATATGTTCAAAGCACAACTTCCATTGGCTTGAGTTGCAGCTGTGAGTGCTCAGCACTTCTGCAAATCAGACTCCAGGGTCTCAAGTCAGGCACCCAGAAAATGAGGAACACACAATTAGTGACTACACATGAAAAGTTTGGTTTAAGCGACTTGATTAGCATCACATAAGCACTTTGTGGCAGAGGCAGGGATAGAATCCAATTTTCTAGGGCAGTATTCAGCTGCCTTAACCAGGAAACCATCCTTTCTGTTCCTGGAGTCACCTGCTTCATTCCCTACACACCTTCCAATTTCTGCAAAAAATGAAGTAGAGATCTTACAGACAACAGTCTCCTTCACTGCATGTAGCAGGTCCATCCGTGTGCTGAGTCAGGCAGGGGTCCCGTAGAGAAACCATCATGATCATGTAGTTAAAGATGATGATATAATGCATATGGCTAAGGGGGCTGTTTTAATAATTGGGCCTACAAATTTACCCTAATTGTGAGCTCAATTGTGAAAAGTAAGTGAAAGTTCATAAAACGTCATCATAATCTATAACATATGTTGATGAGAAAAGGTGCAAAAGATAGGCAGATTGAATTAGTATAAACTAAAAAGCCTATTGTGTGTGAAGTGTGTGAAGATCATGCCTGATAAACAAGAGAAGTGTGGGTCCATAAATCAATAAACCAAAATCAGTGTGTCAGAAATTAGGCTTAACTGGTAGACAACTTAATGAAAGGACAGCCTATTCTGCCCATCGCTCCTTTTTGGTGTTCTTAAAAGAAAAGACTTTTGGGGGGAAATCTGGAAGTGAATGCTGGCTGATTAAAAGATGGGACAACAGGAATGAGTGAACTTCACCATTGTGGCTACCATTTCCTGGGACCCCAGGATCCACTCTAACACCATTGGGCCTTCATCCTCCTAATCCTGAGGAATGTCCTGACAGACTGCCTCATATGTGACATCACCCTCTCCACCAGCTCTGGCTGACTCCTGAACACCATCTGGGATGTGAGATTTTGTCACCTTCCACTTTGTGTCCTTTTCTTTTCTATCTCATTTCTTCTATTTCCTATCCCTCTCCTTTTGCCTTTTGCTTAATGTGAGTGTGACATAGCCAGCCAAGACTGTATCTTTTGCAATACAGTTGTGAGCCTGTGACTGAAGAGACAGCTACAAGCATTGCCCCAAATGGCCTGACTGGTACAAGTTTACTGGGTCTTGGAATAGCTAATAAGAGCTTGTGCTATGCCTATGTTTTTGCAGAAGTGAGACTGTAAGTGAAAGTCAATGCTAGAGACAGAAGCATCATTTTTTATATTTGCTTTTCTCTTCTTTCCCTTTTTGTATGCATTCGTCCTGTTTTGTGTACTAAGAACTGGGATTGGACTTTAACAACAACAGCAACAAGAAGTCCGGCCTATCCCAACTAACGTTTTCTCTTTTCCACAAAAAGGAGTTATTGTCATTGTTAATATTATAGAAAAGACTATCACTCTCACTACAGCTAAAGGAAATAGGAGCAAGGGGCATGGTTAAAATAAAAGCCTTATGTAATCTTTCACATTTCAAATGCTTTAATTGTTTTACCTTCTTTTTCTGTATCTTTAATAAGGTTAAAAAGGCTTTTTTATAGTGTATTTGCCATGGTACTAAACAGGTTGAGGTCTCTGTATACCAAACCCAGAACCTTATTTAAAACTGTTTAATGTTGGACAGTGACAGGGCAAAATTAACACCTTTGACTCTTTGGGTCCATACAGTCCATCAAAATGAATTCAATAGGGCTGAATCAAAGATGCACAAGTAGTCGTAATTCTGGCATTTCCTAACTTTTGAGTGCTTGACTTCCCAACCTTATTCTTTTAGCATATTTTTTGGGGGGTATAATTTCCTAATTAAAAAAAAAAAACTGAAAAAACAGAAATTCCATCATGTGGTATCATATTGACACCCACATGGGTCATCAGCAGGACCGGCTCTAGGCACCAGCAAACCAGGCACATGCTTGGGGTGGCACAATTCCAGTGGCAGCATTCCGGCTTTTTTTTTTTGCTTCATCAGTTGCGCTCTCGGAGGTTTTTGGTTTTTTTTTGCTTGAAGCGGCAAAAAACCTAGAGCCAGCCCTGCTCATCAGCAGGAATGGAAGCTTTAAATTGACCCACAGACCTCTCCCACTCTTGAACTTATGGAGTAAGTTATCATCCTTTGTGGACTACTACTAGAGGGGGATGGGACACTGCTGGTGGGTTTTGCAGAGATTTGCTCACAGCAGAGGAAAGGTCCGACTCAGGACTCTTAAGTTCCATTCCACTGTCGGGGGTGGGTGGGGAATGAGCTCTAACAAGCACTGACTCTTCTGCCCATTCCAGCCAAGCATGAACACTTCTGCTCTGTTCCCTCCAACCTGTCCTTGTCTCAGTCACATTCTCTTCACCTAGCCAGTCCCAGACACCACTCCTCCAGGCTTCTTGTCCCAGTCTCAGTCTTCTTGCTCAGCCAATCTCATTCCACTGTACTACTGGATCCTCATCTGATTTCTTATTCCTCCACTCCAGCCTCCCATCATACCCCTGCCAACATTCCTCACCCCAACTAGCTTCCAATCTCAGTCTCCCTCCAGGAGCTCCTCATCCAGTCTCAGTCCCTCACCAGCTACTAGCTCACAGTCCATGTCTCTGCTTCCCTCCCTGGCTCACTGTCCCAGTCTCCTTACCCATCTAGTAGCAGTACCCTTTTCTGGATCCCAGTCCTAATCTCCTGGTCCAGACAGTCCATGTTTCCCCCCGCACTCCAATTCCCAGTACCAGTTTTCCTTTCCCACCCTGCCAGCCTCCATCTCCTGTCTTTCCACTCTAAGCTACTTATCCTGATTTGTGCTGCCCCACCAACCCGGTCCAGCTATTGTCCTGTCTGCATACGAATCAGGTAGCTTCCTCCTCCATACAGCCTGGGTGCAGGAGGGGGATCAGTGGGAGAACAGCAAAGACAGGCTCCTTGCTTTGAGTTCAGGTGGCTGGACCCAGCAAGGCCTTCAGCAGCCCTGAGCTGCAATCACAAGGAAAGTTCTGCACAGCTGTGGGATGGAGTGTGCCAATGTGCCCAGAATCTTTGGGGAATTCAGCTACTAAAATCAAAGAAGTCTTCCGGAATATGTGTGAATTATGATTTTTCAAGGGTTTATAACTTGACAATATTTGGCCAAAATTTTATAGTGACCGTAAAATGCACAACCCAGACACGGAGGCCACCCTTTCCCCTCCACCAAATGTCATGTCCCAACACCAAAGCATGGAGATGTTAGAGCTGTTCAAAGAGAAGGTTGACAGAATTTTTAACTTGTTTAAAACAATGCAATTTTCCATAAATTTGTTCCCAGTTTTAGGCATGCACCTGGCATAGAAAATTTCAGACAAAACAGTTAAAATTTGGCAAAATTATAAGCAACTGAAAACAGAGTCTTCTAATGGGAAGTGACAGAGAATCTTAATAATAGGTGGTATTACTACCCTCCCTGTGATTTTACACTGAGAATATAGGCCCTGATTCAGAGATCATTGCAGTCCTGAAAAGACTTCCACTGACTTGAATGGATTTTGAATCAGACCCATGAAGTGAAAATCCAGAGAAACCACACTGACGACTTCCTTAAATTGATTCCCACTTTTAATTTGGAATATTTACATACCATAATACTAAAACACCTCTTATTATTTTTAATTGTATTTTTTCTTTTTCTAGTGTCTCCTACTTTCTTTCTGCAATCTCCATGATTCTTCCTATTCTCCACAATTGATTTACACCTTCTACTCCACCCTCCATCAGGGTGTCACATGGTAGCCACAGCCTTTCTGGCACTCCCAATATTGCTGATTCAGAGAGTGAGAGATCATGACCAGGGTCCACACTTAAATCTCCCACATGGCAATGGAGAGTACTTTCACTTAAAAGCATAATGTTTTGAAAAACAACAACAAAAAGCAACACAATAAAAGGTTCTTTCATTAGGGTATGGATTTCATTGAAGGCATCGTATGGCCCTTTTTCCCCTAGGGGTTTTGATATAGCTGATTATGCTAATATTTGTGAGAGATTGTTGCTATGGCACAGACCTTTCCATGAATTTAATGATGTATTTTACATTAGATACAAAAGTTTTCCTAATGTCATTAGAATAACTAAAAGTGCATTGAAAAATTGTTTATATACATATATATATAAAATGGACTTAGCTAAAATATTTGTTTACTTAGGTTATATAAATGTGTGCCCTTAGTTTTTCTTTCTTTTAAAAAAGGATACATATGTTCAGAAAATATTTTAAATTTCAGTGATATATAAATATTTCTTTTCCATGAGCACATAGTGAGGAACTACACAGCACTGATAATGTTATTCTGAATATACTGAATTTTTTAAAAAGCAACAAAAATAGTGTTGCATGTATTAAATTGCATATAGATTTTCAACAGATGAGTTTCAGATAATTTAAACTGATTTGATTTTTTCACATCAAAATCATTTATATGCACAAACCTTTATTTTATTTCCCCCTTTTTTGAAACTAAAAGCACATTTTCTATTTTTTTTTTGCTGTCACTTATTATCTACAAAATATTATATTAAACTTTATTTATTTAGGGCTCGATATACTGCAACTTGCTGACCTAAATACCTTCAGCTCACATAATCATTATTATTATTATTATTATTTGCATTGAAATAGCACCTCTGGGCCCCAATTAGGGATCAAGGCCCCATTGTGCTAGGCACTGTATATACACATAACAAAATGATAGTCTCTGAATGGGAGCAGAGGACCTAAAGCACGTTGCAGGATCAGTTCCTTTTAATGCTTCATAGATTCAGAATCAGTTAAGGTTTTCCTAGTGGCAACTCTTTCTTTAGAAATGTATCCATCTGCAGTCAGTTTAATGCAGATGAAACCATTACTACTTCACTCTTCACAAACTTTTTATGATTCCTAATTAAAGTCTTTGTCTGAACACAAAATAATTAATACATAAAATGAAGCACAGGGAAAGAATCAACTGTGCAACTAGTCACTCAGTTGTATATTTAAACAATATTTAATCATTAGAGTAACACAGTGCTTGCACTTTTGGAAAGAAAACAAGCCTTATGCTTCATGTTTATTTAACACTTTGACTAGTTCGTTCTTGGAGGTATGAAATGAGGCTTATTGAGTGCCAGAGTAGTAAATCAAACGTTCTGAAAATTACTGGGTCTTAAACAGTAGTGTCATTTTAAACTTAAACAGTTCAGTGGTACACGGGCATATAAAACTGACCTCTTATAACAACAACTACTGTTTATACTGAAAGGCAAGTAAAGGAAATAAAAACAAAACATAAAATTCAGTGTAGTAAGGATGTCATTTACTCAGATTTCTGCCTGTATTCTGAAGATATTGATACGATAATTTTTATGCAGCTAAGACATGAAAAATATGTACAGTACACGCACACGTATGCACATCTATATTCACGCACTATATATATAATCAAAAACTAGAGCTAGGTGACTACAGCAACAAATTTTCCACCAATATTTGTTCCAATTTTAAAACACATTTGCTTTGGCTGTGTGCTTGCCTGTTTTATGTTCACTTTCCACAAATATTCTAGTGAATGAGTTTACTGTTGGAAATGTTAATAGAAACAGCAAATTTTAAACAAATATTGAAGAATATTTGTGGAGAGCGAATTTTAAATTTGTAGGTATCAATAATAGCACCAGAAATCTGATTCTAAGAGTTACATTCATTTATTTAGGGAACATAAATGTACCAGGAAGCCTATATCACTGTTCATAACCAACTGGCTCAACTTGAATTTTGAATACTGAATACCTGCAAAGAATAGCTTGAGCATGAGCATCTTATCAAGAATTGTTCACCAAAATTATTTGCAATACAATGAATACATTTAAGAAAAAGCTGTAAGAAAAAGCCCAGCCCAGCTAGAATCATACATGCCTCACTTATATGGTATTTGCTACATTCTGAGGCTTTGATCCTGCAAACACACTTGTGACTAAGACTACAGTGGAACTGCGCACGTGTATAACATTTAGCACGTGCTTAAGTGTTTGTGGAACGGGACCTGAATTGTCAAAATCTTTCCTCTGAATGTAGTGAATCTGAAGATAATTTCAGTAAAGGAAAATACATGAAATTAATAGACCCTGCAAATGTATATAGTGAAAAATAACAGCTCTTTTACAGAAAGGTAAATAAAAGAGATTAAGTTGTCTCCGAGGACTGGTGATGGGTCACCTCTTTAAATCTAGTCCATTCAGTAGTGAACATAATTTGTTTTTATTTAGCTATTTATTGTTCTATATCAAATTAGTGGTGTCAAATGGTTAGCTTCCTACCCCTCTAGTCCAACCACTTGAGGGGAAGATTAGGCCTCCCTGTGATTTGCTACCTTAGGGCAGGGCTATGGGGCACCCCAAATCATGTAACTCCAAGTGTTTGCTAGCACCTACACACCAAACTTGATTCCAGTAGGTCAGTCTCCATAGAATGAATGGAATTAGAGCAGCTGTTTCTTCTTTTGAGGAACAAAAGTATAAAATCTTTGAAGAAGCATCTTGGTTAATTTTTTAATCTCCTTAACCCTGATCCTGATATTAGTTCTAGTTTATATTTCCTGTTTATGCAGGGCTCTTTCATAACCTGCTCTATTGTTCCTTTTTAGTCCTCTTTCCAACATCAAGGGTTGTGAGTTCAATCCTCGAGGGGGCCACTTAGGGATCTGGGGCAAGAATTGGTCCTGCTAGTGAAGACAGGGGGCTGGACTCAATGACCTTTCAAGGTCCCTTCCAGTTCTAGGAGATTGGTATATCTCCAATTATTACCTTTATTATTACCTTTATTAATGCTCTCCAAGGGCTTATATACCATACTTTACTGGGTCCCTGAGTAAATCCCAGAGCATTGTTATTGATGACCAGATTGTAACATCCTCACTCAGGCAAAACTTCCATTAAAGTCAAGGGGTCCTTTCTTGAGTAAGGATGACAGTATGTGGCTGCACGTTAAGATATTTTTTTCTCTTGCTTTTGCAAACACAACATGAGCCTAATGGACAGAGGTCAGCTGCTCAATTTTGAAGAGAGCCTAGAATGAGCTGTTTGTTAGCTTGAATCTCTGATGTATGGAACATTGCAACTCTAAGTATGAATCTTTGGGAAATGTGACCCTTCAATTAAATGTATTAATTGTGTTGTGGACTATCAAGAACTTTCATTATTAATGAACACATAGGGTTAATATTAGCTCATTTCATTTTGTTGTTCATGGTATTTATCACTTGGAATATGACTTTCTAGTTAATTATACAAATCATGCAGCATTCACTTTTGATTAATGTCTGAAGTTCATACAGTCTTTGTTAAACAAACATTCATTATGTGTGGTGCATTATAAATTAATAAAGCATTCTCTTTAGCTTCATGTTGTATCTACAAATGTTTTCAATATATTGAAAATGTTCCTTATGTGAGGAAACTTTGTATTAGTTATGAGAAAATAAATAAATTGTGTTAGTCCCCTATGTATTATTATTATTTTTATTTATTTTATTTATTGTGGTGTCTTCATTGTGAGGAGGTGGTCAGAGTTTGTAATATGTCATTTACAGAGGTCTACATATGTGGACCCTTCATTATTTCTGTGTAGCATATAAATCTTTACATGCAGGCTTGCTACTATAATTTTTTTTATTGATTCTATTTATACTCTGTTCCAACAGTATTTGAGAATAGGGGTACCATTCCCCATCCCTCACATTCTGAGTTGTTTCTCAGAGTTAACTTCTAAAGCAAAAAAGCTATAATTCTTCATCAGCAGTTAATGTCTTAAGTTTTTACATTTTTGTACATTGGGGCTAATTATCTAATGCTGCAATACTATTTACATTACTGCCAAACTGTTGAAAACAATGAAGGATTTCTACAGTTTCTTAATTTTGAAATATTCTGTTTCTAATCAGAACTTCCAAATATTGATATGTTTTGCAGATCATTATATTTATTTATCTATTAGCTAGACTTAAAGTGTGTGTGTGAGTTTGAGGATGGGGAGCAGAGTGGTCTTCCAATAAAAATTTGCCAATGCGTATCAGTTTTCAACCGGTAGGATCATCCCCTAATTCTGTAGAAAAAAAGGGTAGTGCAGGCACCATTCTTTCATAAACACAGTACTGCCAATCCTAAGCAATCAAAAATCATGGGATATTAAAAAATAATTAATGTATGGTTATTTTTATTTGTCTTCTGGTGTTGGAGACGTTAGAATTCAAGTTTTCAAGCTTTTCTCTGTAGCCACAGGGGGCAGAAGTGAAATGAAAGCTGAGATTCTCAGGTAATAACATGATTCCATCAGTTGGAGACTTTAAGAAAAAAAACCTCAAATCACAAGACTCAGGATAAAATAATGACAGTTGGCAACATTTAACAGGCTTCTTTTGCGAAGCAGATTGTTGTTAGAACTAAACAGTGTCAATTATGTATTGGTTTTAATATATGAACTAGAGCCCATCAGGAGTTGAACAGAATCTGTCAAAATTATTTTACCTAGGATTTCTTGCAGTAATCTGATTAGAATGATGTTCATCCCCTGTTCTCTAGATAAATTCAAACCAAGGTCTTGGAGCTGAAAGGCCAGTGACTAGTTTTGAGAACAATCTCGCCTATGAAATATTCCATTATTTAAGAAACATTATTATTTTTATTATTTTATTTTGATAAATGATCTGTCAACAATGGATGACGTTAACATTTCTTTTGGTCAATAAAGAAAATATTGAGGTTACAAGCTAAACAGTACCTAAGTTAGAAAAGATACAGCATACTTCAGTGTATTCAATTCAAAAATGCCTGCTTTAACTAGTTTCAGTGTAGCTATTACAATTTTCATCCATAATATATGATCAGTTTGTAAGAATTTCCTCTACATGTGTGAAACATATTTAATGTTAACATTCTGAAATTGGAGATGTTTATAAATAATGCACTAATAGATGTGAAAGAGTGTAAATGGTTCCTTTGTGTTGTACCTGTAAGACTGTTACGCTACTGATTTAAAAAAATAAACAAGACCCACCATATATACTCAGAGTACTTTCATCAAAGGGGTAACATTCTTTGTCCCTCTTTATGTAAATTAAAAATCTTTAGCTAGTTCTGTGTCAAAAATAAATAGTTGGAGGAGCTTGAACACAACATTTATTTTGTATGTACATTAATGGGCAACTCCATTTTTCCTGGAGGCTAGAATCCACTTTGAAATTCATGTTTGATAAATTCCCTGGCTTTCCGAGTAATTTAGCTGTCTATAGGGCTGTTGATCCTTTGAGTGTATTGCTGAACCATTGGGACTTGTGCACCACATCTGCATATCCAAGTTCAAATATATACTCAAGATGATTGGTTTAAACTTTAAGTTGTTGATTTTATTCCTGATAGATTTGTTAGATTGTCTCCCATTTCATTTCTAAAATCTGTGCGTAATCTTCACTAAATCTGTGCCTTAGTCCTTACTAAATTCACTGATTGAGTTAGTAAAAGAGGCATTTTGTAAGCATAGTGTGAAATTATTATTCAGTGTAATATAATAATCTTAAAACAAAAAGCAGTTCCATAGTGTGTATATTAATTAGAATTTGAACTGGCCACTTGCAGCTCAGACACTATTACATCAATATGCTTTTTTTCCAAAATATTTAGATTCTTTATGAAAGTATTGCCCAATCTTCTGAGCAGTCAAGGAAGGTTTACAGTTCTTGACGGTCAAGTTCTCATTGGGAGATAAATCAGTGGACAGTGATTCAATTTATATTTCCTAGTCAGTCTTACCAAGTCTTTAGACTAGGTATTGTTTTCTATGCAGTCTTTATTTAAAACATGCATATAGGGCTCATCTCCTATTGACTTTAATGGAAGATAGATTGGGCCTATAGTTCCTACTAACATTTTGAGCAAGAATGGCTAAAACAGCAGAAGCAGCAAGAAGATTTACAACCCTTTGAGAGTTCCAGTAAGAAACAGCTGTCTGCAAGTTCCAACCAAGTATAAGCTGTCCTGAACTGCTGTGCAACCTCTCAGTACCAAGTCACTCCTCTCTTGCCATATGGCATCCTTCTGTTGTAAATGTGCATATTTTGGCCAGGTCTGCCACATTTTGGGTGGTGGGCAACTGGCCTGTTTCTTTTTGGTCATGGTATCATTAGTTCTAATGTAGCATTGCTAGTTGTCTCTCTTATTATAAGCTGCTTCAAGTATAATTTGAACCCACTTGATGAGGACAGACACATGCATGGAATTAAGTAGCGGGCCACTACTTTTATTAAACTATAACACACAGGAGGAGCTCTACCCGCCTCTCACCTATACCAGGCATTTAATTTGTTCCAGGGCTCCTTATCATATAACTAGGAACTTGGTGTAGTCTCTGCTCAGCCTGCCCCCAGGACACAACACTCTCTGAGTCCTAGCACCCTCACCCTGTGAGGAAGACAGAGGGTGCAGGAAGGTGGGGACTTTGTCCCAGAAGGGCCCCCAAGGTCATGAGGTCTCACCATATCCCATGATCCCAAGGCCTATCACCAGATCCTAAATCTTTAACTTCTGGGAACTGTTCATTTTATCCTTTCAACAGCCCTGGAAACTGGCCTCGACTAGCTTGGTCATTCCCTTCCCAATCACACTGTCTGGTATCACAACTCCTGCTCAGTCCATTCCCTCAAATTCTGTTGCTGTATGTCAGCACCTCCATTTGACAAACATATGCCATCATCTCTGAAAACTTGAGGCTGATTGTAACAAATGTCCCTTCGCTGTATCACTGAGCCCCTGTTTCCTGTTCCTGTTTCCAGGAACATCTTGGTGACTTGCTTAGTCACTTTGTTTCTTGCCTGGTGCTTAAACCAATCATCTTGTGGCTCCACACCGAACCCACCTTGTGAACATTTCTGACCATATTAACCTCACTGCCAGCCATGATTGCCTAATCAAGAAAACATCCTTCTGGTTCTGTCCCTTAAGCTGACTCCTGTATAGCCCATGATTGTTCTCCTCAAGGTGAATAACTGGGACCTGAGGTGGATCCATGCAGTTCTTCAGTGAGTGCAGAAGTGGTATAAGCTGATTCATAGAATCATAGAATATTAGGGTTGGAAGGGACCTCAGAGGTCATCTAGTTCAATCCCCCTGCTCAAAGCAGGACCAACACCAACTAAATCATCCCAGCCACGGCTTTGTCAAGCCTGACCTTAAAAACCTCTAAGGATGGAGATTCCACCACCTCATTAGGTAACTCATTCCAGTGCTTCACCACCCTCCTAGTGAAGTAGTGTTTCCTAATATCCAACCTAGATCTCCCCCACTGCAACTTGAGACCATTGCTTCTTGTTCTGTCATCTGCCATGGCTGGCAGGGATCTGTTTTGTTGCATAGACATTTCCAGGAACTCCTCCTGGGACTGAAATATAGTGCATGGTCTAGCCATGAGGGAAACTGTCAGCCTGGCCTTGGTGGTGTGGGTTCTTGTATTTATATTATCTCCACAGAGATTCTGACAACAGCCTATCCTCCTCCCTCTTGGAACCTCCCTTCCAGATAGTTGAAGCTCTCTCCCCCCCTCCCTTCTGCAGACTAAGACTAAACAACCCCCTTCTCTCTCCCTCTTTCTCTTTCCCCATCCCATCCCCACCTCTAATCATTGCTTCTGCTGCTGCTCTCTCTCCAGTTCCACCACCCTGTCCCTGGGGACAAAACAAAAAAACATACTCCAGATGTCAGATCACCTGTGTGTGCTGTGTGATGGGAATCAATCCTTCCGATCTGCTGGCAATGCTGCTGCTACATGCCCCAATATGCCATTTGCCTTGCTGCATGCCCAACACACTGGCAACTAACAACTCATCACACCAACTCCACTGTAATTTTCTGGTCCTTTTCTGCTTGCCTGCTGTTCCAGCCCAGTCAGTCCCAGCCCAGTTCCTTCTCCTGTGCAGGATTCTCTGCACTTGTCCTTCCTTGTTTGCTTGTTTTCTCTTTTCTTTTCCTCCCATTTCTTTTCTTTGTTCCTCTCTGTCCTGTCCTCCTCTCTCCCTCCTATCCCTATCCTCTCCTCCTCTCCCCTCTGCAAACTTGTTGATGATCTCTGCAATCATCATCATCCATCATCCATCCATCATCCAGATCATTAAACAAGATGTTGAACAACCCCCCCCCCAGACCCGGCCCCTAGCCACTCCCAACATCGGCCACATCCATTGAGCCCCATTGATCCCAACACATACAATTCCAGCCAATCAGCTTCTTTTCCCCATCCATATATATCCATTTATTCCACTTACATCCAATCCATATTTGAGAGAATACTGGAAAAGAGTTATCAAGAAGATATCAAGAAAGACAGATGAAAGTCCCATCCACACACATGCACCATCATCCATCAGAGGCAATCAGGTTCATCAGGGCAGTCAATCAGGTTGAGTTGAGCATGACTTTGATTCCTGTTCAATTCCCTCTCCCTCCTCTCCTTCTTCTCCTCCTCCTTGGATTCCTCCCATGATTTTGCGAGGACCTGATGATTTTGCTGGAGACTGGACTGAGTGCTGAGTCTTCTAGTTCTTCTTCTTCTCTTTTCTCTTTTTTTTTTTTTTTTTACTCTTTTTTTTTTTTTATTTCATTCGCCATCGCCACATCATCCAAATTTTCAAGGATCTGGCCAATCAAATCAGCATCACTAACAGCATCAGCTCACTCAGCACCCTTGGATGCATTCATGTTGGATGCATGTGTCCATAACCTTCATTTTTCTCTTAATCTGCCTTTCTCTTTTTTGTTCTTAGGCCACTGCTCACCTCCCCTGTCCCCCCTGTGTGCCCTCCTGTGCAGACTGAGCTGACTGCTGCTGTCTGCTGACTGCCTTCTGCTCTGCCACGATTCTGGATGCACACTTGCTCCACCTGCCATTCTGAGTCCACCTGCCATCTTGAGTGCTCTTGCCAGGTCCAATGCACTACTCTGAGTTGGCCTCTGTGTCATACTCTCTGTGTAGCCTCTGAAACAAACAAGTGCATTGGGTAAATTTGCGTGCATTGGGTTCCCAGCCATCTTTTCTGTATTTGCCTTAATTGATTTTGATGCCCATTTCTTTATCTGCCACAGGCCCCCCCTCCTGCCACCACCCAACCTGCACCCACCCCCCTGAAGTGCCCCCCTGCAAAAACCCAGAGGATGCTGTGCCATGCTGAAGCAGTGCTGGTCATGGCCATGTGCCCATGGGAACTGCATGCTGTGTCCCTTCTTTCTGCCTGCATGCCCCTTCCTTCCTTTTTTTTTGCTCTTTTTTCTTTCTTCTTTTTTTTTGCCAAAAGAGGCAGCACATGGCCCCCCAGAAAGAGCCCCCCACCAGCCCCCCAGCCCAATCAGAGCAGAGCTCCCAGAGCAGGCCAGGCAGGATTGAGGAGGAGGTTCCCAATTATCTCCTTTTATTCCCTATTGTTGCTGCCCCTTCTTTCTCCTCTTCTGCCATTGTCTCTGTGGTCTTTTTTTCTATTCTGAAGTTTAGTTTTTTTCTTCTTTTTTTTTTTTTTAAATCTTTTTTTTTTTTTTATTTATTATTTTATTATTTTAATTAGCTATTTTATTTATTTAAAGCTTTCCACAAAAGAATTCCTTTTTTTTTAGGTAGTATAATTTGTGTTGCCTTTTTTGTTAATGTATATGTATGTATATTTTTAAAAATATATGTATTACTCTTTATCTTCTTGTTTCCCTTAGCCTGAATGTCCAGAACAGTTGAAAATCTGAACAGGTATATAATATAGTAGTTTTCACGCATGCAGTGTTGTTGTAGCCATGTTCATCCCAGAGTAGTGGAAAGACAATATCTTATAAAAGACATTACCTCACTCATCTCATCTCATACTACTTTTCAGTAATCCATTCTGGCATCTAAATCATTTCAACAACTTGTAAACTTCTCTTCCTCCTGACTTTTGGTGTTGCTTATAAGGAAATTATTCTAAATTATCCTTCTGTGTGGTCTATCAAGGTAAGACCCAGTAATTTCCTTGTTTTAGTTTATAAAACCAGTCTGACCAGTAGTTCCTGGATTCAAATTTACAGTCTCTAGAGCCACATTTTAATAGAGAATTTTGCTCATGTTAAAGCTTAGCTCTGGTATAACATTCTGATTCTACCACCAAGGTTTAACCACCCAAATATGTTAACAGAGCAATAAAAGTATTAGGAAAACTAAATCTCTGTTTTTGTTCCATGTATATACAGTACACTGCCCCCCTTTTAACAGTGATAATTTATAATCCATGGATCAAAATGCACATAAATGTCGGGAGAAGGGGAAAAGAAAAAAATATGGGAAAAAAGAGTACCCAGCTTGTATTTCTATATTCCTTCATATAAATTAAAACTGACTCAAAAGTATTGTCACAATATATATTGTCTAAGTTTCCTTGACCTACATTACTTTACTGGTAGAAATTAACAAATTTGGGCCCCAGTTCACCAAGTTACTTAAGCAGATGTGTAACTGTAATCACATGAGCAATCCCACATATGTGGGCCCTTTGAAATTAATCAGACCAACCACATGGTGCTTTGTATGTGCCTAAGAATCTTGATGAATCAGAGCCTTGGTGCCTGTAACTTGGAATATTTGGAATATGGAATCGCTTTATTTATTTTTCCTACTGTTCCCCCAGTATTTACCGTTATAATTTCTTCTGAGAGCTACAAATACATGTCATTTTTGGGGAAGATGGTAGAAGATTTTTCATCCCAACTTTTTTGCAGTGAGATTTTTTTTTGACAAAACAAATATTTTTTTGAAAAGTTTCTGCTTTCTATGAAATTTTTTTTAATAGAAAAACAGAATACCCCAATCCCCAAATACTTCTAGTCTGTGGGCTGGGTTTCTTAGCAGGACTTCATCTCCCATGATGCATCATTGCCATGCTACTGCACTTCCCCACACCAGGAGGGGAGAACTTGGTGCACCATGGGAGATGTAGTTCAACCTGAGAGATTAGCGTATAGAGGAGAATAGGAGCATGAGGCACTCAAACAACAACACCCTTGGGGCACATTGGTATATTTTTAGAATTGAAATATTTTGGTTTAAAATTTTCCCTGAGCGGGGACCCATTTTCTCTGTAATGAACAAAAATATCTGTTAAAGAATAATTTCCAACTGCAGGACCCACCTTGCAATTACATACTACTGGGTGTAGTATTTACTACTGGATGTAGTGTCATTGCCTTCATGTTTCTGAGGGCTGGTCTACACTAAGGGGAAAAAAATGATATATAGAGATCTTCAGCTCAGCTAATAATGTAGCTGAAGTGAAGTGAAATATCTATCTCTTATCTTTCCCTCCTCGGCGGTGTCGGATCGATGTCGGTCCTCTCATCGCCCCCGCCCCCACTGCGTTGGAGTTAGGAATCGTACGAAGAAGATCGATAGAAGATATATATATATCGATATGAGGAGAGAGATATATCGATCCTGATCCTCGATCGCGCCGAACCGCGGCTGTGCCGGGTAGTGGTAGTACCTGACACTCCAACCTTGATTGGTTGTGTACTGAACTAAAGGCCCAGTTCCAGTGTGGACGCAATTTGAGGGTTGAAGAGAGGGGGGTGTTGTTTTCTGTGGTGGGATCATTTTATCTGCTGATGTGTATATATGTAATATGTTACAAAACATAAGGTTACCTTTTTACGATTTTATAAATAAGAAATAAATGAATAAATCCTGCTTCAGCTGACATCGATGGGGAAATTCTCATGGACTTCAGTGGGAGAAGTCATAAGTCTTAATAGCATTTGTACAAAGCATTGTATGCTGGGAGATATTAAAAAAAGTAGCCACAAATAAAATTTCTGGTTAGTGCATCTTGCCAAAGGCCTCATCAACCAAATCACAAAGAATCCTGAAAAAAGGAGAATAAATGTGTGGCAAAGCTGGCACTAGTGTTCTGAAATGGTCCTTCCCTGGCTTTCCACAGCAGTTCCTGAGATAGAAAAACAGTAAACTGCATAGTGAAATAGCAGCAGTGCTTCCATCTTAATGGGCTTGCAGGTTCCCTGCTCTGTGTCCTTCCCCAAACACCTCAGGTGATGGGCAGTCATTTCCGGCTTAACATGGTTCCCATCCTTCCCTCTTTCCCCTTCTGTGACTGAAGCTGAGGGTTCACAGTAATAACCACAATTGTTCCAGGAGGTATTTGTGGATGGGGAACTGTGGTGATGGTGGGGACTAGAGTTAACAGCCTTTTTCTTTTGATGCATTCTCCCATGTTACATATCTCTTTTAAAAACCGAATGGTGCGTTAAGGTTTCCAGGGAACATGATTTGTGTTTATCATCATATCTGAATGTCCTATTGCAAGGGGTCTATGTCCAGCAGTTCTAAGGCACACAGGCCCTCACTAACCTGCCTAATGGTGTCCTGCAGTGGTTGAGGGATGTACATAGGTGCACCACTCTGGGGCAGACACGCTTCAATGTATCTTCATGACTGGGTGATTTAAAAATCAGACTGTGCAACAGACTGTGTTTGCAGGTCCTAGCAGCCTTGCCGCCATCCGTAACTTTAACATATGCTAATGACCATTACTGTATGCAAATCACTATTGGGCATGTAAATAAATCCAGTACCAAGTAAACCTGGCAACTGCACTATTCTGGGACAAACTGGCTGCTAGTGGGGAAGATGGGATTGATGGAGGTGAGAGTGCTTTTTATTATTTTTTGTCTGTGAAGTTTTGCGAATGGAATATTGGTGTCATGAGCCATGGATAGAAGAGGAAATCTCTGTCTCCAGTTAGTGAAAACTTACCTTGTAAGTCCAGTCTTATTGTTAATGTATACACTTGGAACTGGTCAAGAAAGACCTATAGATCATATGGGCCTTGCTGATGTCAGTAGTTTCTTTCTGTCTGTCTCTCTTGCCCAACTGCAGTTTGAGTATATTCCCTGCTTTAATTACCTATTATTTGGGACTGGAGTGACTGACTCAGTGGCAGAAAGAAGTCTAAATAGAGACTTCTTTTCTAGGATTTCCTGGCTTGTAACTGCCAAAACCACATCTAGATTGTGTTCCTAAGTGAAGTTCTGTGTGGGTATGAAGATAGGCTGTGTTCACCTGCCTCAGTGGACCTGATTATTACTTCATGCATTTGGTCTTCCAGCCCATGGAGTCTTTGTAAACTCTTTGCTCTCTTGACTGAAAATCATATATGTACCTGCTTCTGGATGTATAACCACACAAAGATTTGAAAATGTCTCCCAGTTGCCTAATGTATTTTATTTATTTATTTATTTAGTGTGTGTGTGTGCGCACCTGCCAATCATGTGTTCTAGGTGCACAATTAAGTTTAGTAATCCACAGATTTTAATCCAACACTAAATACCTCTGCAGAGTTCTCCATCAAACCTATCTGATCATTGATATCAGCAACCAGCTTAAAACCTAGATAGATTCTTCTTATTCTCAAAGCCGCCTGGGTTCTTCTGGGAATCTCTCTAATTTCACATGAGCAATACTTGTACTTCTTCAGACCTCTCTCTCCCAATTCCCCAGAGTAATTCTGGACATCTTTCTTACATCCCCGACATTTTCCATCATTCACCTTTTCCAGACCACTCAGAGCTTCTTGCTCAGGGACTCTATCTGTGCTTGGTCATTTCAACCAGATCCCTCTAGCCCCTTTATGTCACTCTCTTTCTCTGTGCTCCCTATTGAATCTTTCTTTAAAGTGTGTTTTGCCCTTTGAAGCTTTTCAGCTTACATCAGCACCTTCAGTGATTTCTTTAAGCTTTCCCATGGGTGATCTGAAGCACGCTCTCTGTCTGTCTCTCTGTTCCAGTCTCTCCCTCTCCTTCCATTGTTACAGTCAGCCCCAAGTTAGCTGTAGTCAATTTTTGTTTCATCTTGTAGTCAGTATTACATAAATAGTGGAAGTTTGTCCTTGCCCCTGGTGATTGATGGTGAGATATATTTGTACATATCGATTGAGATAAAAAATTAGTAGTTTGCAATAGGAAAGGCAAATTAGTCATCAGAAGGTAGGTGCTTGGAGTATTTTAAGAGTTCCTTGATTAATTCTCATGATGTGGGTTCTTTTGACAGTAAGTTTTATGTGCTGAGATGTGGGAGGATGAAGCAGTAGTATTGGGTTATTGCAAATTTTACTTTTACTCTTCCTTGATTTATTTTGCCTACTCTCTTTGTGATAAGACACAGAAGGGCTAAAAATGATTTCTTTTTTGGGTAACAACTACATCTTTCTAGATTTGAATCCAATGCCAAGGACAAAGGCTTAGGTTTTGGGTGTAAAAATAATTTCTTAGTAACATTGAAATTAATATTTAAATGTCAGCCTCTAAAAAATAGTCTTGGCACTGTCTAATAAAAAAACCCTGTTTCTCTTAGATATTACCTTATGATCATTTCTATTATCAATCAGGAAGGAGGAAAAGCAAATTTTATGATATACTGTTTGTTAACAAAATCTTTACCCTACCTGCTTTATATATTCTTCTCATTATCTGTATAAAAGTCACCTTAAATAAAAAGCATCATAAGAGGCCAAGTGTACTCTGCCTCTTCTTTTAAGGCTTCTTACTGTCCTAAAGATTTTATGTCTATGTTTGTTTTCCTTTATTACAAAATATAATAGACTTCTTGCCATTAAAATTGTTTTATATTTCACACTTTTAATTTCCCAAAAAATAATTTAGATAGAAATTCCAATTACTTTTTACTGAACACATTTGCCACACTACTCTCCCAGCTTTAAAAATAAACTTTAATAATTTACAAGCCTTTCTCATGAAAGGCAATTTACTTATAACTTGAATATAGAAGGGGAAAACAGATATATGGGGTCTCCAGTTTTAAAATGATAAAACATTATTTTTGTGCTGTTACATATTAGCACAAAGAAGCTGCAAATAAAACCTGTTTTAGTTAATGGGCTTAAAGCTGATTTTATTGCTTTGAAACATTTATTGTACATATTTTCTTATTGATTGGAGGACATTTGTAAATGAATTACATTGAATGTAATTGCAAACTCTAGGATAGAAAGAAAAGTAAATTAATATTTCTTGGCAACCAGGACAATAGTAACTTCTCCTAACAATTTTGATTGTTGCTAAGGCTGTGGAAGGTTGTTTAGGATTCAAAAAAGTGTTTGGCTTTCTGTCTTGAAATTGGCAGTTTCCCATGTAAACATCTATTGAACTTGAATCAGAACAGCAAACATATATCAAATAATGTCATTACTTACTTTTGCATTTTGGATAAGAATTTTATTGACTGTCGACAATGGGATGTCTTTGATTTTAATGTTCTGAAAGATTTTTTAATTCAGTTCTGTGCAGTCTGTTACAAAGGCATAGAGTAATGTTACCAACTTTCCATACAGTGTGCTCTTGGCCACAGGTTTGCTTGCCACAAGATGGAGCTCTGAAAATAGAGGTTTTTGGTAATGAGAAATAGTTCCCTTTTATAAAAAGGTTGGTGGGTGGTTGATGATCTTGCTGAAAATGTTTTGTACACAAGCTGGACATACATTAGATGGATGATTTTCAAAAAGGGTAACATATTCTGGAAAGTATATGAATGGATGGGAGTAGGTAGGCAGATGATGTGTGAATGCATGTATGGGAAAATAGAACACCTGTAGTTGTAGAATCACCACATGTTAATGTTAACTGCTATCATCAGTATGAAACATCAAGAGGTATTTGGCATGTACCGGCACATTCATTGGTTAAACCACTGATGTCCGCAGTTGACATTCATTAGAATGGGTTTCCCAAGAAATGATGTGCCAGAGTCTTGATGTTAGTGATTCATACTCAGTGTTCCAACTCACATTTTTTATAGGGATGTCTTCAATCTGCAGTAGCATCAGAAGAATAGTGAACATTTCGCTGCACTTCAGAAAGTAAAGTAAAAGCATAAGTACTGAGCAGAAAAAATAGATCACAGTATAAATGTTGCTAATCAACATGTTTGGGACAAAGTTGACATCAACTTTAGAAGGAAGCAGATTCACACCCAACAACAATGGAAATAGACAATGCTAAGAAGAGGCAGTTCTTCTCATAGTTGTCATATAGGCTGGGACTCATGGCTGTCCAGAAGAGAAGGCTTGTTTATTGTCCACCTTTAAGGAAAAAGATAGAGGTTATATCATAATTAATATCTCATATCCTACGTTTTACATTTTATATCTCATTAACTCTCAGATCACATAGCACAGTGCTAAACATATACTCCTTAATGCAGCTTTGAAAAACTGTTGTGAACGTTTTCCAGTGAAGGCACCAAATGTAGTCACCAATTCTCTACCATGATGATGAGGATGATGACATTAAACTTATGATACTTTATTCACTTGTCAAAAAATAATTACTTACCCAAGGGGAGCTGGTGAAAATGTAGAAAGGCTGGCTAGTTTCTATTGAGGCTCTCATAATAATTTTATGCTAGTCATGTAAGGAACTGATGATCAATGTATTTGTTTCTAGTCACCATTAACAAGAATGGCTAAGCAGATCAGTAATTCTATTGCATATGGCTCCAAGACTGAAGAGAGGATGGTTGTATGATAATGTTTTAATGGTAGAAAGAACCGGCTGACTAAATTGTGATGATAGATGTAAAGTGTGATGTAACTATTTATGGTACAAGGAAGATAATCTATCACACAAACGGTCATTCTCCTTAGTTCTTCTGCCTGATCATCCAATAGCAGCTGATCTTAAACAATAATAGTTGAAAGTCATTTCCTCCTATCTGCCAAGATCTTGCACTGCAGGGGAAGATGCTGTATGAAAGGCAAGAATCTAAGAGTCACATGGTGACATTCTATTCTATTCTATTCTATTCTATTCTATTCTGGTCCTCATCACGGTAGTTTCTGAGCATGTCACCATTATTAATTTCACTCAGGACTGTGTAAATGAGGCAGATAATTTTCATGCCTCGAAGAGGGCATGCACTTCACTGGGCTCTGAAACTGGGATATCTTATGCAAGCCCAAACTAAAGGGTGAAGTGAGGGTGAACCAAATCATGAAGTCTGCATAATTATGTTTAACAGGAATAAATTGAGAGCCAGATTTTAGAAACGTTTAGGCACATAATTGTGTGCCTAATTTGTGCATGGATTTGCCAGAGTTGCACATGCAAATTGCAGAGAAGTGACCTCAACTGGCCATTTGAGTGTGCTCTGATCTTATTTGTGTGTGCAGTTATGATAACTATGACCACAAATTAGGCACACAATTCCACACCTAAAGATTTTGAAAATGTGACCCCTAATTCTTCCACAGAGGATTTCATAATAAGTGTGTGTTATTTTTATTTGTTATGTCTATATACTTACAAACTTCCCTTCTATTATTTTGAACATTGTTTTAGACTTTACACTAAGTGCAGTCAGTTTTTGTTAGTTCCCAGGTTAGAAGCCTACAGTATATTTAGACATCATATACATTTGTCAGTGAAGAGTAGCTTAAGTAATCTACTTTGTTCACTGCTTAATTATGTTATTTTACTGTTCCTGAAAACCTGACACAAGGCAAATTTACATTACTGTGCTCCTAATTAGCCAATAATCCTTAAGGATTTGAATGATACATACCCAAAGTAATTTCCTTGTTCACTAAATATGAATTTCCTTACATTGGGTTAAGAGGATGGCACAATGACAGAAGGCATCTTGATGATGACAGCTCAGAACATGTTTGTCTCTGGAGTCAAAATCTATTAAAAGACACATGATTTTAGCACTTTAAGAAAGTGCAGAATAGAAAAATCAATAAATAAAGTGAGAAATTTATAAAGATGAATGAAACTTATCTGTCTTAGGTATTTTTAGAGTGCCCACAAACATACTGTTTTAGTCATCAATCTTAGCATCTACAAATGTCTCCATGCTTTCCCCTACACAGCCCCCTGTACATGGAACATCTTCATTGAATTAATCCACAAGCCTGCTGCACTTTCCTTCTTCTAATCCCACCTCAAGATCCACTTCTAAAGTGGTGGCAGCAAGAAAATGAGAATCAATGGTAGTTAGACTGTGCAAAAGTCAATGATTGCTATTTATTTTCTTATTCAGAAGTATTCAGAGGATTTAGAACCATCAGAAAACATGCAGTTGTGTAATAGCTGACTTTTGCAATTGTGAGATCTTATTTCCTGTTTCACTGGCATCTGTTACCCCGTTCCTTCTCTTATTTGTCATATGTACTTGTTGCATCTTCTTTCTGATCAAATTGTAAGCTCATTGGGGCATGGACCAGATCCTAGTATAATGCGGCTCCACGATACAAATCAGTAATAATAGGTTCCAGCCATTCATTCATCTGCAGACAAAGGATGCTACCAATTCTGCAATATAATTTTCCCACATTTTGTTATATTTTTATAAATAGGTTTTTATATGTGTGATGGGGCAAGGCCAGGTGGCTACAGTAAAGTAGTGAGGAACAGGTATGTTAGCCCAAGGCTAAACAAATCTCTGGTACCATGGTAACCAAATGGCAGTTGCTCCAGGTTAATCAAGACACCTGGGGCCAATTAAGATCTTTCTAGAAGGCAGTGGAGATAGCTACATTGATTGGGACACCTGAAGCCAATCAAGGGCTGGCTGGAACTAGTTAAAAGCCTCCCAGTTAGTCAGTGAGGTGCACGTGTGAGGAGCTGAGGGTGAGGGTTGCTGGAGGAATGAGGAGTACAAGCATTATCAGACACCAGGAGGAAGGTCCTGTGAGTAGGATAAAGAAGGTGTTTGGAGGAGGCCATGGGGAAGTAGCCCAGGGAGTTGTAGCTATCATGCAGCTGTTAGAGGAGGCACTATAGACAGCTGCGATCCACAGGGCCCTGAGCTGGAACCTGGAGTAGAGGGCGGGCCTGGGTTCCCCCCAAACCTCCCAACTCCTGATCAGACACAGGAGGAGTTGACCCAGACTGTGGGTTCCACCAGAGGGAAAGATCACTGAGGTGAGCAAATCCGCCGATAAGCGCAGGACCCACCAAGGTAGAGGAGGAACTTTGTCACATATGATACTTTGAGGGCCTTGCCCTCCATGTCTTCAGCATCTTAGATCAATTAAAGTGATCTTTAACAACAGTTGCTAGATGCAAAATTGGAGATAGGGTGTTCTCAGTAGAGTTCCAGAGCTATGGAACTTGCTCCTTCTGGACTTGCTCTATCTGGTGGGACACCAGTTTCCAAATTTATTGATTTTCAGTGCATTTGTTAGTGGACAATTTCTGAGCTATTTTGGGTTGGCTGGAGTATTACAAGAATGGTAATTGTTTGTAATGTCCAATGTATGTCTATTGTTACAGTTTATCTTTATAATTAATCCAGATGCTACAGTGTTGGCCGCATACAAATAAGTAACTAACAATAAACAAACTGTAATGGCTCATTACCAGTTGATGTAATCTGAAGTTATGTATCAAAAATATTGCCAGAAAATGATTTAAATTTTTAAACAATGCAGAAAAGTTATGTAGGTGAGGAAAATAGCTTCTATAGTTCTTGAATTGTGGAACAAGTGGACAGAGTTCTTTCTGTATCTCCAGATTGGGCTAAATTCTACCAAACTAAAGTGGAATTTAAATTTGTCAGGCTCAGCAAGTGATTATGCACCGTGTACAAAGCTTTTTTTATGAATTTGTTTGTAAAACAAAAGTGTAGAATGCATAAACAATGACTTATCGGAAACACTTTCCTCTCATATGCAAACAGCCTATTCCCAGTAGTGCTCACAAGGGTGCATAAGAAAATGCAACAGCAAAATAGGTGTGGCATGGTTTATCATACGGGGTTTTTAAATGATTTTTCAATTTTTTCCCTAAAAAGAAATTTTACACACACTCAATATATTGTGTTTTACTGAATGGTGAGCTACCGTGTTTCTTTATTATTGAATAGTAATCTAAGTGTTTCTTTTGTTGTACTGAATAGTGATAAAAGAGGGTTCCACCGCTTATAATGGAATCTTATCTTCTCTGTTTGGAGATCTGGTCTTAGAATTATCTTTTCTTCACGATGGCCTGATCCAAAGCCCATTGAGGTCCATGGGTGTCTTTCCCTTGACTTCAGTGAGCTTTTAACCAGGTCCTGAGAGAATAACTTTTGCTCTACCATCTTGTGTCTCCTCCACACACCACACAAAAGAAACCTGTATGTGGCATTTTAATAGAGAAAATTAGCTGATCAGATGCCTAATAGTAGTGGGAAAGACTAGTGCTGGGAAAGATATAAAGATAATCAAAAGCAAAATGGTTCTCCTAATGTATGTAGAGGTCACCACATACAAGTCATCAGTGCTAAACTCTAATCAATGGCAAATTCTTTGCAGTGAAGGAAGATGAATGTATCTTCTCATATATGTAGCTTTTCAGATTTAAAGAACAATGAAAATGTTGCCCAAAAATGTTAATAAAAAACACAAAAATGTAAACGTGTATTGAATATTCCCAGGAGAAATCTGATGTTGAAGGTTCATGATGGAGTTCTGAACCAAACAGTAAAGGCTACCAATTTACTTGCTTTTGTTCTTCCACATGAAATGGATATTTGCATATAAAGAACTATAGTCAAAGTTTCTTTGTACCTGGCAAAAATATCTGTAGGAAGTTATATCTGTGCTATGGAAATCAATTACCATAAATATCTGGAAGGCAGGGACACTACTATCCTGAAGTTAAGAGAAGGGATGGGAAAATATTGGAGCATTCTGCACATATTGAAGAACCTCAGACTTGGTAATATTAGATGGACAGAGAATTATAGGCCTGATGCAAAGAGAGCTAGGTACTATACAAGACCTAGAAAGAGAGATTTCCTGTCTCAAGAAGATTACAGGTTGGAGGAATGGGCAGGAGACTTGGAGAAGTACCAAGTCACTGGGTAATAGAATAGTCCAGGTGAAAAGAAAGAGAAACATTAAAGAAGGATGCTAACTTGGAAGATAGGTTCAGCTAAAATGACTCTCAGTCTGAGATTTAACTTAGTTAATATATTTATACTATTTTATTTTAAACTGTGAAATATAGATTAATTTAAAGGCCAGATCCTGGGCCATGCCAGAGTTGCATCTAGTACAGCTGAGGTGACAGGGTATGATGGTGGCTTTAAGACCCCTTTGTATGCATTACCCTGATTGTGGCCTATCCTGGCACCAGTCTGGTCTCTGGGTTAAACTTAGAGCAGCCTCAGGACAGCTCTAAACTATGCTATTCATAGGGCCATTCTAGTAGTTGCAGGTTGCACAAAGGCAGGGGTAGTCTGAGCATATCTCCATTCCTCTAGCCATACCTCTAACATTAGAGGCTCTGTAGGAATGTGGTTCAGAACTACTGATATTTGAAGCTAAGTGGGAATGTACCTGAGCAGTACTTGTATGAGACATCTCTAACAGGAATCCAAAGAGTTGAAGAGTGTTATTGATTCTATAGGTGTCATTCTTCCTTATGAATTTACACTGAACTGGTGCTGAAACATGGTATTAACTGGTATTATGAAGTTAGAAGAGGTACAGCTGAGACATGAAACCTAGGACCTATCTATCTGTGGTTATTAAAGATCCCTTGGCATTTGTTATAAGAATAGGTGTGTTAGCCCTCTGTCCTGGCCATATTCCAATTTTAATAATTGTGTTCTTCCTATCTAAATTATTCCTGCAACTTTAATTGGATATAGTATTCTCTTTTTCCTATCTAAAATGGTTGTGTAGTATATCTCTGCCCTAGTTAAAGGCTCCCAAAGGTGTCTGCATTTTGTGGTGGGTGAAATGATGCCTGTGTTTAGAGAGGTAAAGACTACTGCATAATGAGAACATCAACAGGTACATAAGATAGGATAAATATTTTGGAAAGATTATTCTTAATTGTCTGCTGTGGGGTTTCATGCACCTTGTCCTGAAGCATCTTCTAGGATCTGAAGGCACTAACAAAGACAGGATAATGAACTAAATGACTATCGATCTAATATGGTATGACAATTGCTATATTCCACTGTACAGAAAGATGCAAAATAGTGGAAATAACATATAGGGGAGATAAAATATAGCTTACCAATGTTACTGCCCTAACACTGTTGCAGGACAGATGCATAGCTCCTTTCCCTTTTCACCAAAAATGGGGGGAACATTAGGTGGTTGGCTAGTATAATCATAGTTGAGTGTTTTAATTGTGGACTATGACAGGTGCATTAGCCTAATCCTAGCTTCACAACTTCATGCAAATGCACAGCTCCTCACAGCTTTTTGATTTAAGAATATCTGTCTTGTAGGGTTTTTTTAGTATATTGTATGATATTCTTATTCTGCTGAGTCTAATTCATCCTTGGTAATACTCCAATGAAGGCACTAAAATAAAAGTAGGGATGAATTTGGAACCCTCCCCACTTTTTTTAAATGATACACTTCTTACCCTTGTGAGGGAACATAAGAGAACAAATTCTCTGCTAGTGTCAGACTCTTTTGAATTTGACAGAATTGTGTTCATTTACATTAGCAAAAGATTTAGCCCAAGTTTTGGTACAGGATTTCATACTGACAGTATGTTGTTAGCATTGGACATCTATTGCACAAGAGGTAGCATACAATTTAATGAAAAAAATACGTAAAGAACTGGTATTGATTAGAAATGGAAACAACTAAGATCTAATTTGAAACAACTAAATTATTAAAAAACAAATACAGAGGACTAGATTCATTGTAGGGTTATGCGGGCAGAATTTCAGCAATGAAATCAATAGCATTACTCTGGTGTAAACCTGGAGTGGTGAATCAGGCCTGTGTGTATGTGTATAAAATATAGATTTCATGCAGGACATACTCCTTCTAAATTCCAAACACTCTTGTGAGGTGCTGAGTGGGGAGGGATAGCTCAGTGGTTTGAGCATTGGCCTGCTAAACCCAGGGTTGTGAGTTCAATCCTTGAGGGGGCCACTTAAGGATCTGGGGCAAAATCAGTACTTGGTCCTGCTAGTGAAGGCAGGGGGCTGGACTTGATGACCTTTCAAGGTCCCTTCCAGTTCTAGGAGATTGGTATATCTCCAATTATTATCTTTATTACCTAGTGGGAGTTCTGAGTGCTCAGCAGCTTGTGGGGTTAAGCCCATAATTTATATATAAAATATATACACATACCCATGTGCCATGTTCTTTGTACTTTAATATTCATTTTATTAAGTTAAGAGATGTGTTTTTATGGACTGTGAAGCAGGTGAATATAACTGAATGAGAAGTACATCATGTTAGTGTCTTTCTTTGTGCTTTTTCCTTTCAAAACAAAGCAGACAGAAATGTTATCATGTTACAATATTATCATCCTATATAAGCACATTAGTAAAGCACTATGATACTAGTCAGATTGTGAACTTGAAACCACCCCTAATTAAACTGTCTGCATCCCCCAGCATTTTCCTGTAATGATGTCAAGCCGTGCAGCAATTAGTTGCCCCTTTATGAATGTAAACACTGTTTGTAAATCATATAAATTTAACCTGCTTTGCTTATTGAAAAGCTCCTAAAATGGAATTAATTAGTATTGTAGATTTTGGAGTTGCAATTTATTGAATAATTTTTTGAAAGTGTCTGTCCTTCAATCACTTTTTTTTCTGGTGATTCATAGAAATTAATTTGGGGATTGAAGGCAGCGCTATTTTTTTTTAAAACATAGAGCATAATTTTGGAGAGGGCTAATGATGTGCAGAATACATGGAAAATATATTATTCAGCCAACCCCATTTTTTTTTTTGGGTGTGTGTATTAAATAAAGATTTTGTCCATTCAAAGCTTGCAAGTGCTCTATACTTTCAGCTTTTTCCTTTGAGTGCATACTTTTTCAATCTAATCTGAATGTTAGGTTTGAACACTGAAGAACTATGCCCTTATACCGTAGTTCATCTTCTCTTTAGAGATCAGATCAAATGCCCGTGGCAATATTCTAGGAAACATAGCACATTACCATGAAATAGCTCCATTAGAGACAAAGAAATGTAAACAAAACAAACAAATTTGCCACTATTTTAGCTCAATTATATTTCTCCTATTGATGATGTTGCATGAAATGAAAAAGTGTTCCACACCTAAATATAAACCTTTGTTGCAATTTACTCCAGAAAACCTCTCTTGCTGGAGGTGGATGGTTTACCTGAGCCATCAGCTACATAGCACATTTATGGTTATTGTATTTTACAGGTTGATAGATTTTTATATTCTGTCCAAGTCAGGATCTTACACCACCTGGTTTATTATTTAGTAATTTACAGTGCAGTCAGGCATGTTTGGTTTAATGTAGGATAAACTTATAAATCTATTGTTCCTCCAGTTGCTGGGGTTGGTGTGCAATGAACTACAGAGCTTGATGCGTACATACATTTCAGCTCTGCTTATTTTCTTTGATAGGGAAGCAGGCAATAGATAACACAATGACAGTAGTATCCCAGGGGATAGCAAAATGTGAGAGCAACACACCGTCAGGTTAGTAGGTCATTATTGTATGAGCACTGAGCCATTAATTGACTACTGTACCAGGCTCAATCTGTGTCAGATTATGGCTTTTGGCAGTAAGGACTGTTATCTAATAGCTAACTTTGCTTCCTTACTGTCTTCTTATTAGGTTTTCTGATAAAATTATATGTTATAGGTAAATATATTTGTTACAACTCCTTTTTCACAATAAGGAATGCTGATATGTCAATAAGTAAATTCCTCATAAATTACCATTTAACAGAATGTTTTTGCTAACTCTCACGAGTAAAATATTTTCACTTATTATTAAGAAACCAAGAGGAAGGCTACTGCATGCAGTAGGAATAGTTTCTTATTGATGTAGGTACAGTGGAAAGTGATATTAGAGTATCTCAGTTAATTTTTAATATTTAGCCTCAGTTAAGAGTAAGCGAATGCGAAAATATTATATATATCATACATCATTGTGAAACACTTACTAGTTTCTAGATAATAAAATATTTCTTTCTTGAAAGCTCTAAATATACATATAAGTAAATACCTTTTGAGTATAAGCTTTTTGCTGTGTTTGTACAACACCTAGCACATTATGGTTGTTACTGGCACTAATGATGATGGAATGATTAATAACAACATTAGAAGAGCAAATTCATTGTATATTATAGGTTTCACTGTAAAAACGTCTGTTTTATGAAAATTCGGAAATGTCCGTATCTCATATAGTAAAGTTCCTCATATAGTGAATTTTGGGCACATGGTAGAATATTTCTGCCCCCTTTTGGGAAAAATAAATGTCATAGCATCATCTCCCACTTTTTAATATTCCTTTAACTTTCCCTGCTACAACATGACTAAGGTTTACGCAGTTCCAAGCGTATGGTCTGATCCTGTGCAACTGGAGTCAGTGGGAAGATAAATTCTTGGCTTTAACAAAAACCAAAGATGTGTTTATCAGAGCCACATTCAATTTAGAATTCAGGTTTTGGGCTAGAGGGCAAATCAAGGTTGTGGTTCAGATTCAAATTTGATGGTGCAAAAACCATTGTGAGATCAGCTTTTGTGAGATTTCTGCTATCTAGTGGTGAAATTTCTTCAGGTGACATTTCAGCTTTATCTGAACCAGACTTGGAATTCGAGATCCCGTTTTAGCCCATCTATAGAGCTAAAGAAAAATTCCAGACTATTCAGTACAACTAGGAGTAGACTATGGCTTCTTCTTTCTACATACCAGAATGTAAGCCCATGTTCAGAATAGTCTGAAAGTGCTATTTGCTAAGGAGTGAAGTCAGTGGGACTACTCAGCAACAGGTAAAGCTAAGCATGGGTATTTTCAGGATTGGGTTCTAAAATGTGTATCTCTTACAAATATCTATTTTCCTCCAAATAAAATGTAGTCCTGATGTCTGAGTGTTTGAAAGCTGTATGCAATAGCCAGTGTTACCAGGTGTATGTTCTTCATTTGCAGTTTTCACGGCAAGCCATGTTGTCCAGTGGATAGGGCACTGGACTGAGAATCCAGAGATCTGGTTTCTATTCCTAGCTAAAAACTGACCTACTGTGTGACCTTGGACAAAATACTTCTCTTTTCTATGTCCTCAGTTTCCTCATCATTAAAACGGGAATAACAATAGTTAACATGCTTTGTAAAGTGGTTTGTGGTCTGAAGATGAAAACCACTATATAGGAGCTAAGTGTGATTATTATTAGTTATTATTTAATAGGAAAAATGCATGAAGATTATGAAGAAAGATAGCAACCTTTATTTCTGTTAAAATTACCTTTAGATTAAATTTAATATTTTGTGCCTAAATTTTCTTCCATGTGTCTAGATTTCAAGCATTTTCATGGACATTCTTTGACCATTTAAAACACAGTGTTAAAAATGTGCTATAATTGAGGATTTTATCCATTTTTGCCATTCCTTTTCCTTTCCCCTTTTGCAGAAGCGTTGCTAGAAATCTGATAGCAAGATATATGATATTGTCGCCATCCAAGGACATCTGACTCCTTCCGTGATTCGCATGCAATTCTGGTACTGTATATTTCTAGATACCATTTGCTGCATCATGTAATTAGGCTGTTTCTAGGTTCCCTGTCCTGTCTTGTCCTCTTGGACTTTTTTTAAATGCACATTGAAAAATTAACTACCTTTTACATATTTGAGAGACAAGGTGGGTGAGGTAAAATATTGTATTGGACCAACTTCTGTTGGTGAAAGGAACAAGCTTTCAAGCTTACCAAGAGCTCTTCTTCGGCTCAGGGCAAAATACTCGAAGTGTCACAGCTAAATATAAGGTGGAGCAGATTGTTTAACATAAGGAGTTAACATGTTGTAAGAGACCATTCAAGGTGAAGAGGGCAGTTATATATTAAAAATTCAACCCTACTGAAATTGATGTACAGATACTTATTTTAATCATTAAAATAAGTATGTTCCCTAACACAACATAAATATCTATATTTAAATCTTGCCTTACAGATTGTTATCCACTCTACATCCCAATACTTATCCTACTTTCACACCTAATTTTCTTTGTGAAATCACACATAAAACTCACATATTCTCTGCTGTGCAATGAAATCATGAATTCATAAGACATTCATGAGACATTTATCTGAGAATAATATCTGTAACTATTTTTTAAGAAAAAATATTGAAGAAAGAACTATTTTTTAAGAAAAAAAGAGCCAAGGAAGGTTCTTTTTATGATAATTTAAATATGTTAATATTATACCCAGGAGTTTTATATACATACACATTTTTGCATAAAAAGAGTTTTAAATCCTGAACTTCAGTTTAAAAAAGGAAAGAAAATGTTTTTCCATGTACTGAGGGCATCTTTGATCATGTTATTAAATAAAGTCATAAAACTACGTTGTCTGCAGACTTTTAACAATTATCTTGTACTACACAACAGCTCAAAACATATATTTCCTTTTGCAAACAGGTGTTTTAAAATTAATGCTCACAAATTTGTGAGGACATTTAATAAAACTATATGTGCAGTCAGAGTGCCCTGTAACCTTTGCTATGACAAATGGCTTTGTGCTGGTTGGTGGAGAATTTAAATTCTTTTAATTTTTGTTCCCTCCAACCTTGCTCCCCTGAATGCAAAAACTACTCCTGCCTAGCCTCACAGTTGTCACTAGCAACCCCAAAAGTGACATGGAGGGATGGGAAGGAGGTAAGACCAAGGCCCTTCTCCTGCATGCTCTGCTGCAGCCATTGAAAGGAATGTACACTGCTTCTTTTGGGTGTATAATTGCAAACAGGGGCTCTCTCTGCACTACAGAACTACAGCTGGGGTGATCCAGCTCCACATGACCTCAGTGGGGGCTGTGTCATAAAACCACAATGGAGTCTTTAATTTTTATTTTGTCTTCCACGGAGGCAAAATGCCATGGCCAGATTCTAATCTAATTTATATCAGTGTAAATCCATTGACTTCCATGAAATTAGTTTAGATCTACACTGCTAATACTGAGATCACATTCTGGCCCTCCTTGACTTCAATGGGAATTTTGTATGATTAAGACCTGAGGGACTGATCTAGGGTCCATTAGAGTTAGTGGCAAAACTTTCTGTGACGTGAAAGGGAGGAGGAGCTCTCCTTGACTGAGGACTTCAGGATGTGGTCTTATTAATTGAATTCTGAAGATGTCAAAAACAGATGGTTTTAGTTGGTTAGTTGTTTAATTGTATTCCAAATTCTTAATAGCTATTTAAAATAATGAACACTGAAGATAAAACCAAGAAAAGGTGAGACTGAACAAACCTGTCTTAAAAGTGTTATGCTGAGAACGTTTTAGGCTCTGAGGTGCTATGATAATACTAATAAATAATAATAAAATCTACTAAGAGTTTTCTTAGTTTTTGATAACCAACTTATTGCAGTATTCTAACCCTTCTTAAAACTGGAAGCATAATATATCATATACAGTCTTGAACATTTTTGGGGATAAATCCAACAGGCGTTATAAAATTTGGTCGTTTTTAGTGATATAAACATAACGTTGAAAATTCGGAATACTGAGTAGGTAGCAGACAGAATGGGATTAAAGCATAGCTGCTATAGGCCCATGCCTAGGTTCCCAGCTTGTGGAGTCACGTGATTACATCAAAATGTGAGCTCTCATTAAAAATAAAATAAAAAGTAAGCCTATTGCTTTGATAGCTGTGGAGAAAAGCTTGACAATGTGAACTGAGTGGAACCAAAACAGCAATGTCTGCCTGAGTCTGCAGATGGCCTGGAACAATAAGTCTGAGAGGGTTGAAATGCTCCTTGTATCATGGTGGGATGTTAACTCTAGGGGTACATATACACTGCACACTCCTTATGGCAGTGTGCAGAGTACTACCTGTATAGCTCCCTGGTATGGGTATAAATAGCAGTGTACTTAGACTAGTAAAGATATGCCTGAATCTTGTGAGTATGTACCCTACACGGATCTCTACATGCCCAGACATTGTCTCCCCCATCTACACTGCTATTTTTAGTGTCCCAGTGCCTCGCCACTTCTGGAGGCTTTACTTGCTGCAGGAAAAGGCTCCAGCCGTGGAACAAGGCTCTGGCAGGAGGGAGGCAGTGGCATCTCTTCTCTGTGGAGCCTTTCCCTGTTGCTTCCCCCCGGCCACAGCCTTTTACTGATGCCTGTACACTGCAGTGTAGATGCGGCTTGGTTTTCACTGTGGTGTATAGCTACACTTACCCTTCATGCCGTTGTCAGTGGTGTGCAGTGTACACACAGCCTAAGACCCACTGCCTTGCAGGGCATGGGTCGGGGGTGGGTGGGTGGGAGGCTGCTGCTGACACTACTTATACCAAGGAGTGCAGTGAGGCAGAAACAGAGGAGTGCAATGCATCCCATGCATCAATGCAGATACAATCTGGCTGCTGTGGTAACTGCTGGTGGACCCCAGCCTCCCATCCCTGCCTCTTGGGCGTGGAGAAAGGTCAGAGACTCTTGCTACTCCTGCTGGGAAGGTGCCGCTGCTGAGAGAGGAAGAAGGAGGTTTCATGTCTCTGTTCTTAATTCAGGTTAGCTAACCCGAGTTTGCTAATTTAGGTTAAAATACCAGTGAAGACATGACAATTAGGTTTTCAACTCAGGTTAGCAGTTCAAATTCAAGCCCTGCTAACTCAAGTTAATCGGGGATGAGGTCATGCTGCAGAGGTAGAATCACTATTGTGGTGTGTCTAGGGCACCAAAATGCTTTAATTTGGCCCCTAGTAGCAAGGAAACATTGAAAACAACAGGGGGTTGCATGTGTGTAGGTGATTGACATAAAAGTGTTTCCAAAATAGTTATTTATTTCCTCTAGTAGACCAGGAAGTGCACTTTGGCTATATTTCATGTAAAGGTTACATGAGTTTTTGTTCCTTGTTTGTATACAAAATAAGCTGCAAAGTTGTTGTTAATGTAGAGTTTTGCAGAATTTTGGTGTGAATATTGCATAAGAAATATGCATTTTGCCTTGATTATTTCCCAGATCCTTGGGGATGAAATGAAATAGTGGTGGTACATTCTATAAATAGTGGTGTTTGGGAAATCATATTTAATTTGTTAATTTTTTTTAA